>NW_027466470.1:8807500-9380000 GCF_050575085.1 Anarhichas minor | reverse complement strand
GTAAAAGTAAATGTTTCATAAGTGTTGATGACCCATTTCCAAAGTTGCAGACACAACAGATGTATTCTACCATCTGAAACGGGCCTTTGTATGAAATTATATCATGCTGAATGATTGATATAAAAGCCCTGGGACATGACTTCCCCCTTTTTCATTATTGAGCTTTGATGACTTCCAAATATCCAGCCAGGGTACCGAGTATGTGCAAATAATGCTGTTCTTCATATTATTTATTCATCAATTGATTATTCATGTACCCAGACTCGTCCCATTAGGATCTACGATCTCATTTTGCAAAGCAGACCTAAGATCAGGATCAGATTCAGCTCGAGACCGAAAAACAAATGTTTTGTGATCATCCAACAAACGAATAATTATTAAAAATACAACTGGCTCGTAAACGTTCTCAGGCCGGCCAACTGCAGTACAACATGTACCTGACGTCCCACTAGAAACTCTGTGATTAAAGAGGGCAACAGTGAGCGTGTTGTTGTGAGTTTGACCCAGTATTTTGTCTCCTCCATAGCATGTTTGATGTTGGAGGCCAGAGAGATGAAAGGAGAAAATGGATCCAGTGCTTTAACGGTGAGACTTTCAGCCTTTTCTGTTCTTGATCGTCTTCAAATAGCCTCGCTGTACAACACATTCACCTCCTGTCACAGCAATATTTTCTGCCAGCTTCAGCTCTCATTGTTTGGGTTATCCCTCCTCACATGTGACGTCACAAAGCTGTCCTGATAGTAGTTCCTCTCCTCTCCTTCTAGACGTCACTGCTATCATCTTCGTGGTGGCCAGCAGCAGCTACAACATGGTAATAAGGGAAGACAATAACACCAACAGGCTACGGGAAGCCCTGGACCTCTTCCGCAGTATTTGGAACAACAGGTGAGTCAGAAACATGAATGAAGTTTGAGCCCAGTGGTGAATTCTCGCGTTGGGTCCTTTCCCTGCTGTGTTATCCCTTTTCTTGCTTAAATTATATAATAAAATATTTTTTTAGGGGGTAATTTACAAAGCTAGTTATTTTGAAATCTAAATGTTCTCAAGAATTCACAAAAAAACAACAACATAGTAATTCAAACATGATGTCAAAGACCAGTTACGTTTAAATGTCCACGCGCCAGTCACGATGCATCTTCAGGTGGAGACGAGCTCACGTTCCCTCGCATGCAGTGACACGAAATCTATCAGGTTTTAAGAGGAGAAGAGTGAAGAGAGAGACAAGCTACCCCAGTAGCTGCTCTGAAGCGTGCGGTGAGAAAATATGACCCCGAATACAATGAATTTGTATTTATAATGTCAGGCAGTGATGGGTGAGGGTGAGCAGAATGTTTATTTTGGTCATTACAGCCGACAGTGGCGTAACGCATGTAACGCATTTATTGCCCAGTTTAATCATTAATGATTGCTCCTTATTTCCTGTCAGCTCTTTACTCTCACAATTGCTAATGACAACATAAAAACACCTCCCTGAATCAACATATTTTCATGTTTTCATTATCAACACCGCCGTGTGTCATAGAAACTGAACTGATGTTCAAGTGACCTGTAGTTTTATCTCTTGACTTTCTTTGAGCAAATTAGATAACGGTGGTCTAATTTTAAGTTTTACTTCCAAAAATCAGAAACACCTAAATATTCTGTGTAATAGCTGACATTCCCATCGTTCCCCCCTCTTTATACACAACAGCGTTTCTTTAATGTCTCTTCTCTTGTTTTTCAGATGGTTACGCACTATATCGGTCATATTATTCCTGAACAAGCAGGACATGCTGGCTGAGAAAGTATTAGCTGGAAAATCCAAAATTGAAGACTACTTCCCCGAATATGCTCGCTACACCATACCAAATGAAGGTTTGTGCCCCGCTGAGACACCCAACGTGCTAATGGAGTTCCTCTTTACGTCGGTTAATGTTAAACTCTCAATCTGTGGTTCTTTTAGCAACTCCTGAACCTGGTGAAGACCCAAGAGTGACGAGAGCTAAGTTCTTCATCCGAGACGAGTTTCTTGTAAGTATACGTCTGTAAGTTTAGACTGTTTTAAAGTGGGATGAAGTCAACGGATGTCCAGCCGTAACAAGCATCAGCCATAAACTTAAGGCACACAGAGGGGGATTCAAACACATGTAGGCCTCTATTACTGATATACGAGTATTAAGTACATAGAGCATTGTGATTCGGTGTTAACAATTACCAGGCAATAACAACAACATAACGCTATTGTGTCAAAATACATTCAGTAATCAGAGCATTTACGTAGCAGCACTAGCAGAGTGCTAGATATGTTTTGAATTTATGAATGATTCGCTGTCAAAATCAGCTGTTTGACAAATAGAAACTCTCTGTCTCTGTAAGGCAGCAGGCTAAGTACCCGAACTAAGGAACCATGTTGTGTCTTGTTTGCCTATCGATCTCCTCCGCGCCTACACGCCGCACCCTCGACACACAAATAGCGCCGTGCATGTTTCTGAAACACCGTCGTTGATAAACATTGCACGTGACGGGTAAAACATTTTGTTTGGCGACAGGGATCAGGCTTTTTCCAAAAGCGAGCCCTTCTGCACCCGAGTGCTCTGTACTTGCGCCCGGAGGGCAGGAGGGTGAGGTGGTGATTGAGTGGGTGTGTGGTGTCTTTTTTTTTTTTTACTGAGATTGCAATGCGAGCAACGGCCTCATTGTTTAGCTCTGTGAGGTATGCTGTGGGGAGCCCAATGATCCTGGCAGCGTTGTTTGTTGTGCACGCGAGTTTGGCCCGTTTACTAACTGACAACATGTTAAAGACGGAGGTGGAACAGTGGAGTAGAATGGGCTGAATGTTGCTCTGATACAGGAGAGGATGGGGGGGCAACATAGTCTTTTTAAGTTTGGCTGATAGTCTTTGATGGCTCCTTTATTTTGATGTCTTTAGATGATGATGAGATGCTTTGCTTTGCTGACATTAAGGTGAAGATGGTGACCCTCGCACCACTGGGTGAAGTGTTCAACCGTGCTGTGATAGTCAAGAGCAGAGAGGTTGTCTGTGGGAAGGATCCTAACAGGAGGAGGAGGTGCAGCATCATCTGTGCTCCTCTTATCCAGGCTGTCAAAGCCGGCGTAGAATGTACTGAAATTCTTTTGCACAGGATTCTGGGTCGCTTACAGCACACAGGTTGGGTTTGTGTTCACACCCATTTAGTGGTTGAACTTCTGAAATGCCTGCTTGGTGTTCATATTGCCGAATTCAAATTCCAACTTGTCTCTGGATTTCAGTTTTTCCCTGAACACCACATTTGTATTCTCCGATCTGCCATTTTTGAGGCGAGCCCAGTCTTTGAGCCTAAAGGCTTTGAACCCTCTCCCTCTGGCTCTCTTTTATTTGGGGAGTAATCCAAGGTTTTTTTTTTTTATCCTCTTAACTTGAATGGTGCTGTTTATGTAGACGTTTATATAATCTGTAATGACAGAAACCATATCATTCAGATCTCCATTGAAAATGCTCCAGTCAGTGCATGCCAGGGAGCCCTGGAGTTGAACAATGGCGTCCTCCCACCACTCTGGGGCGATGTAACATTGTGGTTTATGATGTTTCACTTCCTGTTTGTACACAAGGACCCAACCACAGTGGACAGCCTTCTCCACACTGCGTTCATCGAGCTGGGTGTATTTCAACTACTGTATGTGAAGTAAACCGTTCTCAAATCAACTTCACATCCAATTAATAACTATATATGATACGAATATATGACAAAAGGCATCGACAACTACCTCCTTGTTTGTCATTCTCTTGTCTATTGCCCTCATGTCCTCGCTTTAAGTGTCCCAGGCATCGCGTTTGGATACTAAAGAATCATTTGTACTGCAACAAACTCAGATTAATGCGGCCTCACAACAGTCATACTGTGCACTGTATCTAGTCCGCTGCAGCAGAATAACACCAGCTCAGCTTTATAAAGACCAAGTGGATATCCTGAAAACAATCTTCTTAAATGATACGGTTTGGTTGACATTGTTGGTAAAAAAAACTCAAAGAGAAGTTGAAGTTACAGAGACAGGAAGTGGTTTTATTTCATACAGAGCAGCACACCTGAGGATTGAAGGAATTCAGAGACCAGTTAAAGGTAGAAAGGGGTTTCAAATTCTATTTCCTCCCTCTTAAATTCTTCTGTCTCATCTCCTCAGCGGATCAGCACTGCGAGTGGCGACGGCAGACATTACTGCTACCCCCACTTCACCTGCGCCGTGGACACAGAGAACATCCGGCGGGTGTTCAACGACTGCCGGGACATCATCCAGAGAATGCACCTGCGGCAGTACGAACTCTTGTGATGGGAGACCGCCTCCGTCAGCCTTCTGTGTTTTTCTCAATCATTCTGCATCCTTGACGAACCCTTCCTTCTCTTCCTCCTCCTCCTTCATCCTTACTCCTCCCCCCACCTCCCCCCAGAGAAACCCTCAACAACCCCCTGACCACCCCTCCTGTCGAGGACTATGAAGTACTACTGAAGTGTGTCAAATCCTCTTCCTCTTCTTAACTTCTTAGCATTTTGTACTTCTTTTTTTTTTTTTTTTCTCTCTCTCTCTGAGACCGATTCATCCCCATTTCACCGATTGTGAGAGGAAGGCTGGGGAACAAAGTTGTTGCGTGCCGCTTCTTGTTCTCTTCTTTTTCTTTTAATCCTTCCTTTTGAATGCCTTGATTTTTTTGTCATTCCACTAAGCCTTGGGCTACCTCCTTTTCTTTTTTTTTTTTTTTTTGCCCCTTTGTGTCCTGTTGTTGTTTTTTTGGCTTTGTCATTGGACCTGGACTGGTGGGTGTGGATACATAAAAACACACCTACAGGACCTCTGTGTGTGTGTGTGTGTGTGTGTGTGTGTGTGTGTGTGTGTGTGTGTGTGTGTGTGTGTGTGTGTGTGTGTGTGTGTGTGTGTGATGAAGAGCAGGAGGAATGCCATGTGAGCGAGTGTGTGTGTGTGTGATGAAGAGCAGGAGGAATGCTATGTGAGCGAGTGTGTGTGTTGTTATGTTTGTGTGTCACCTGCCGGTTAAAGCTGGCATCGCCACCATCACCTTTGCCCCCCTTTTTAAATTTTTTTTGCCCCGTCACCCCCTCTGAGCCGCTTCTTCTCTCCACGTGGGAGACGACTGGACGACACCGGAGAGCAACGGGAGAGGACGGAGGGGAACCGAATGGATGAAGAGATAAATGCACTTTGCATCAGGTTCCTTAATAACTTCTTTTTTTTTTTTTTTTTTTTTTTTTTTTTTTTTTTTTTTTTTTTCCTCCAGAGGAAGCATACACACAATGTAGCATCACAATATTTATTACCCTGTCACGATGTTAGCTTGCCGAGCTGCAGGGTGCACCGAGCGGCCGAGAGACATGCGGAGCGAAAGATTAAAGTGGGAGTGGGGCAGGAACGACACGAAGAAGGATTTAAATGAAGGAAAAGGGACTGAGCTCTCTGCACCTTAGCCCTGCTGCCTCCACGGACTCGGACCGGCCTCCTTTTTCCACACAAACCATCCTTTTAGCTTAGAAATACCGATGGGAGGGGAGGGTGGTAGGGGGACGGGAGAGAAAAACGTATTGTTCTCTTATTTTATTTTATTTTTTTTGTTAACTTGTACACTGTGCAAGGTTGAATTATCCTGTACAGACTGTAAAATGTAATATTATTTTGTACAACTTAATTGAAAGAAAAACAAATCTACTTGTAGATCTTTGTGCCTTGATTATGGCTGTACCTGTAAATGAGCTCAGATGTAAGTATGTTTTCGACTGCGCTGTACAGCTTGATGTCAATCTCTATCAGCAGCGGAAGACTGCGGGTAGGGGACTTTCTCTGTAGAGTTTAGTTTTTTCTGGTTTATAAAAAAAAGGAAATGCTGTTTAGTAAAAAATAAAAAATAGGGAAAAAATCCTAAAAACCTGTATACATTATGCAAATTAACCACTTACCTGCAGTGAAGACCAGATGTTGCAGCGCCATGCCTTTTGTTTTTCTTTTTTCGGTTTTCTTTTTCCTCCTTTTTTCTTTCTTTTGAATTTCACAGCTTTAAACAAACATTGGAAATCCATTGAAAGTGTCCAAATTGCAACCTGGTGTTGTTTTAATAGGAACCAACGTTTTTTCGATATGAAGTGTGTCTGAGATCTGTACTGATGTGCGTGCCTGTGCGCATGTGTACATAAAACAAACATAGACTCACAGACGCATTGTGTGTATGTGTGTATGTGAGGGGCGAGTGTGCGTTGTGTGTAAAATTTTATAAATGTATGTACATGTAAATTTATAGGTCTATATAAATATATATGTACAATTATACATGTTTAATTATGTGTGTGCCTAGGTGTACATATGTATGTATACGGTAAATATGTATACATACACACATAGGAAAGCATGTTTAGAATGGAGATGAATAAATGAGAGCGTGCAATATTAGTAATTCTTTGGTCCTTTGGAGCCATACCCAATGGCACAGGCACTATGAATGTGTGAGCAGCACCCAACAAGACAAGCTCTTCTCCTTGTACAAACAGCATCAGCCTTTTCTTCTGCTACAGTACACGTCTATCCCCAAAAGAGAGTGAACTGACTGGAGGTGCAAAAACCTTGTTTGGCCTGGGAGGATGATTAAATGACATTTTTATTTTCTTTAAATAAAGAGGCACATTAGAGGACTTTGCTTTATTTCCATCTTGGTGTCCAGATTTGTTTCCACTGAGTTCTTTTGTTTTGGTGGATGCGTCAGTGGAGTGGAGGGGGTCGTACACGCAGTAGAAGTAGTATGGGTGAGGAGGGCTGGGTACACGCAGTATCTTTACTGTGGTTTTAGCTGAATTGTTTTGGTATAAACAAGGCCTTTTTTTTCACTTTTTGACATTTAGACTTGTCCGAGTAGGGAAAGCACAGGTTTTTACAAATAACATTAAAGCTGGCTCCATTTTATCCCCTGAAAGCAGTGACAGTGAGCCAGCATGCACAATACCAGGACCCTGAAACTGAAGCAGCTAAATGGATTCAAACTATCTTTCATTTTATTATATTCGCCTGTGGGGAAAAAGGCCTCTTGACATGTCCTGATATATCACGATGTATACAGTTTGGTTATTCTGATCTAAAGGCTCCTTGCAGGTGTTTTGAGTTTCTCTCCGATTAGACGTCGGCACAGGTTAAAGGTGGTCGGAGCTGCTGTGCGCTGCGGATTAGTCGCAGTACTTCTTGTACATTATATGATAAAAATGTAGTTTCAGGTGCAGTAAAGCCAACAGGAGAGTCAGGGAGATGTCTAATCAAGCGCAGTAGATCACCTGTGCTGGTACCTCCAGTGTTCAGGGTCTTTGGTGCAGATTGTGGTCTGATTTTTATTTTTTAAACTAGGGATTATACTTTGAAAAAGTTAAGGTACGTTTTATTACTTCCCTCCTGATACAGGGAATGTCACTTCAGCGAAACTGAATGTAGAAAATGTTCCTTCACTCCGACTGATTGTCAAGATTAAATCTGTCACAGCAGCAACAAAGACCAGGAGTGGACAATATGGATACATCACAAAAATGTCTATATGTGTCATCAATTTTCTAAAAATGAATTGAGAACTAGACGGTTGTTTTCTGAGACTATTATTTGATAAATCAGTTAGTTGATCAAGCTTCTCAAATGTCAGGATTCTGTTTTTATGTCACTTTAAATTTAGTAGATGTAAATATTCTTTTTTTCTTTTGGACAGTTTGCTCAACCAGAAACTGTGACACGCATTTTCCCAATTTGTGGATGTAGAAGAATCCTGTTATTTAAACACCGGACAAATCAAGGTACCAAAAATCATTTAAAATCAAACATTGCTTGCAACATTACAAAATGTTACCTTAAAAACACACATATATGTTACAGTGAGCGCCACCGCGTCATAAAATCCCAGATAGTCTACAAATGTCGTCTCTCAGGAAACGGCTTCATATTGTCCAAAAAGTAAATAGACAAAATAGAAGCAGAGTCAAATGTGAACTGTGTCAGGAAGATGTCCCCAATATGTTGTGCTTATTTTACAACTTTCTTTATTTGACATGATTTTGTGTTTCAATCACATTAATTTCTACAATCATAACGTTGTGTCCATCTCTGAAGCCAATTCCTGGTTTTGAAAAGTCGACCGTGTAAAGAACATCCCGTGATATTTTGTATTCATCCATTGAGTGACATGGCTTCAGGTGATTGGTCGTACATCTAATATTGATTATCAACCTCTAGTTTAAACCACAACTCTCTAAAAACAGAGCTTTAGATTCTTATTTCTTATTTCTTATTTACAGTTCATCAGAAATGGTTCAACAACTTGGCAAAGACCCTCACAAACATTTGACACAGAAAGTCAGCAATAAATATATTCACATATGCATCATAAAAACAGCGAGAAACCTGGATGAATTATCAGACATCGACAACAGAAACAAACAGTGTTCAGAGTGTGAGATGATCAGTGTGTTTACATTGGATCACAGTTAGAGTGAAGAGACATAAGTCTGACTTTACCACCTTCACATCAGACCAGGGACAGTTAGTATTTAAATATGTACTCATTTGAATTGTCTTACTCAATGTCACGCATGTGTGTGTGTGTGTGTGTGTTTTCTAATAACTCAGGCAGTCACAGGAAAACTGTTGTAAAGTCAGTGATGGTTACTTTTCTGTGATTGAAAAGCTTCCTTTTCGTGAGCTCCATCCGTCTGGCACTCCCACGGAAGGTAAAACAAACACCAGTGATGATTTGTAACAACAATTTGGTCCAACATATGTTTTGTCACCGCAGGCCATCATCACATCATCAATATCCGAAGTGATGGTCCCTTTAAGACATTTAAAACATACACTCCTTCACAGCGGCGTAAAACATTTGGACAAACGAATCGAGGTTGCACGAACAGATTTCCGTCCCGTTCTGAAGAGAGGGAGAGAACGTCACATCTAGTATTTACCGAGTCCAAATGTACTCTAGTCTCGTGGCTCTGTCCCGGTGCGCTCTGGGTATCGTAGTTCACATAGACTTGTGCTTCCCCAGCAGGCAGAGGCTGAGACACTGCAGCAGGCCTTTCATCCACAGACAGTGAGCCAGGAACAGCAGCAGCATGCAGGCGCCGGCCGAGCAGTAGATGCCGATCACCGTGCTCTCCTCCGGCAGGAAGCACTTGGACAGAGCGTAGCTGCCGGGTGACACCGACGCCTGAGAGGAGGAGACGAGGAGGATGAATGTGTTTGAGGTGATAATCAGTGTTCATTTTGGCCGAGGTGGCTAATTAGGGCCCCTCTGCCGCAAGGGGGCCTCCAAGAATTTCAAATGTGAACTCTTTGGTTCTTTACTGCACTTTTTTTTTTAACACAATTACATGGTGATATTCAAAATGTTGGCATAATAACACATTTTGTGTTTTGTGTTCACAGAATATATTTGAAAAATAAATCTCACCGCAAGTTCCATTTGTAGCCGTTCTGGAGCTTTGACATCACATTATAATTGCAGATATTCATATTACAATATGAACAAGAAGTTCTTAAAGTGCTCAGAAAACTGTCCCCAGTTCTATCTGGGAAATATCTGGCTTACTTTTATTTTGAAATCATGTTTTGCAGTTCCGATAGGTCAAAATAAAGAAGACTGACATGAGGGATGTGGAGCAAAGATCCTGGGATAGGTTAGTCCAAATATTGTGCCACAATAACAAACACGCAGCTGACAAACAATTAATCTAAAAATGAATAATTGTCAAGAATCAATTTGCTAGCAGAGTCACTATTTCAATGTCTTCGCCATTCCTGTTCAATGTTAAGGCGTAACAGTACTGAACGACGTTATGAGAGCGGTGCAAGAAGTTGAGCTGAAACTCAGGTGATAATTCACCGAGTAGACCTCCTTTTACTTAGTCACTATACAAATATTGATTATAGCTGCTTAAATAAATTCAAGTGTTATTTTTCCACACAAAGAGTGATCTCACCCGCACTATCATCCACCATCATTCGTCTGCATCGTCTCTAAATAACAGAGCAGGACTCTCCAGATGTTGATGCTACTCACCAGGATGAAGCTGGGGTTGTTTCTGTTCCTCCAGCTGAAGGATGGCACGCTGACTTCTGGGTACTTGCTGTCATGGAGAACCTCACATCCGCTGTGGGTGTGTCCACTCAGGATGAGGCGGGGCTTAAACCACTGCAGCAGCTGAGGACAGAAATCCCACATGTACCTCAGAGGCCGGTTGCTGCTCGCTTACATCACCAGTTTCATCATCATCATCATCATCATCCTCATCTGCGGTTTCTATACAGGACTGTTTCTGACAGCAGGCCGCTGTGCTGTGTTTTAATTGGATGAAACCGAGATCCAGGAAAATAAACCCCCACAATAGAGTCTGTGTGATGAGACTGCAGCGTACTCACCCTCTGTGAGGCCTCCTTAGACAGCACGTCGTACTTCTCTCTGAACAGCAGGTGTCGCTCTTCAGGCGGTGCAGCATCCAGTCCTGTGCAGCCGGCATCGCTCACTCTGAACAGAGGATAGTGCTGGAGGACGAGGAGAACATGGAAATGAGTACCTTTTTATTAGTTTTAATCTAAAATGATGTTTTAAAAAAAAAAAAATGGAAGAAGATTAACAAGAGTTTATGAGCAGCAAAGGTCCTGGGATAGTTTAGTCCAAAAAACATGCTAAAACAACACACAAGCACCCAAGAAGCTGAGTTAATCTGTCTAAAGCAGTAGGAATGTTTAAGTCTGCCTTCACATAATATTCACATGCTCGTGTGTTGAAACAGTTACTGGTCGCTGTGATCTCTCATCCTGTCCATACTGGCTGTGAAGAGATGCGTCTCATGTAAATGATGGGAGACAAAATCCACGGAGATAAATTGAGGCTTCAGCAGAGTGGATTCTATTCAGTAGGTGTCCTTTTAGTGAGAAATTCTAACTTTGGAAGACACCCAAAATAGTGAAAGAGTCACTTCAAGGGCAGCGAGGACAGGATGAACACATTAATCTTTAAATGTACATTTGAGTTTGTGATTATCAAGACAGACTTATCCTTCAAGCAAGTAATCAATTCAGCACTAATTCTAGAGCTTCCTCCTCTACTTTAAGTTTTCAGACATGAAGAGAGAAAACACGCAGAGTGCACCTGCAGGTTACCTGTAACATGATGGGGGGGGTGGGAGGGTAGAGCTGCGCGACCTCACAGCTGTCCGTCACTCCGCCGCCCGACTGTGAACTCTGCAGAAAAGACGACAAAGAGTTACGGGGCTGTCTTCTTTTACAATATGTCCTCAAACATCATTTTTATTTCGTATCCCTCCACAAGAAAAGCAATCAGCCACCACGTTGAATGTCTTCTAACAATGTTTAAAAACAACAAAACACCGGCTCCAGGTACACTGAGCTTTGGATAGAAGTGGGTTTCCCCCCCCCTTCTTCCCCACTTGACTTGAGTCTTTCACGCTACACGAGCAGCAGAGTGCGTTTCAGGTGCAGACAGCCTGAAAGTGAGCGAACCAACTTTCAAGAAATGTTCTCCCCCACCTGAAGAGAACAGTTGAGGTCTCTGGAGAGTTTGATCAACTCCTTCTCCACCGACTGGCAGATGGGGCACCCGTCGCCGTGAAGGGCCACGGTGTTCACCAGCAGAAAACTGACGAGAGAAGCAAAACAGAAAACACTCAGTAACTCTGGCATGAAGAAGGAGAGGAGACAAATCATATCATTATGTTCTTATTCCGGGTGCTTTCAGGACATTCGATGGAGTGCCTTCACACTAAGTCTTGTGGGAGGAGAAGCATCGCTGCACTGACCTCTTTGGGTCAGTGGGGGGGGGGGGGGGGGGGGGGGGGGGGGTTAAACCTGTGACCTTCCGGTCTGCTGAGTCACATTCCTGCAGGGTCATCATGTGTGTTGCATCCATACTGCCACTCACTTGACTCCCTTTTTGGTGACGATCCTGGTGGAGGAAGCGTTGAAGACCTTCTCGAAGCGCTGCAGCTTGAACCAGTCCATCCTGCAGGCAGACAGACAACACGCTCACCACACGGCAATAGAAATGGCCAAGCTGCTGCTCAGTCTGCCTCGTCTGCCTGTCATACGGGGTTACATAAGAGCTGTGCCATTTCCCTTCCTGCTGCACGCGTCCAATCAAAGCACATATGAGCCGCTGCGTGTCTGCATAATCCCCAAAAGGGGACATGATGAACGCAACATCTCTGCAATATAATGCAATCCGATACAAACATGCAGGCTCCAAAATGAACATAAAGCAAGACCTCCGTGATACAAGTGTTGCATTATCTTGTACAGTGGATTATGTCAGTACAGTGCCTATGTTGACTGTAATGAAGCCTTTTGTGTTTTGATTTGTTGACAATATTAAAATATATCGTAAATCTCATAAAACCACACATCAGACATGACCTCAGTGTCCTCGCAGATATCTATGTCCCTGACTGCTTTTACGGTGTCCAACCCTTGTACAGTATACCAGTAAAAATTCCTCCTAATTGGCTCATAATCAAATATTTCCTCAAAGGTAATGCAACATGGATAAAGTCCTTTGGTTCTTATCGTTTTCTGTCTCTGCACTGTAACACTATGAGGCTTTTATTCACATTCCTTTGGCAGCCATAGTCTTCTTTAGATATAAAAACTTTTCCAGTCAAAGTCTGTTCCCAGATATGTCTGTAACTGAATAATACAATTAAAGAAATCATCATACTGAGGTCTAACAAGTGACAAATAGTGAAATCAAAGTCCTTCTCTTATCGTGACTCCTTCCCTGAACTCACAGCTTCATCAGAGCAGGTAACCTGAGCCTGATGGAGCAGCATAAAGACTAAAGGTTGAGCAATAAAGACAATCAGCCTGTTCTTACTCATAATGGAAGCCGATGTCATGGTTGCCAACCAGTACAACCAGTTCAGTGTCAGGGGAGTGTCTGAACATTCTGTTGAAGCGGCGCACGTCGTCCTCCCAGTGCTGCAGAGAGAAGAACACAAACACACAGTTGAGGCAGGTTTCAGCTCGGGCCTTTAATAAGACTAAACTCCCCTGGGAAGCTCATGAGAGTTAATGGGATCTCTGTGGGTCACCCAGCAGCCCCCATGGGTGGCCCCCTTAAGCCGAGTGCCACATAGTCTCATTATATTGGAGAGAAGGCAGACATCTCAACACCTCCGAACTAGGCAACTCACACCAAAACAATCTAAATCAAAAATATGTATTTTTGATTTTTTTGGGGGTAAACTGTCTGTGATTTCGAGTTTTAAAACGTGAGGATTTTCACTGTTGTCTGTACCAATTAGTCAAGGAAAATAATTGATACATAATGAAAAAATATCTAGCTGCAGACCTTCTTTCGGTATTTCTCTTTCTGAAAATGTAACGCTTTGAAAAGAAATCCCACAAATTACAGCGGAGATGCCAACCAAGTGTGAAAATGAATGAGGAATCCGACGAGGGGAACATAATAAGATTATTGGAGATGTTACAGTCTGCAAGCTCTACCTCCTGTTTTAATGAGGCTTTCCTCCGTGCAGCACTTGCTCAACACCTCATCTTTCTTCTATCTGACGGATCACATTTGACGATCCAGTAATAGATGTGTGAGGTTTCCCCGGGGGGACGTTTTTTTTCCTGAAGCAGGATGGATGTACCACGGAGGGCTGAGAGGATGCAGGTTGCTGCTGTTGGTGTTTTTCTTCAAAAACAAACCTGCAGCCTCTGGTGCCTGGATGGTACAACATGCTGCTGCTGATGATGACCGGAGAGTACCGGCCTCTGCTCTGCATCCACGTACTGTTCTTCCACCACCACCATCATCATCATCATCATCATCATCATCATAAGCACTGTGGGGTTTGCAGACAAAGCAAGAAGGGAAAAAGGGAACTCTACGTTACCTTCGGCGAGCTCCACTTGCCTTCGTCGAAGATATCCCCGAGAATAAACACTATTTCGGGCCTGAGCAGCCACAGAGCGGTCTGGAAAGCCCTCTCCATCTGCCATTCCCTGTGCGTTTGGAGACAACAAGTAAAAGCGTTATTTGTTGTTTTTGTTTACAGTCCTGCAGAGCTCGGAGCACAGACGGATGGAAAGAGGAAGAGTGATGGATTGCTTACAAAAATAATACATGAAAATAAATAAAAAGACATTACCTCCTCAGCTTGTCGAACCAGTGTCCTCCGACGGCTCCGAGGAGGTGGGTGTCCGACAGCACCATAGCGCGGACCGTTGAGTCCATCGGCCGGCCGTCAATGCCCTCTCCGCCCCGTGCATGGCTGATCTTCGGCCAGGCGCACTTGAAGATGGTCGGGAAGTAGATCAGATACTCGCAGAAAAAGAAAGCGCCGCCGACCAGGAGAATCAGCACCACCGCAACCATCCACCTGACGCTAAACCTCGGCATTTCTTTGTTATTCGGCGTTCGGGATGCCCTGAACTGGCGCACTGGCGGTGATGGAGCGGTCCATGAGGCATCTTCCCCTCTTCCAGACCCGACTGTTTAGGTCTCCAGCCGTGGGATGCTCATGGCAAGTTGTTCTGAGGCTGCGCTGGATACAATGAAAAGCTCCGGGGATTCAAAATATGAGATAAAAAGTTAAAATAAAATACCCTCTGCTTGTAGAGAGACAGTCGAGAGGAGCGGCAGCCTGCCGCTGATGCGCAACTGAGTCGCTCCGCTCAGCTTTCAACTGTCAAGCTAGAAACAGCATTTCCTGTGGTCATTTTTCAAAATAAAACTGAAACTACGATACTTTACAATCACATCTATTTGTACAATTAAGTGTTTTCAGATGAAAGATGTGATGGATGAAGTACTCAGATACTTTACCGAAGTAAAAGTAGCAAAACCGCAGTGTAAAAATGCTGGCAATTAAGTAAGCTATAGCGTTTTCCTTTTATTTCTTCCACCACTTGTTTGGGCCCATTAAAGATGAAACTACATACAACTATAACCTATAGATCATACGAGCAATATGTAGAGTGCATCAAAATAATCAAAACTGTAAAATAACATCTGTTGTGAGTGACCAGGGGTTGAGGAAGTATTCAAGTAAAAGTCCTGCATTCAAAATCTTACCTAAAGAACAAAAGTAATAGCATCAAAGTATACTTTAAGTACAACAAGTAAATTATGCAGAATGGCACATTTTAGAACGATGTATACGTGATGTTAATTATTGGTGTATTAATGTGCAAGCATCGCTAATGTTGCAGGATATTTACAAACATAACGTTTTATGTTTATAAATATTTTTGAACAGGATCTTTTACTTTTTTGTTTATCTCACCAAGTACCACTTCTTTTTTTAAACGTGGCAAATTAAACTTAATTAACTTCCGGTATTTTTCTTGCTAACACCTGCTGACTTGACCTGTGTTTGAGGAGAGGTGGAGGAATGTTTGGCAAGACAGAGAGACAAAAGAACACTTGACTTAAAAGTTAATGAGAAGCCAGTTTTTCATTCTGTAAACAATAGGGCTATTGATAGACCTGATCAATGGTCAGAAAATCTGCCATCCCTCTACACAAACACACAAATACCAACAGATGTAAAGGAGCCAACAATGGGACAAATGAGATTAAGTGATTAAGAGCAGAAATCTAATCAGCAGCTTGTGTGTGCAGCTATGAAACTGCAACCACAGAGGAGTTTGAGCCACACAGGAACCTGCTATAACGAAACTGTTAAACCAGTTGGTTTGCATTCACAAGTCATGCATGCTCCTGTTATGCTCTGCTTATGCATGCAATGGGGGGGCCCCTTTACTCACATCCTGTCTTCACACTGACCCTAAAACATTTGTTGAAACACATGTTCAGTGCAAGATTTGACTCGTGCAGAATGAGGACGAGCGTTGCAACAGCAGCACAGAGTGGAAACTGACACATGACAACATGATTTCAGGGGAGAGGCGTCTCAGTTTTCAGACTTGCGATTTGTTTGTGATCATGAATGATCCCTTTTGTCTCTAGAAACCAAAAAAAGAAGGATGGAGACTCAAATCTCTGCTGCCCTCCAGATGTTCAGCCTGGCTTTGCTCCACTCACAACAGTCTTAGAGGACATGAAGAGTATTTGCTTTCGATTGTAAAATGACTTTCAAATGTACAACTTTGTTTTAAAGCCTGAAACTGATTAACAAAGCTGTCCTGTGAGCATAAAGGAGCAAGCACTAATACCAACTAACCCACACCAATGAATCAAATTCCTAATTTGGAGTGGCTCTTCTTTGAAACAATCAAGAAACACAATTCACACTCTCAAATCCTGCTTTAATTCACCGTCAGGCTCTTAGCTACCATTGAGGACACTGAGGTAGTGTCCTAAGTAGGTATTCTGGGTCATCAACCTTAGGGGAGCTGAAAATCTATAACAAATTGCACAAAATTTGAGGCTAATGTCAGTTTTTCAGGCACCATTTAGTGCTTTACGTTGTTCACGCATACAGACTCAAAAGCTGGGAGAGGCCAGAGACGGCCTGCTGTAAGTCTATCTGTATATCTGTACGTCTGAATGCAGCGTAATCTTTTGTCTCTCATCAGGGCCAAACTACACAATCATGAATAAAACATGACCTAAAACAGCTGGGCGCTGTAGCAAATGTTACATTAACTAAATAATAAATAGTGCATTTGTTGGACGCTATTTTCGGCGGTGGATTAAGACACATCGAGGTGTTGTTGATGTTGTTTTTGGACAACATATGGCAGAGAGGAATAAGATGAATCCGACCACATAAAGGATACTTGGACCGGTGAATCATTGACAAAAAGTATCACGCTATCATTAACGCAACTCAAGTTTAAATGTCAGGAAAAATGACACCCCGCTCGTTTTATAGGGAAGTGGTTAAAGTATCTGCTGGTCCTCTGTGAATCTGTGTCCAAACCAGTTTTGATTGACGTTAACTCTGGATGGTCAGCCTCCAGACTCTCATTATCAGATGTTTGTACAGTTGTTATGCAGCGTGAGTCAAAAGAGAAGTGTAACTGTAAGTTCCCCTTTCCTGAGACCTGCCAACACTGTTTCATAACAGCGGAATATAAATAAGCTCGCCCGTCATTTAAAGGACCGATAAAAAAAGAACCAGCAGTTTTTTTTATTTTCTGAGAGTGAGATATTTTGAGTTTAAAATTGAATTCAGTAGGAGCAGCTCATGCATCCAGGTTGCATTTTCTGGCCTTGCAGGGCATCAGAAATGATCTATTATTATTATTCTGTGTTAGAATATGTAATTCAATTCAGTGTCTGAATGTGGTTAAGATGAGAAGACTGATACCACTCTGTACGGTAAATATGTAGCCGGGGCCAGCAGCCGGTTAGCTTAGCTTAGCATAAAGACTGGAAACAAGGGGAAACAGCTAGCCTGGCTCTGTCCAAAGGTAACTAAATCCTCTGAAGTTCACTATTTAATATGTTGCCTCTAATTTGTTATTCATGGGCTGAACTAATTGCCCAGCAACCAGCTGAGACTCCAGGAAGTTACTGCTTCTGTCAAAGAAATGTTTTGTAACACAAATAACAAAAAATAAATGTATTTCCTAACACAATTCCTTTACAAATGATCAAAATTAGTTTCAATGTTTAAAAAAAGAGCCATGACAAAACTAAAGTCTTTCGATCAGTTTATTAAGACACCTATGTTACAACAGGGTCTCCATATGCACAGTTCTTCTCAATACCCAGGTTGAACCAATTGCCTTTTCCTCCTTTATAGGCACTGGTGACTATTCTTGCCCAGCCGTGTTCTCCCTGAAAACAAAACAAAACAAACATTTTTTACTCTGCATACAGGAAACCAAAGTCAGTGAAACCACTGGCCTGCAACCTAATGGATAAAAGAAGAACTAGAAAATGCACTTCCTGCTGTTGGAATGCTGAAAGCTGAAATGAATTGCATAAACATTGCTGAAAGTACAGAAACGAGAGACCAGCCATCTGAAAAATGTTGAAGTCCGAAAGCATTTAAACTGCACTGCTGAAAACCCTTCTAGTTAAAATGTCTAACTATGGTGTCTGTAGCTGAAAGTATGAGAAGAAGAAGGCTTTGAAAGTTGAAGTAGTTTGACAGGATTTGAAGATTTTCTCCATAGAGATCCCATTCAAAAGAAAATTGCAAAAAGCTTAATAATTCAAAAAGTTTAAAGATTACAAATATGAAGTCATATCACCCCTCTGCTGAAAGAGCTGAACATTTTGATATTCGAACGGTTTCTGTAGCTTAAAAAAATTTCAGCGGTAGTGATATTTGTTGTAGTAGTAGTAGAAGTTGTAGTTGTAGTAGTATCAGTAGTCGTAGTAATAGCTGTAGTAGTGGTCGTAGTATTTAATGTAACAGTAGTAGTAGTAAAAGTAGTAGTAATAGTAAAGTCCGTTTTTGAAGTAGCAGTAATAGCAGTAGTAGTAGTACTAGTAGCAGTCGTATTAATAGCTGTAGTAGTATTAGTACTGGTAGTAGCAGCAATAGCAGTAGTAGTAGTAGCAGTTGTAGTATAAGTAATAGCAGTAGTGGTAGTAATAGCAGTAGTGGTAGTAATAATATTGATGGTAGCAGTAATAGCAGTAGTAATAGTAGCAACAGCAAAAGTTGCAGTAGAAGTAGTAGGTGTAGTAGGAGCAGTAGTTGTAATACTAGAAATATTAACAGCAGTAGTAGTAGTTGTCGCAGTATTAGTAAGAGCATTCATTATTTCAACAAAAAAGCCTAATTTTGAGCTTAACGTTTAAATACAGTTAATCATGAGGCTTTTATTTTGAAAAGGTGGGACTGGGTGGGGGAGAGAGGGAGAGGAGACATAATCATAATGTCTTAATGTCTTAATTGTTGGAATGCTTAACAGCATTCCAACAATTAATGACTTGTAAAGTAGTGAGGTGTGCACGTTTTAGCTACAGAGCTGATTCATGTCAGACTGAGGGCAGGCTGTGCAGGCAGGGTGGGAGAGAGGGAGAGAGAGAGAGAGAGAGGGCGAAGAGAGAGAGAGAGAGAGAGAGAGAGACCAACCCAAAACTCTCCCCAGGAGTTCCTGACGATCCAGTACTCGGTCTCGTCCTCCGCCACACCCCAACCGGCCACAGAGACAATGTGATTCGGCAAAGACAGGGGGTGAAACTCTGAGAAGATCCCTCCAGCGTATTCCTCCAGGCCGCCGGTGGCCATCAGGGCACAACTGAAAGACAGAGTGGAGAGTTTCTGACATCCTTTAATCTTCTTTTTGTGTTCTTTTCACATTATTAAAATCACTGTTATGTGATGATGAGTCATAGAAAGAGCATTTCCGGGGGTTCAAATCAGGGTGAGGGCAGAACAGAAATTGTTAACTTAAATGTGTCTCATTCAGTGTGGGAACTTTGAGTACTAAGTGTCACATGCAGTTTTCTGATCTAAATTACCATCAGATGTTGTCCCTGCATTTCCCCCCCATAGGGGTTTTTATTGATATATGTTTACAGATTTAATATGGACATTATCAGTCCCCCCCCCCCCCCCCACACACACACAACTAGACATCTTTTATACTCATTGTCAAACTCACATTTCTCATGTTGTTTTATATTCTTCATGTCAGAATATTACTAGCCCATACATTAAAAATGACAACTCGTGAAAACGTTTTTTTTTTTACTTAATCTGCGGGTATTAGAAAAGCATTTTACACTCCTGCTGCTACTTTTCTCGAAGGTTTTAAAATGATAAATAATGTATCTACTAATTAAAACTTCACTATCATGAAGAATCGCTGTGAAAAGTTCAGGCTGAATCTCTTTGCTTCACACAGAGTGCGTAGGCGGATGGATGATTAGAAGACGACTGGGGAGGATGACTTACTCTACCTGATGGGCCCATTGGTGTAAATCTCCGCTTTTATCTTGTCTCTTCCAGAAACTTTTCCGTAGTCGCCCACTTTCCACATTGTGTAGTTCGTCACGACGGCACACGATTCGAAGAAGGAGCAGGTGCCACACTGGTTGAACTGCTCACACTCTAAAACAAATGAGATCATCTATAACGATTCACGGGGCAGTGTGACGCTTACTCTGCAATTCCATACAATCTCCATGAAGTTAAATCTTAAACCTCCAGTATACTGTTACAGTGTGATGTAAATATATCGCACATGTGTTTAGTTTGAGACTCAGAGCAGCTGCTTTGAAGCCCAACTGCAACCAACAGTGCTGGTTACACTTCCCCGATAATATCCCATTCATAATATTTTGTCCACATACTTCTGGCCATATCGTGTAAATTCATCAACAGATGATGATCAGAGTAAAAATCGTATATGTTTGTACTTTGGTTCTTGGCCTGGTAGTTGTTGCAGGTTTCATCAGGAATGCCTCTCTCGTGTGCGTAGGCGTAGACTCTCAGGTGATCTCCTCCGTAACACGAGCCCGCCCTCCCACAGTCTATCACGTTCTGGACTGACAGGTAGGCCGACGGCCACGCCCCTCCACGCTTGATGTTGATACGGTCTTGGAGAAAAGAACGACAATGACGATTGTTCAAATGGTAAAATTCACTTGGGTGGACGCTGCTCTCCATGCTCACGATGCTACAGCTGCCACGCTAACGTGATACTGTAAAGTCCATAAAAACGTCTCAAAATAACACAATATGCATACTGTATTTAACATATCTTACATCAGTCCCAGCTTCTGTCTATCCCTCTATTCCCATCCTGTTTCCTCCCTCCTCCATCCCCACATGGTTACCGGCTAGTGCACTGGTGGCTCCCATGGCCCAGCAGGACCCACAGTACTGGGGGATGTGCTGGTTCCGTGTGACGCTCACATAATTCTTCCCCTCGATGTTCCTCCAGTCCCAGGACGGAGGAAGGTCCGACACCTTCACATACTCATGTGGGCGGGGCCGTGTCCTGAAAAAAGTAAAAAGGACGAGGCTCATATCTAGTTTGTTAATATCCTCAATAGGAATCAGAACAAACCACAGGACTCTTGTAGGAATATAGACACACGGAGTATATCTGTGATCTTATGTAGAAACACATATCACGGAAAAGTCACGTTTCAATTTGACCTTTCCGATGCCCCTCCCACTGTCTTGGAGGCTGTCCTGGCCGACCTCAGCAGCCAGTTGGCTGACATGGGAGGGTCGTTAGCTTGATTAGGACAACCTGGGCCTACAAGGCTGTAGAAGCTGGTCCATGTGCTCGCTCGGCCTCTTCTTTGCTACAGCACATGTCCAACCGGCACGGGCTTTTGTTTGTGCACCTGTGGCCCTCCACAGCACATGTCCATGCATGGATTGAAGTACTGGTGCTTGTAATTGGGTGAGCATGGTCACGTCTTGGTTGGTAGAAGCCATGCTTTCAGCCAGCACTTGGCTGAGTGACTAGTTGGATGGGGCCGGGGGAAGCTGGACCTTGATTTTTATCATCGTATTTGTTTCTGCAGGTTAGAAACCTTAAACATACCGTACAGTGGCTGTGTAACGGTGAATCGAAACCCGTTTGTCTGGTCTTGTGTTGACTTGTTCCGAGTCTGTCAGGATGCTTGGGTTCATGGTAAAGTGCAGTTTGGTAGCTGAGGAACTACAATGCTAATGGAGAGGAAGTCATCTTATTGTTGGTAGGAAATGTGACACCTCATGCATTTTTGATGGAGCAGGCTTCTGCTTTGTTGTCTTTGAATGACTGGGTTCGGCTAGTGAGCTTTTTGTTCAGAGGAACTTTAAAGCATGCAACTTTATTTTTGAGCTCATGGTGATTCCAGGTTTGTGTGCATTATGTGGAAGCATTGAGTTTGCTTTGTCTAGCTGCAGGTCATGTGTTACTAGTTAAATATTTCTCACTTTCACGTGTTCCTGCAAAAACAGTTCTGTTATTGTGTCCTGTTTTTTTAAGAAAATCCTTTAACTCTTATTTGTCATGTTACTTTTCACTTCACCATCTTCTCTTTGCTAGTTTCTCATCCTTGAGTTGCTGCCACTTGGTGTTAACCGATTATTATGCTAACAATAGGTTCTTAAGACCTAACGTCAAATTTCAACTGAAACAAACAGGAGATAAAAGAGTCCATATAGTTAAACTGTCAGTCAGATTAAAATGTACATTATCCTCGTCACTTACTTAACGGAGTCTGGTCTGTCGTCTGTGATGGGTTTATAACAAGGCTCGGATAACAGTCCGGAGGAGCTGATTTGCAAAGAAAAAGAAGCTATGCAAAACAGCAGCGGTACGTTTGTTATTGTAGACGCCATGTTGGATCTCCTTCTTTCCCCCTTATTGCCTTCATGTGACGCACACACAGCGCCCTCTGTTGGCACCTGGGACAACCGCCACTATAACAGTGAATATAGGCGCACTGTATATAGAATTTATTTTTAAAACTGTATTGAACAGCCTACAGAACATAGATAATTACTTATGTAAAAGTAGCAATGCTGTTATGTAGAAATAGTTTAACGAGTGAAATTCCTGCATTCAAAGTGCAACTGGAAGAAAGTTTTTAGCATCAAACAATACTTAATTTACCAAACATTACCCATATGCAGAAAAAAACGTTTTACATTAATGTGCTATTTTTTTCCAACTATATGGTCTTATAATAATACACCATACATTATTTGATGGTTACATTTTCATTCATAATTTGACTCTGCAAAGTAACCAGTGACTAAAGCTGTCAAATGTAGTAGAGGAAAAAAAAAGTAAAAGGTTTTCCCCTCTACATTTTAGTGGCGTACATGTATAAAGTAGCAGAAAATGGAAACGCTTAATTTAAGGCATCTCAAAATTGTATTTCAGTACAGTAGCCTGTGTTTGAGTACATAGTTACTTTCCAACATTGACAGATCATGGGAATATCAGTAGACCAAAGAAGTCTGCACAAACCATGAAGACCTGTTAGCCACAGGCCTGTAACTAAAGTGTAAAATAAATAAAACAAAGGGTGACAAAAACGTTAATTGTCCTCCACAATGTGCTAAAGAAGTCAGTTGATTAAGAGAACTTTAAAATTAGGAGCGTTGTTCTGAATTAGAATTTTTTTCCTTAAAGATAAATACGTTTGCTTGTATCTGCTGACGCCTGTGTGCTTTTCACCACACTGATCAATAAATGAACATCGTCAGAATAACAACAGGTGTTGGAGTAGTGCGGGTTTTGCACGATCAGCAGGAAACTTTTAAATAACACTCAGTTACAATCACATTAAACCTAATGCAGGGCCTGCTGATTGGTTGTGTTTTTAAGGATATTTTGAAGCTCTTAACAAGGTTAGTATATCTCAGGATGAGGCGCAACTTCAATCACGGTCTGTTTTTGTGAAGAGGAAGCATTATTGTTTGTGCTTTTAATGATTCAACTTGAATCAGATTAGATGTGCATTAGGCACCTAATGAACCCTCAGCAGAAACGCAAGATAAATCACCAGTTATTTGTTGTGATCCATCTTCAGACTGTGATGATGATGGTGCTGAGCACCTCATGTAAAAGCTGTTCAGCAGTAAGAGGAAAGGAGGTTCATGTGTTGATGTTGGTGTGAACTGTAGAAGGTGGGCTCTAAAAATGAATTAGCTGCTTCCTGCTGGGTCCCAAAAAAGGTTGAACGGGTATAAAGACAAATAGAAAAACTGATATTGTTTTACAGATCATTAAAATCTTTGTTGGCATCCGTCATGCTTTTAGGAATAATGTACAAGTTTCTGAATAAATGTTACACTTTCGGTACATTTGTTGACCAGTTTTATTGTTAAATGATGTTTCTATTATTTAAAATTAAGAATTGTATTGAGACACTTAAAAAGTGTTAGGGGGATAAATTGATCATAGAAGGAAAGAAAAATATTGTTCATGTACTGCAATACATTTATTCCAAAGCTTATTCAATAACTGCTATTTGTTTAAGTTTGCAGAGATTTTACACACAGTTTGATCAGTTCATAAAATAATGCAGTTAACATTTAACACTGTTAAAACACTGTTTGCACATCAGTGCAAGAACAATAATTCTCTAGTGTATATCTGGATAGGGAGTTTATTTTTAAGTAAACAAATGAACCAGTGGCTCTTAATATGGTACTTCTTTGCTACTGTTCTTTCCAGCTCCACGTGTAACCCACACTGCTGAAAAGAACGCATTCAGGGAAACGTTGAAGGTAATTCTGAGAAATGTAGGAAATCACTGGTTGCAGTACAAGTCGTTGAGAAAGGCTGAGGTAAAGTAAGTAAACATAAACAGCACTTCATCACAGAGCAAACACTGAGAAATGACTCTGAACATCGGAAAATTATGATAAACGTGACAGCATGGACGGGGAGGTTGAGCGTTCCCAGAAGGAGTCGCTAACCTCAAATAATTTATTAGTCTGCATTTAAAGCTTCTGAAAGCGTAACCAAACAAACTTAACCCTGGCTGCTATGAAAAGTTAAGATAATAAAGTAACAATAACTCTGAGCTGAAGATTATAACTATTTACTAGAACTGAATCTTATATACTTTATTTTCCTCCTCATCAAGTCCCTTGCTGCTTGTTTGATGCCGCCTACCCCTAAGGAGTCCATTGTGTCGTGAAACAACAGATACATGGGCCAGAGGAATGAAGTCCCTATGACCTTTGACCTCTTAGGTAATCACACAAACAGTCCTCAATATTTCACAGCATAAGGTGCCGTCACTCTTTCCGGATGTAAATGTAATGTTTCAAACAACCCAGTGGTAATACAAGAGCTTCCAACATATCTTTATGAGGCTGACATCCTGGATATGTGCATTAACGTGAACATCTTCCTGTCTGCTAATGCTGAGGCGATAGAAGCCTTGATGACACCACTAAACAGACGGTCAATCATCAGCTAATGAATGCCATTATCCTTCATCAATTCACAATATGAACCAGCTTCTAATGCTGGTTTCTTACATCCAGACAGACATGAAAGTCATGGCAGATAAATACTCTAAAAGTCACGCGTCACGTCTGTATTCGATGCGGAGACTGCTCTTTGTGATTGGAATGAATCTCAAGTGAGTTTTTTCGGATGGCCATGTCCGTCTGTCCAGACTAAAATATCTCAACAAATACTGGATGAATAGCTGTTAAATGTAAAAACATGCATGCTTCAGAGGGGGAATCACACTGACTTTAGTGATTCCGGACTTTTCCTCCAAAGCCACCATGAGGATGTGATTACAAACATTCATGCCCCCCTCAGGATGGATTGTGACTGATCCTCTGACTTTTCATTTATCGCCATCATCGGATCAAAATTTTAATTTGTTTCTAAAAATAAAAACTGTAAAAAGTGCAGTATAGTTGACATGTTTTTTTTTAAGCGTGCAAAGATCGCTGATTAAACCAACAGGATGTTAATTCACATGTTTGCAGTACAAACAATAAACGGTATTTCTATCTAAATTCCAAAAGAGGCGATCTGCCCACAGCCACCACAGAAAGACACTAAAAAGCCCACTTAAGCAGACGCACCTTTAGAGTGCATGGAAAGTGCATCCATGTAAATATTGAATACACACAGAGTTTGGATTTCACTGGCGGATCAATATTGAAGCAATCTGGACGTTAATTTGCACTTCTGTTTTCTTCTCGGCAAAAGCTGCTGCAGACTGACAGTGTGGGATCAGTGTGGGAACTTACAAGAAATTCAGCATTCATGAGCGTTTTAGGGTGGCAGGGTTTCTGTGACAGACTAGATAGCAAGGACCCTTTTTTGAAAAAAATAAATAAATTAGAAGATAATAATGAAAGTCTGCTATTGAGGACGGTGTGATGGAGCTGAAAGCTAATAAATTGACCTTCAGTTGAGATTGTTTTGTCAAATGTAAAGTTTAAATGTTTTTTTTTCTAAACTTTAGAGAATCATGTTTGTAAAAGTGCTGCTGTCATTTCATTAACATTGTCTTTTATAAAGGATAATCTGCTTGATAAACACTCACCCAAACATGTATGCTATTCATCCAAAAGTATGTAGACATCCACACATTGAACCCATGTGATTGTGAACATCATCTTCTGGTTTCAGGCTTTCCAACAGACTCTGGATCCTAGCTGCAGGGATTTGCTCCCATTGAGCAACTCAAGGTCCAACACTGATGTTAAGTGATAAGGTCTGGTTCTGGGTTGTTCTGGTTCATCCCAAAAGTGTTCGATGGGGTTGAGGTTGGAGCTCTGTGCAGGCCAGTCAACTTCTCTGGCACCAAACTGGGAAAACCATGCGGACTGGCTTTGTGTACTGGTTATTTGTCATGTTGAAACAGGAAAGGGACTTCCCTAAACTATTGCCACAAAGATCGAGGCCCACGATTGTCTAAACTATATGCTGCAGCATTAATAAAATGATCTCTTTTTAAAACTCAGGGTGTCGAACCCCTTAGTTTCCCCAAAACTGCCCCAAAAATGACATGCACTTTTCAACACAATGCCCGTGAAGGCCTCAAAAGGATCCAATATAAAGCAATACAAATAATTCCTGATGCTGTTATGATAATTCTGACATCAACGTGAGGAAGGTCAGCCAGGAACAACTGACCTGAATGTTAACTAAACCTTCACCGTGTAAAACCGGTGGCCGATTTATCAATAACTCCCCCTTAGAAAGAATCGGATGAATAATGGATCAAAGACAAATGTTACTTAAGATTCACATCCATCTGAGGGATTAGATCAGCAGGTTCCGACTTCAAACAGCAGAAACAAATCAAGGGCTGCCATGTTCTGAGGGTGGGTATTGATCATGGCTGGCTGCAGTTCAGGGCCTCATGAGCGACTCTCTGACTGCTCCCACGCGAGAGTATCCAGGCGGTCTGGATTTCCAGGGGAAAGTGAGTCTTCGGGGCAGAGAGGTTGGCAGCTAGCATGTTGATGATCTCCCAAAGTCAGCCTTTCCCTCAGCAGCATTTAGCTGTTTATTTTTCTTATTTTCATGAACTAAATCCATTTCGGTGATTCGGCCAAACGGTGATTCATCTCATCCCAAGCAGGTCCTTTGCTGCTTTAAGCGTCCTGTTTCTTAGAGGTAGAGGAGGCTCATTTGGCTCGGCCCTGACGACTCCCATCATGCCTCGCTTTCCTCCTGCCTAATGCACTTCAGAGGAACCGGCATGGATCAATCTATCGATATTGTCATTAAACGCATCAAATCATGCACAATGGATTGGCTTTAATAATATGTTAATGCTCCAGTTACACAACAAGCAAACATGAGGTCAGCGCTCTTTGGTGTGTTCTTGAATGCAGCTTCTGTTAGTAGCTGTAATAATTAACTTTAAGCGGAGTTTTACGTGTTTTTGATATCTGCGAAATAAGGGGAAACCCAGTTACAGTAATATCAACATTTCTATATTCCCTTTGCTTCATTATTTTCAGTTTAAATTTAGTACTGCTCCTTTTATACTCTTTACAACAATCAGGACAAAAACATGATTTTTTTCTGCCTTAAATCAGATCATTTTATAAGTAGGAAAATGAATGTGTGTCCCAATAGACAAAATAAACATATCTGTGACGGTATGCTTACATAAAGCTTTAATACAAATTGACTTTAGAAATGAGGAAAACATTTAAATTCAGCATACGTTTGCATATATTTCTTATTTTAAAACTGAGCTTAAGTAAATGTTATGTACAGTACAGTGGAGCCGCCTCAGGCATCTTCCTCGATGGATGGCATTTCACCACGGACTTCAAAACATAAAATAACTCAAGACAGGCCAAGGGGTCACCAGAGTAATAAGGATTCATCATGTGGGGGCCATGAACTTCTGTGCAAAAGTTTGTGGCGCCACAAAAACATCAGAGCATCACCAAAGTCATTAGGATTCATCCTCTCTGCACCATGCATGTAACCAATCAGTTTAGACAATTCAGCTTTGGGTGTGTTTGTAGGCATAGTTATTAACTTTGGAGGGAGCCAAGCTAACTGATTCCCCTTGCTTTCCCCTTGCTTTATGCTAAGCTAGGCTAATCACCTCCTGGACCCAATGCACTAACAGAAAATTCTTGTAAAAGAAAGCGAATAGACATATTTAAGTAATGGATAATAATAAGCGAGTTGCTTTTAACAGAAGATACATAAAAAGCAATGCCTCTATATTGTGATGGTCAACATATTAAAGTCATATTTTGATCAATATTGTTCTATAAAGTCCGGAGGTCAGAGGCAGAGCAGGAGCCATGTAGCAGAAGAGCGATTCAGTTTCTTTCTTGCTCAAGGACATTTCAGCAGCTGTCACAGGGATTAAACCTCTGCACGTTATCCCACTGACAACACCACAATGATGCAAATCAACTTACATGTCCACAATATTTTGATGGGCGCACTTGGAAAGTCACAAACAGATCCGAGGCCTGTTTGGGGTTGGAGGTTTGAGTCATGATAAATGTCTGTTTACTCAGCATACAACTGGATTAAATGTAATCAGAGAAGATGTTTTTGCTACAATGCTCTTAATTATTTCAAGAACTGAAAACATCTTTGGTAAAAAAAAAAATATCTTTCCTGCCTGCAAGCAGAAACTGAAAGGCCTGTTTTGCGGTAACAGGGATTAGATTTAAATGGAAGTGCTGCTTTGTGCAGACTGGTTTCAAACCAGTAGGCGTCGCTGTTTCTCACTAATGAACCGCTGGACAGAGGACCTGAAGAGATGCTATGATCAGTGAAAGTCTCATGACATTTATAAAACCTTCCTTGGATGATGGTACTTATTTAATGTCCATAGACATACAGATCGAATACAAAAACACCAGATCATATTTTATTGATTATCAAACAAAAGCTGTGTATTTGGGACATGTTGTCTTTTAATACTTGTGGTATTTGCATCCACCTCCGCGTCCCACCTCTTGCTTCCAATTATCACAAGGGGCTGGACCGTTTACCAGAAGAAGACTTGTGATTGGTCGAGTCAGGTGTCAATCACAGGCTCGTCCTGTAGCCTCCTGTTGGAGAATACAATCCACACACCAGAAGTCAGAAGTCAAATTTCACCAAGGGGACAGGGAAAGGAAGGGTGAACTACCCGATTATTGTGAGTGTTTCTGTCACGCTTCACAGTTAACAAGTGTTATTCGACTTTCTTGTATTGTAAATGTTCCTCATTAATGTTGGTTTGTAGTTAAAAAAAGAAAAGAAAGGAGGTTAATTGGACTTGAGGACTTGTTGGCTCATTTCTCCGGCGTTTCCACGCGCTGTGTCAGCGCATCTGTTTGGCGCACCTGAGTCTCAACATGACTCCGATGCATCTGAGCAACTAAACCACCATGGTGACATTACTTACCAGTGACATGTCTGCTGTGGTGAAGCTGGCTAAATGCGCAATTCTTCACTGTGGAATAACCACCGGAGTCCAGGTGTCCTCGGGGAGAGCTGATGTGGCCGTTTGGCGGAGCGCATCAGTTTGATGTCAGCTGCGGTTTGACAGAGCGCAGGAGTTGGGGATGCGAGAGAGACAATCCCCGGCTACTTTTATCCGGATTCAACACAGGCTGCCCGGAGCCATGGCCTCTGAGGTGGTGTGCGGGCTGGTCTTCAGGTTGCTGCTGCCAATGTGTCTTGCAGCTGGTGAGTTGCAAAAAAAAAAATGAATCCACACTTTTTACGCATCTTAATTGGCCCACAGTGCTGTGTGTGCGCCAGGAGGGGTTGGGGGATTGATAAATGTATGATACTTTATCTGATATTATCTTATGAATCACTTCATCATTTTTAAATGTAACTTTTAAGGATGGCTGTAGCTTATTATTTAGAAATTCCCACTTTTCTTTACACTCATGAAAATCGGAGGTACACCAGTACAAACCTGAAGTGTGCAAAATCCTGACAGCAAAAATAAAAAAAAAGATTGATATATTTTTTATGATGATTGACCTCATGATGCTGGAGGTCACAGTTTATTCATCACCACTGCTGAGGTACGTGTGTTTACTGAAACTAAGCACAAACAAAAGCAATAGACTGCAGAGAGTCACACATGGCTGTTAAATATAAATTAAAAACCAGGTTCTTCACCTGGCTGTCACCTTTTATTGGATTTAGTAAAGGAAACACAGCTGACAACAGAACATCCAGTCACTGCCGAAACAACTGTTTGGAATCTCCGCACTCTGCACAGTGTTTATGTCTCAGTGTGTGTGTATAGAAATGTATGATATTAAAAAAAACAGACATATCAAGTGGATGTTTTTCTATTTTCAAAGTTTGAAAAATCTATTTACTGTAATAGTTTATTCTACTCAGAGTAAAAGCAGAAACTGTTAGCTTGCCTATGTGGCTCAAACTGTTAAAATTGCAGTTTAACTGTGTTATGTACATTTTGTTTCTGTCATTTCAAGTGTGGTTTCTGTTTAGCTTTTTGCCAATTAATCCATCATCAGTATTGTTATTGATTGTTTAGCTGCTGACTGGACGTTCACGCCTGTTGTGTTGATACTGTTAATTAACATTTAGATTGCATTGACAGTGTTAAAGCTACATGTCTTGTGTCATTTCACATTCCTCTGAGTTTTAGTCAGTGGTGCATTGGGGTTTTTGGATTGTTTACAGCATCTGTAACTTTGTTAAGAAAGGCGCTCTCCACAGATGAAGTTATTGTTGCTGTGCGAGTGAATGTTTTGTTTGATTCACTCGTTCGCTATGCAGATTTAGAAGATGACTCACTGTCAAACGTGGCAGCTTTATTTGGATTTAAGGGGGACTTTTAGCAGCTTTATACAGGCTGGAAAAGTCTTCGATATTACTAGTTTCTCTGAAGACACACTTAAACGCTGATTTAGAGTTTGTGGGCATGAAGCTCGAGGCCTGATCACACCTCGCAGACTCTATTAAATGCAGTTTACTTTGTGTTTTAAGCTGTAATTCTGTGGTAGGCCGCGAGTGAAAAATGATTAGCGTCTAACTGCCACTGAGGTTCCAGTGTGGTGTCTGTGTAAGACTTATGGGGCTGTGGTACTTTTAAAGCTAACAGCATGCTTTCTATAGATAAGACCCACTCAGTACCACCATAATGCATCACTTGACAGCCCGACGGCTCCTTTATTTCCAAAAGCAATTGTGAGGCCACGCATTGTCTCCATTAATTCGTGGAAAGTCGTTTTAACAGTATGAATTAATAATGCGGTTGGGAGGGAGGAAAGAATTGCCTTTCCCTTTTATCGTAAACATACCTTTTAATATTTTATGTTTTTTCAAAGTGCAAATGAGCACTTGTCATTCACTGCAGCTTTGCACTGCAACTGACAGGATGAAGGAAAAGTAGAGTGGAAAGAAGGGAAGGTGTACAGGAACCGACTGCGTTAGGGGATGAGAGAAGTTATTTCTGCCATCAGCATCACCTGATCAGCAGCTTACTTTCCTTCATTGTTTTGTTTGACAGTCAAAGATCTCATCTTAATTTAAACTGAATGGATCTGCTGTAAATCAATAACCGTCAACCCATCAGCTATTGTTTTTTTCTGTATCATTTGTAACATTGTGGCTGGAAGAAAATTTTAGGTTTCATTTCTTTTCTGCCTCTTGCTTTGATCCATATGTTCAGATTTCTGGCTTGTATGCAAAGTATTTTTTGGCCTCCCAGAACACACTGCAGCAGAACAGATGTTATCTGACTCCAAACATCTGCATTACCCTTACTGTATATGCTCTAGTGTAATACATGTATATGCACAACGTCTCTTTCTCATGTCCTAGTGAAAGACTTATCTGCTGACATAACATAGTCTGTGTTTCCTGTTGGCCATCTGACAGCACCTCTATTGAAAAGCACAGAACTGCTGGGCCCATGTGTACACAGTCTCCTCTACCACCACCGAACACACACACACACATTTGCACACAGCCACAGTTTAGCTGATCAAACAGGCCGCCGTTTACGTGTTTGGAGTGTGAACATGATTATGTGCTTGCGCTTTCCGAAGTGTCCGATCTGATATCAAACTTGTGCTGTGAATGTACAGACGGAGCTGCAGGTCAGATGTGCTGAGTCGGGCCGGTTGCAGCAGGGTAAAGCACTGAAAGCTGGAGCAAACTGAGCTGGGAAGTGACGAGCAGATGCTGGGCGCATCACTGGAATCATGACGTTTTAATCACGACTTAATAAGGACAAAATAAATGTGTGTGTGGATGTCGTGTTGTTGCAAACCTTCAGGCAGACAGTTGGCTCCATCATGATGCTCCAGAGGAGAAGTGGTTGTAACAAAAACAATTCCTCTCTACAAACTCAAACAAGCATAAAAAAACTAATTCTAATCATAATTGTATCATTCCTTAGTTAGTTCAGATAGTAAACCAATATGGTGTCGGAGGTCAAAAAAAACAAACAACAAAACCAGCAAGCCAGTGATTGTTAGCTTGCTAACAAGTCAGACAATTTATCTTTAAACTTGAATTAAATTGTACATGTTATTGATTATTCAAGAGATGGAAAATACATTTTCAAGCAAAAAGGCCAAAAATACACAGTTTCCAACTCATCAAATGTGAATATCAATACCGTAAATGGATGTCAGTTGCAGCCCTGAATATAATTAGCTTCTCCAAGAAGACATGTTTGTTAAACTCAGAATTTAGTTTCAATTTTAAAGTTCTGCACAATAGTGCTATAGACTTGATGTGGTATGCTCTTCATTATGCTCTTCAGAGGGGTTTAAATTCCTCTGTTATCGCCCAGTACTCGGTCCGGCCAGGCACCGTGCCACTTTATCTTCTATTATGACATTTATGTCTTTGGGCTCAAACTCTTAAGTCAGCTGGCCCTTATTTCACATTTAAGACTGACTTGCTTCTCTTGTGTTTAGCCTTTGTGTGGCGGTAACAATAGCTTTTACTGGGAGAGACAAAAGCCTGATTCAGACGTGAATGAGGAGGTTTTGCAGTAATCTGATGTCTGAAAACAACGGCAGTTTATTTTCATTCCCTGTGTAAAAAATCCTCAAATGGTGAGTCATACAGCGAAGGCAAATGGTCAGGAAGACTGCGGTCAAGTGTCTGCAGGCAACAGTGGGAGTAGAGTCATGTAGTTACAGATAGATTATCTGTATGGATACAACATTTCTCCTTTAGATTTCAGCAGATGAATAATGTGGGCAGCAGGCTCCGGACTACCAACTTGGCCATGTTTAGAGTTTATTTAATGCGACATTAAATTAAGATAAAAGTGGGTGTGGCTAGAAGTTGTGCTGCGTGTTAGGCCAAAAATTAAAGATTATGAGTCATTCACCCGAGAGGCTTAGTCATAAAATATACGTCACCAACTTGTTGAAATGTTTGAAAAGGGAACAAAAATGATGAACAATGATAAAGTGCCTTTTTATGTTGTTGTGTTGGTGGGTGGACTGTCTGGCATATCGAGTATTTGTGCATACTTGAAACCTAATCACATTATTGCCACATGTTGGTGGTTTTCTCAAAGATGACTGCCCCGCCCCCCCCCCCCCCCCCCCCCCCCCACACACACACACACACAACATTTATTAACTTTTGTTAGTTTTCATTGGTCCGTATTTGAGCACAGAGAAAACCAGGACGTTCACTGTCGAGCTCCACCAAGGGAAAAGTCAGAGCCAAGTCAAATGTCAATGAAGAGGTCCATTGAGTGCGCAAAGATAAATAAAAGCACCATTTTCAGCAATGAAATGTAATTTTTCAGTAGTTCAAGCCCAGTAGCTACCTAGACGAGAACATCTCTGAGACTTAGACTGTAACTCATTCAGCCGACCTGGTTGTAAACCTTGTGCTTGTTGATATAACCGCTAAGAAAAATGTAGGAGGTCCGACTGTGTGTCCACATTTTGTACTTCACTGTGTACTTCACTCGGTTCCCTCGCTGCCTCCTGGCCTTAAAATGTTCAAAGAAAATGTTAGACGGGAAGGGGCTAATCACATATTTAGTGCATACTTAAGGAAAACCTGAAAAACAGCGAGTTGTAAATGTTATGTGGAATATTATTTGAGCTGATTTTACAGTCAAGGTTGTTAAAAAAAACTCAAGCTGTGCTTCATGCAGGCTTCAGATGTGAAATGGGCAAGTGTTTGCTACGTGTTTGCTATGGCGTGGTTCACTTTGGACGCTTTAGTTGATGTTCAGTCAGCAGGTTATGTGAGCCGTTTAACTGGTAAAAGCCACCAATCAGGGCAGATGGTCAGCCTGACTGGGAAATGAGGTGCGTTACTGATCAATACATCAATTAATGGTTTTTAGAAGTCATGTGTGCACTTAAGCGTTTTAACTTTCATCATGAGCTCAAAAGACTTCCTTAATGTGTCTCTAGGGGTCTGTATATGTGTGGGTGTGTGTGTGTGTGTGTGTGTGTGTGTGTTCGGTAAAGGGTGAGTGTGTGGAGTTACATGATTTAGTGTGTCAAGTGTAGTGACACATCCTAAATGCTGAAACAGTGCATTGCATTCAAGCATGGGTCGCAACTAACAATAATTTTCATCGTGTTTCATTTGACTGATTGCCACATATCCTTAACATTTATCACTGGAATACATGAAGTGATAGGAAACTAAACTGAACAAATTAAGGAAATATGGGAAATGCAAAAAATATAAAGTTATATTGGTTCTTGAATCTCATTTGAGGCCTCGATCAAAAAGACAAAAACCAAACGCAGACTTATATCCGGTCATGACATTTCACACTCTTCACGATCCATGTGGCGGTGTTTCATTTGATGTTTTGCCGACCAAAACTTGCTTTCCTATTTTCAAAACTCAGCGGTCCATCGTGTATTTTAAGGACATCTGGTGCGTGACGCGACTTGGCTGCAAAACTTTGAGAGATTGTTTTTGTATAGTTTTGTCATTAAAAAAAAGGATCCAGTTTTTCAATAATGCTCACAGTCAATGAAATACTATGAGATTCTTGCAAAATGAAATCTTCACATATGATATAAAGCTGTCCTTTTGTGAGGCACTGTACAAACAGGGAGAAGCAGAGCTGACCGCAGGCTGCTCAGTTAATTGTCTCTCTTAACACCCAAGGACTATCGGGTGATTATTGTACTTCAAAACAAACGTCAATTCCCTGAATGACTAAATGAAGCCCAGGCTCTTCTTGAGATGAGGGCCAGATGAACAGATGATGAGGTTTGTGATTGTTAAGTTTGGATAGAGGAATGTTCTGGCTTTTTATGACTATGAGCAGCTTTTCTACAACAGGAACATTTAAATGAGTTTCGCCACGTTTCTCTCAAATCGGTGTTCGGTTGATCTCGGTGACGACTCCTGATCAAGTAGCTCGTTGCCACTGCCAGCTTCTGCTTTTTATTTGCTGTTAAACGTTATGCGATGCACACAAAGCAATTAAGACGGCGTTGAATCTGTGGTCTTTAAATTGATTGTTGCTTATTGTGATCAAGAGGTCGATTTGCTGTTTAATCTGTATTTGTGTCTTGTGTTTCTGCAGCTTGCCTGTTCAGGTACAATGCCCTGTCCTTCGTCTACCTCATCTATCTCCTGCTTATCCCACTCTTCGCAGAGCCCACAAGCACAACAATGCAAGGTAAGATCTACGCTGTCACTCTCTTTGATCCTCCACACGTTGGTTGGCTCTGGCTCGGTCCATCGCCTGGAGAATCTTGACTGTTTCCCAAAAGCCTCCAGTTTGAACCGCAATATTGTTCCCTGTAATGTAAACCAGCCCTTCTTCTCCAGGGGACTTGAATTTCCTTGAGATGAGGATGGATTTGGCACATAGTTCAGCCCATGAAAGGTAATATCGGTTTGTACGGGCATGAGTCCATCTGTGATAATATAAATGATCCACGGCCAGCCAGATCTGAGATGACGTGAAAGACGTGATCCATCAGGAACCAGATCTCACCTCCGCTTGATGAAAATGAACATTTTAGGCTTAAGTTTGGTTTATTTGCTGAGAGATTGTCCATATAGATGATAAAACCTGAACACACATGCTGTGCTGTCGAGAAAAGAAACCCGAAAGAGCCTGTAAAATGCCATTCAGAGAGGAAAAAAAAGAGATGAGGGCTGTTTTTGATAATGTCTAACCACTTTAATTAGGATATAAAAGTTGCTCCTAAGGCTCCACTGATTCCTGAGATGGGTTTCCTTTCGTAATATCATGATCTGCGTGCATTTGACAAGTGTTATTAGTTAATTCAGCCGATGTGAAGGTTGGTATTTGGGCTCTTTGGTATTTTGGTTTCCGAATGAGTTCAAGAAAAGAAATATACATCACAGTGAACCTCTGAGGCTGACTGACGTGACCGTTCTCCTTACGGGTGGTGAACGTGGGTTTGCGGTCGCCAACTTCAGCCGCGCCTTCATGCGTTCCCCTCACTGCAAAACACTGCACGTCATATGGGTTATCTGTAAGAGACCACATGCAGTGTTTAATAATACATGAACCCATATTGGTGGAGGAAACAACATCCAGTCCGAGAGTCGTCTCTGCTCGTCTCCAGCTGAAATAACAATCAGGAAGTAAAGGAGTAAGGAGGGAGCAGAGAAAGTGGACCACTTACCCTCTCATCAATAGTTAAAGAGAGAAGTCTTCGAGTAAAGTTCAGCGTTCATGTATCTGATCGCTGCTGACTTCAACCGTGGGTCAACTCCTAATTGAGACAAATACATGACAGACACTTCAACACCAACAAGACGTGACAAATCAAACTTGAAGCGGATCTTTTTTAAGATGTTTTACAGCCTCCATAATACAGTTTTATATGTTAAATTTCACATAAAAGTTAATTCAGTGTATATTCAGATGTAGTTTACAGTAGATATCCCAGTCTTTCTCCCATTGGAAGGCAATTCCACCGTGAGGTTTTACTCCTTGGGTAGATTTCATTGTCTTAAGATTACAGCTGCACGATATTGTAACGAACTGACTGATTTTTTTTCTTCCCGCAATAGATATTGCCATAATAAAATATAGATACATTTTCCCTGGATGAGGACAAAGTACCTGTCTTTGGTGAACATTGTAGCCGAAATTGTGGGCTGATTAGGGCTGAACGATTTTGAAAAAATAGGTAATTGCCATATGATTTGTCATATTAGAGGGAATGATAATATTCGTATCATTATTATGGTGTGATTTTTGCGGCGATCAAACAAATGGTAAATGGACTTGTACTTGTACAAGGGGCCACACCATGAGCCACAGTCGCAGGTGAGGCAGACAAAGATGTTTGTAGAATATGATGTTTAGACTACGACATCTCTGCAGCACGACAATATATTTAATTTGAGAACGATGAAAGTTTTCTTTTTGTGTTCAGCAGCAAAAAAGTTGCAGCATGACGTGTTTGAGTTATGAAATTATTGGAAACTAATCATTTTCAGTATTTTATTTTCCTTCTGATTATTTGAAGGAAAAAGGGATTTAGTTTGGGAGCCACTCCAGTTTATAGAATTTGAAATAACAGCTGGTTGTGGTTGAGGATGATTGTGACAGCATTGCCAACATTTAATTATCAAATGTAAATGTTTTAATGTAATTACTACACTGTGGTGATTATAATCTTGAGCAGATAATCAGAAACTGTAGACTTACAACGTGACAGTTATCTCCTCCCTCCTGGCAATTCAAATTGTATGAAAACCATCCAGAATACACACTGACAGTGCAAACTTATAAAAATACACATCTCACTGTGCAGAAAAGACGCACACTCTACATTTTTGAATGTTTTAAGAGGGAGTTGAGTGTAATTCAGTGCTTTTTTTTTCACTTTTTATTTAGTTTTCAACAACATAACAACATGCGTTTTCAGACAGTTATTTCTTTGTCCATTTTTGAGCTGTATGTAGTCTTGGTGCACATGGTATTCAGGTACAGTGTACAACGCACAGAAGGAACAACAAATGGTGCTCACTCCAAGAGAAAAAGAGGGGAAGTAAGAACAAGAGTAGATAATTGATTACATGCATAAATAGTGCTTTGTTTTGATGGTCTGTTTCATTTTGTCTGTTGAATCTTAAAGGACATGCGGCAGTTAAATCTGGAAAGTTTATGTAAACCAAATGTTTGACATGAATAATTCATCAAGTGTAATTTGCTTGAAGAAGCCACAGCAGTGCGGTGTGCCCGAGGATATATCGGTGCACGAGAGGAGACAAACAATATCTTATGCAACTTGTTGTTGTTTGGGATTTACTCTCTAATGTCGTAATTGCACTATTTGGCTCCACATCCCCTTGAAGGCATTCAATTCTCAGTGGAGGTGAACAAAATCTAAACTGTTGCTCTGATATGGGCAGCAGACATTTTAAGAGCCTTTACAGTAGGTGCTATACGCCTTGTTGAATGGGCACCGACATGACAATTTCCCTTTGGGGAGTCTTTTAGTACTGTTGCATGAATTTGTATAAATATTTGATGCTATGGATGATTTATCAGGTTTATGTTTTAGCTAGGAGACTTCTAAAAGAGGATGTCTGGTGTTAACGCTTATCCTAGTTTGGCTTTTTTTTTTAAAATCCGTCATTTATCATACTTTTGTGTTGTCAGGAAGGCAGTGGTGGAGGAAGTACTCAGATTTACTTAAGTAAAAGCAATATCACAGTGTTGAAATACTGTGTGACAAGTAAAAGTCCTGCATTCAAAAGCATCGGAATCAAAATATACTTAAAGTAAAATGACTAATTATGCAGAATGGACCATTAGAGAATAATGTATCATCACTGGATTATAATTATTGATGTATTTATGTGTACGCATCACCAATGTTGCAGCTGGTAAAGGTGAAGCTAATTGTAATTATTTTATATACTGCTGGTTAGCTTAATCCTTAATAATACAAATAAATACCTTTTGTATTAGCAATCTGCAAAAGTAACATAAACAATTATGTAAAGGATAATATTGGATTAAAAAATGTAACGGGAGTAGAAGTATAAAATAAATGAAGTACCTCAAACTTTTGCTCAAGTACAGTACAGTACAGTGAGTAAATGTACTTTGTTACATTTCATCACTGCTGGCAGAGACTTCTCAAAAAGACCAAATAATTGAAAACATTTTATTTCCCCAAACTAAGTGGTTAAATCAGGTCTTAATGTCGTCGATTGGATACTGTTCTCTGAATGATGAGGGAGAAAGCAGCAATTGTTAAAACTGAACAATGCCCTCTGTTTTGCAAAGCTTTTAAACATACTCTTGGGATGGCTCTGTGAGACTAAATAATGAAGCAAGGCGAAATACAAATTTAAGATGACCGTCAGGCAACCAAGAGAGATGGCCGTCACACAACAAAAATGCTGTATTACAAATAGGAAAAGAAATGGGGACTGAACCAAAGCCGTTGCGTTATCCACAGCCTTTTGGACCAATTTGGATGAGGAAGTTCGCTAACAGTCCTCATACCTCTGTATTTACAAGCATTCTTTTCCTTCTTTGTGAAAGCACAGGGAGTTACAACGGGAAATTAGCACAGCATTTCTTTTCACTTCTACATTTACTTTGCCTGCCACGGTCTGCTGCTACACACCTATGACAAGGTCAGCCTCTCGGTGGCCTGAGGCTCAGCAGTAGTGCGTCACCTTTGCCAGGATATTGTGCAATACACTACAGAATAACTATTACATGTTCCCCGCAAGGATGCAGTCAATTTAATGAGATGAAGATGTTGCCCTGGGAAGAACCAGTGGACAAAACCGTTGCAGATATGTGGGGCAATTTAAAGGCTGATAATGGATGCAGTAAGGGCCATTACTATCATGACCTCATCAAAGAAGAAGAGTCCAATCAACCTTGTTCCTCCCTATGGGTGATCATTTTAATTTTCACTAACAAGAAGGGGTCTGAGAAATCCTACTGTAAAGAATTATCACCATAACAACTCCTGAAATTATCCCAAATACCTGTAGGTGCACTATAAAATAGCCATGTGTTGGACAGCTGTGGCAGACTGCTTTCATCCTTCCCTCCCAGGAACAGTAATGTCCACTGATAGCTGTGTTCTTTACCTAAATTAAAGAAAGACAGGCAAAGAACACCAAAGCCAAGAAACCAAAGAATCAAATCGGGTATAAAAGCTGGTTTGGCTCCTTCTACGATGAATTAGAGAAAGTTAAAGGTCTTGTGGTCCACCAGAATGTTTATTTGACTTTTTAAGAGAAATAAGCGTTCCTGTATCGTAGTGTTGCCAGCTCTTAACCAAGGTATGTATTATGATCCACAGAAAATCCCTCTTGGTTGCGCTGCCAGTCACCTTTTTTTTTTCACTAATTCATTCAAAACAGCTCTGGACTTCCCAGCCGATCACATGAACATTGATTGTTGTTGTCTCAGAAGTACCAGGCACTTCTTAATGCTGCACAACTCAAAAAGTATTAACATTTTCCTCTTGTGTCAAGTTTCTGTGCCTTGAAAAACAACAACCGTTAAAGAGACCTGTTCTGGGTTTCAGTGCATGAACGGCAGAAATAACATGTGGAAATCCTTAAACTGAGTGGTGTCGGTGTTGGTGGTGAACTCACTGTAGCTGCTCTCCTTCTCCAGGCCACACAGGGCGTCTGCTGCAGTCCCTCTGCTTCACCAGTATGTCCTTCCTGCTGCTCCACATCATCTATCAGATTACCGTCAACAGCCTCCTGGCCGGGAAGTCCATCACATCTGAATTCAACTGTGAGTACAGCACACTGCAGCCTCTGTGGTCAGGGCTCTGAAGGTAGTGATGTTTGTTGTGTATGTGGAAATCAAAGCGACTTGCAGGGTCAAGAATCCACGAAGAAAGGGCGGAATGGATTTTAATGATTTCAGCTTTTGCTGTGTGCAAACCTTTTGAAAGAGGACACTTTGTTGTAGTTTTAGAAAAGTCAACAGACAAATAAACCCTTTAAACTCAATTTTGGTTGAACGGTGACAGTTGCAATCTTGCCTCCCTAACAATGATGTTTATACAACAAAAGGGGTTTTGCCAAATGTGTTTTGTTTTGTTTATAGTTCAAAGTCCGGTTTCTCACGTTCGTTGCACCCATGCAACACTAGCTTCAATAGTGCTTTCATTATATTCCACATAGTAGCAGTCTTTCATTTATGTTGTGGTACTAACAATGGTTGTGCTGGTGCGCCTTGTTTAATATGAGAGTATTCTGTGCGGTTGCTGTATGCACGTTGTTTCATTCACTGTGAAAGAAAGCAACAATATCGGTGAGCAGAAGCTTTGCTGTGGAAATGTCTTCACTAGATGTTTTCTACTAATAAAAAAGAAGATAGCTGACCTTTTTTTTTCAACTTGCTTCATGTTGCCTTCGCAGTTTACAACCTCTACTGGCATCAGAAAAAACACCAGCAGCCCAAACTGATCCGTCACAGTTCTCTCTATTCCCGTGTGGTATCTCTGTAGCCACCATAGTCCCAGAGTGTGGTAACATCTTTTTAGGAGGTGGACACCAGCTACGATGTAGCCCTAACTCCTCAATGCAGAAGTTTACATGAAGCTTAAACATAACATAAATGCTGACCATGCTTTAGTTGCCATTAGTGGATATTTTTGGAAACACAAATCAAAATAACTGTTTAGTATGAACATATTTTTTTATTTCCTTATTATGTCAATACGAAACATAATCCATGTGACAACACATTTCATGTACGTGTGTTAATTCGTAGGATAGTTGAGTATAGACATTTTCAGGTGGTTCTAACACATGATTCCTTCACAAATCACTCACTCTGAGATCTCATGTCAGACCAAAATTGTGAGATCTCTACTTGTTGGGCCACATGTTCATGACAGACTGTGTGCACACGTGTGTCCTATCCATCACGCTGACCGTTTTGTGCTTAAACTCTGACCTGACCTGTTGACGCAGTGTCACAGAGTTGTATATCACCAGAGAATGTGTCTAGGGAAGGTTTCCAGGGAAGACATGCTCCATTTGCAGCAGAAAAGTAAAATATGCTCACTAATAAAGATTCTCAATTTCTACATATATCCTCACTCTTATTGCATTTTGTCACATCATGAAGATTTATGATTGTAACACATTCCTCAATGTAATTAGCTTCCTTCTTGCCATATGGTGACGTAGGAAAAAAAAAAAGAGATTCTTGCTGCCAGTAAAGCAAACACTGTACGCTACTGACTCAGTGTTGGGAAGGTGTTAATAGTTGGCCTTGCGCTTCTCATGAAACTGTATCAAACTGTAAAATTTGAATGTGTCTAGACGGGACAGACCCTGACCGTGTGTTCTAATGACTTGTTCTTTCTAATGGAGGTAATCCGCTTTCCACCGTCCAAGTCCAGCCAACGGACCTTATCGCCCTCAGGCAGAAACACACAGAACCGTTCAGAGAGACTAAATATTCACTCTAGGAACTCTTTATTACTAAAGGGAGGCAGTTTTTGGCAGCTCAAACCGTGGTGTGATGAGACCATCATTTCTATCCATCTGCAGTATTTATCTGTGTAAGTCTGTCTATTGATTTACACAATACTTACTTGCATTAACAGAATTGTAAATTGTGAAACAAATTAACATATTTGGTGAATCTTTGCAACATAATTTGTTCTTTGAAAAGCTTTAATTTCATAACGGCCAATGAATTGTTTGGTTGGTTGACTAATATTAATGCATAGATCAGGAAACTTCAATATGATAACATGAGTTTTCATTTTGTCAATGGCAGTTTTGAAGAGAAGCATGTGTTGACGTCATTTTAATTTCATCACTGATCTGTAACGACCATTATGCCCTGACGAATAAAGGCGAGATGAAATGGTTGTCTCTGTTCGGGCGCAAAAGGAATGCTAATTTAGATTGCTTTTTATGACCAAGAGCCAATCCTCGTTAACCGATACCGTAACAGATTATAGATTACTCTTACTCATAGTCATTGTCAGACCTGCTTGGTTTTAGAGGGGCTATAGCGAATAGTTCGAAGCCTTTATTTTTTTTTAAAGATAAATAAAATGATTTCCAAAATTCACAAAATGTTTTTATCTCATGAAATATTCTGCTTCAATCCATAATTGTTGGCGTTTAGCCTCTCAAAAGCAATATCTTCAGTGCGGTCAAAATACTGTTTGCTCATCTGGTTGTCGCACACAAAGGGAGGCACGCAAATCAGCTACACTCTCATGAATACAATAGGAAGATGATGATGATGCTTGTATCTGAGTTCTACCAAGTGAAACATGACACTGCATCTAGCAAAAGACTAGATCACTAAACACATAGTTCAAAGTATGCTTCCATATTTATTTATGTTTTAAGATAAAATCTATCTCGACTATCTAGACTGTCACTCCAAATAAATACCCATAAATACCATAGCACTACCAAACCTTATTTCTATGATTAAAGACTCTGCCTTACCTGCCTATAGTTATAGTTATAGTACTATATATCATGAAGCTCCATTGGCACTTGAATGAATACCATCTTGAGTAATTATCTGCAACATTTAACAGCAAAGTCCCTATATAAGCTCTGGGCTCAGGAACATGAGCAGCTGGTGGATCCTGGCTGTCATTTGACAATTAATGAGGCACCGGGTGGAGAAATAACACAACGTCACACACTCATGATGAAAAACTTCACATGGAGCTAAAGAGACACTTAGGAAAAAGAAGTTGAAAACATTACAAAATGTTGGTATTGATTTGTAAAATAAAATTTGCTGACATCCCCACTGTGAGGATTTGTAGACTTGTTGTTGGATTTCTACCTCCTGAAGTCAGTGTCATCCTGTTCCTATTTTTGTTTCTGGGCTACATATGCAACAGGAAGTCCGACATTACTCTTTGTCCCCTTGATGCGCCGCCTACATTCTGAGTAAATGCCTTCTCTCAGATTTCTATATCTGGCGTCTCACCCCTTAACACCCTTTTCCTTTTGGCAGCCAAGTATAAACAAGGAGTCCTCCTTTGCGGTGAGGCGGCTATCCTCCCTCCAGATATCTTTATATAATTTCCCCCATTCACAGTAGCCAAATACACCATTAGAGCAGTAAACTGAGTTGACTTTGAATTTCCAAAAAGGCTAACACCTCCAGCTGTTAGATCAGGTCAGTGACTGGTCACCAGATGAGCTGGGGCCAGCTTCCTTTGGAGTCATCTGTATTTCCTCTGTTTATAAATGCAGTTCCCACCATGTTGAGTCAGCACAGTCACAAGCAATTGCAAATAACTGTCAAAGACCACCAGATACCAAATACTTTCCTGTGATTGTCTCAACTCTTTGTCATTGTACAAAGTGCCAACGCCCACCCATCTGGAGATTAAGAAGGTTAAAACAAACCATAAAAAAGGATTTGCTAGTTTGATTCGGCTCATATCTGATGGCAATGGATATTTCCACAGCTCATAAAGAATAAACGAGCTGTTCAATGGATGTTTTGTGACCAGTTCCTCAGAGGTAGTCTTCATGAAGTCCAGTAGATGCCGTCGACCGCCCTCCGTATCCACACATATCCTGCCCACCATTCCTCAAATGTGAAACATTTACTGAATTCTCCCTCCGCATACCGATTGCCTGATCACAGTCGTGACGTGCTGAAATGTTGACGCTGCATATCACCAGTCTCTGCAGAAAAGGCCAACAGGCATTAGGCCCCGGAGATAGAAGAGAGAGTGAAAAGAAATGCTGTGCTGAGAGGTTAACGGCCCAGCAAGTACAAAGGGTGTTTTATGATATTCACATAAAGTCTGAGGACAGGTATTTTTGGTGCTCAGCTGGGGTGGAAAGCGTCCTCGCCTCGATGAGCAGAAAGTCTCTCACACTTTTCCAGAAGGCTCCATGCTGCGTTCAGGCTGTATTACACAATATTCCTCTCCTCATCCTATGGATCAGACTGGCCTGTCTTTACCTCTGGCATTCCTCATGTATGACATTGGTTTCCTCTTTTTTCACCTGGGAGCTCAGTTTGGGCTGGGCGAAGTTGGGTGTTGCAGATGTTTGGACTCTGGAGTTACTGAAACAGAATCTGTTTTACCCGTGGTCACTGGGCTGACATTTTAAACGGAAGAGTTTTTATTTGAAGCTTTAAATGGGGCATTAAGTTATCTATGATCTTTATAGACCTTTGTGGGTGACTATCGGGCATTACAACAACATCAGTGAACCATATTTCCTGTGCATCACGTCCACTTAAAGTTCTTTGACTTGTAAACAACGCAAACTGTAAAGTAGCTAGTTTAATAGACCAGAAGCCCAAAAAACGTAAAGTGAGATAATATGCAAGTGGCTGGCATTACATGTATTGACACTGATACTTTAACCTCCATCAGTCGAGCACTTCACTGAGCACTTCAAAATGGGAGTAGACGTGTGGAGGCGGACAGTTTGTTTACAGTTCAGCCTGGAGGACGGCTGTGAGTGTTGGATGTCAGAGGTTAAGTCAGGGGTTAGTCATATGGGCTGCTCCCATCACATATGGTTTCCTAATTTATTTTCTAAGTTTCATGAACCAACTGACCGCCACACTCTTCTCCTCTACCCCAACCACACAACACATAACATCTGAGCCAGGGAAGCTATATTTATTCACTGATGAGTAATAAAGAAACACCAAGGTTTGCACCGACAGTCCATTACCGTTTTATTCACCTTTCCTGTTTCCTGTTTCTGACAAAGTGCCTAACAGTGTGACTCATTCCTTTACGGGATACTTAGGGTGTGTGTGTATCATTTAGGAGAAAACCCTTTTATTTTTTATCTTTTGTTGTTTTCTGCTTTTAGCTGTATCTATTGTCATCCATCCTGAATCCAAAGTCACCTTTACGCTTCTATTGAAAATACTTTTCCCTCTTAAAATGAAAAATATTTGTTATAGTCTGAATCCTTTAAGATATATTCATCATCCTGAATTAATGGTTGAGTTTTCTTTCGTTTCTTTTTACTTTGGAATTGAACATTTCATATTCTACTTTAACAACCCGTTTTTAAGCTTAACAACCTCCTGAAAGTAGTTTGCACACAGGTGAGAGAGCAGATAAAGTAATTCTGATTCAGCGCTTTCTCTGCAGTCTGTTTTGAGTTACTGTCACTGAAGTGTGTTTTAACATCCTCACTCTCCTCACTGCGCTCCATAAACCAGAAACTTCAGCAGTTCAGCACCTAATTAGTCAACTAATTCACTGTTCAAAACAGCCGGATATGTCGATATGTCATTGAGTCGAGATCCTCGAGTCACAAGCCGATGTTATGTTTTCTCTGGCTGGAGAACAAAGGCCTGTCAAACTTCGGCAGTTATTCTCAGTGTGCCGGTTGAATACCTGGAAATCTCCCTTTGAGCGCTGGAGTGACGTTCAGGAACACTTCAGCCAGTCCAAGCTTTGGAAACAAAGCTCGCATGAAATGTTTTTATTTTCTGCGTGAGAACAGAAAGATTATTTTCCTCCTTCACCTGAAAATGAAATATCAACTGAAATGAAAAAAATGATTCTGGCTATTATAAATGATTTCAAGCAGGTGTTTTAAAGGTTTATTTTATCATTATTGATGGTTTTGTCAGAGGCAAAAAAACTATTTTTACAGACTAGATCTCAATTCTTTATTTATAGTAATAGTGAATAATAAATAATAAACAGCAGTATCTATTTTTTGCTTGTTTGAAAGTTTTGTATAAAAGCTGCTTGACCATGTTTTTAATGACTATTATCTAAAAGTCTACTTTAAAAGACTATTATATTCACTAACTCACTGTTTTTGTCCAGGTTCCACGTGGGAGAGATCCATAAGACAAATTGGCTTTGAGAGGTAAGAAAAAAATGAATTCAACACTTTCACAACAAATGGCATTCACTGAAGTAGCATTAGTAACACTTGAGACCCAGAATATGAAGCCCTGTAAAGAAAAACTGTTTCAAAAATCACATTTTCCTGACGATCATGCATCATAAAATATAGAAAGTTTGGATTTTGTTTAACTGCGCATGAATCTTTCTCACAGTTGGGCAATGCTTTTTAAGGAATTGATAGGAGTTTTTGCTGATGAAAGGGAGAGACAGCATTATGACCACATCTTTTTTCTTTTGTGAAATTCAGAATCAACAGCCTAAGCCATTAATATTGAAATATTATCTCACCTGTTAAAGATCAGACATGTGGTTCTCTTCCACTGTAGAAGGTTGCATCATTTGTGCAAAGTGTCCTAAATATAGCAACCCCACAATAACATTAAACACCACTTTTTGCATTTAGCCGCGCTGGCCCGTAATCTGACGAGGTTTATAAATGCTCCTAACCTGTCCCTGTGTGGATTCTAGATGAACGCTAAACCCAGTTACGTCTGACGATCGGTTGACGGGCCTATTTTTCAAAGCTTCTGCCGCTGTGTCTGTCTCCTCACACCCCCATGATCATGTTAGATGTGGTTTCCTAAGTACGGGAATGTCCAAACTCAGCCACATCCTTTTTCCAGTACTCAACCGCCCTCGGTGTATAGTATACTGTAAGTGGCGGAAGTAGAGCCATAAACATTTTATCCCGCCTGCATTTACCTGTTTGTGTTGGCGATCATATACAGTATATACAATATTTACAGCTGCATAGGCGGATGCTTTCTCCCTTTTATGGCCCGTGTGGAGGAAAATGCAGAGTTGATGTCAGATCCATGGAGTCTAAAGAGAATTCACAGCTGTTTTGTGTCTTTTCACCCAGACAGATCCCTCAGTTTCCTCAAGCTTGACCTTTTTAAATCCTTTATAAATATCAAATATTTATATGGATTAGAACATATTTTGTGGTCTCTGTATTTGTCGTTTTTTTACTGCCGCCTCATGAACCTCTGCAGCCTGAGGCAGTGAGGACAGGTCTTAGTACTGCTGTTATTGTAATATTCTCACATGATAAAAGTAGCAATCATTAAAGTTGCTGGCTCGCTTAACCTTTTCTGGCTCTGATAGTTTCCATCTCTTTCATCCACGTGAGGATGCACGAAGCTTCACAACAATAAAGCACTTGGAAACTGACGTCTTTGATTAGATTAAACTCCAACTCTTTATCTGAGTGTGCGTTTTCCATCATGTTGATTAGCTCTCTGTTTTGTTAACTTGTTAACTTTTAAAAGCTTAATATCCTCTCAAGGCCAGAATGAGATTGGTTTTGTTTGAAATGAGCAGTTGCTTTATAGCTTGATCCCAACATTTGGTCAGCTTTGTCTCCACAGCCTGCACCGCAGAATCACCAGTTTTGTTTTGTTTATTGTAAACAGTTTAATTAGTTTAGTTAAACTCTGAGTTCAGCATGAAATGTTAAGAAAACCCTTTGGTGGCCAAACACAGGATGTAGGTGGGATCGTTGTAAAACTGAAATAGAAATTGTTTTGGATGGTGAGCTTTAAAGATTTTGAAACCTGCTAGCCATTTCAAGGACAATTTTCACTTGCTTTAATTGCACATGCAATCATGACACCTCATAAATCATGTCCTCGGGCAGCGTGAATACATCTTAGTGGATTGAATCCTGGCGTTTCTGTAGCTGTCTTGGCAACATTGGTCGCCACTGTTTTGCTTCCTGTTTGAACAAACCTTTCAGTATTTAGTTAGAGGTGAGCAGACTAATCAAATAACAAATGTTACAAAAGCTTTGTTTGCTCACAGCGATATAACCACAAGGCATTAAACAATGTCAGTCAATTCAGTCAATTAATGAAAAACACACACTGTGTAGACCAGACCTGGAGTAAATATAATTTGTTTATAAATGATTATTATCTGTACACAGTGTTTGGTGTGAGAATAATTCAAATAGCGCCAGGTAAGATGTGTATGAGCTTCAACAAAACTTAACACATTAAATCTGGAAAATCTAAAGTAGTTTCAAACCCTCTCACTTTATTTTAAGTAGTTTAATGAGGGGGAAAAAGAGCGTATTTTGAACAAAGGATGCAATTAAACTTTCAAGGGAGTAAACATGTTTTTGGTTAAAAATAAAACCCACACTCTCTCATGGCCTTTTTGTTTGAATGGAATTTCACTCACTTTTTAACGGGAACACGTTTAAAACGGGCAAGCCTGATTTCATTAAAGTGGGTGGTACTCCATATAAAAGCTGAAGAATTCAACACAACGCATATTAAAAGAGAAGCTGAGTAATGGGGAAAGCATCCAGATTCCCATGTGAACAGATGGTGTTTTCTGAAAGATGAAATTTCTGCAATAGTATCCATACTCATGAGTTTGAGAACAGTTCCAGTCTATGTGAAGACAGATTGTAGGGAATTAATGCCCAGTGACAACTACTGCAAGCTTTTTAAAGATTGTTGAACCATTTTTTTTTTTAAACAATCAGAGAGAAATGAAAGATTGGGAGAGACAGAGGGTGGTGAAATGTGACAAATATCCCAGGCCAGACTCAAACTCACACCAGCAGTTATTTGTGGGCCTTATCCAATTAAAGGAAATGAGCAACTACAAGTCCCAGTCTTAGGAAAACGGTTTCATATTAAAAGTGATCGTCCATGGACAGTTAAGTTTGTCATAATCTGCCCCGTTTTCCATCATTTGGTTACTATCCTAGCCTGCAATAATGTTCCAAATCACAGTTTTCGGGAGACATTAAGAACCATTGAGTGTCTGCCTTCTGTCAGTGTGGTATCCTCTGCTTGTCTCCAGTGTGATTGGTGCAGATGCAGGGAACGGCATCCGAGTGTTCATCCCCGACATCGGCATGTTCGTGGCCGGCTTGGCCATCTGGCTGCTGTGTCGCAGTCTGGTCCAGAAGAGGCCGCCTGAGGACATGGCGCAGTACAACGCCGACTTCGAAGCCGAGGAACAAGTGGGTTTCATTTGTGGTGACAAGCAGTGTCCTGAAAACAATGTCTGACTTTTACATCCATCCATCTATCTATCTGATTTAACTAATTACTTTATTAGTAATATAGTAAAGTAAGTTGTCTTTAATATAGGACTGCTTCTGAATATTTTTCAAGTTATAAAAAAATGAAAAATGCCCACTACAATTTCCCATATTCAAGGTGAAGTCCTCAAATAACTTGTTTTGTCCAATCAACAGTCCAAAACGATATTCACTTTATAATTATACAAATCAGACAAAAGCAGCAAATCCTCACATGTATGATATAGTTTTTGTCCTTGATAAAAAGAAACATTTTTGACAAAGTGCCTTTAGGATGGGTGGATAACTTTTGACCACATATACGTAAAAAAACTATGAAGTAACATTTTCTTACATCAGCTAAACTTTTACTGTGTGACCGCTGTGTGCAGGGGTCTTTTTAGACATGAATGCCACAATAACATAAAACCAAATAACTTAAATTAAGAAGTAAAACATTGAATTACAAAGATGGCAAATTTGTTTTAAAATGCTTTAGAAGCAGAAGCTCATTGAAATCTACATTTCAGTAAATAGTGCCTTGGGCGAGTATAAACAAGGCTTTAGGTCGTGTACTGGGATAAACATCTCCAAGCAGACTTTTATGTCCATGAAACTAAACAGAAGAAGTAAAAAATGTCTTAATTAGAAAGTTCTTAGAAATATAAAAAGGGAAATGTGTCCACAAACCTCACGTGTGCACAAATCCCAATGTAAACTCCTTTACACAAACTTTTAGATTTCTGGACCAGAATAAGGACAAATTATTTTTCGCACTATGAGCTTGTCAACGTTTCCAGACTGCAGTTCAGGCCTCTGACTGTTTATCTCGGTAATGGATGACATCTATGTGTTTTCACTTGCACTTCCCTGTTTCCTTTGAGTGTTGATGATTTGGAATACCCCCCCCCCCCCCCATCCCCTGGCATGTCCTACCTTCTCTTTATGACTCAGTGTTAATTAAATCCACATTCACTTTCACTTTGACTGCGCCGCTCACGCAGGCATAGCTGGCCATTACTGAGAGACAACAGGAATTCATCTATGGAGCCGGCGTTGTCATCAGACTTTTATTTCCATCAGATTGCTAGTGATCGCAATCTGAGCTGAAATTGTTGTTTGATTCAAAACAGGCTTTGTACCACCTGCTACTTTCTTTGTCTAGTGCCTTATGTGTTCTATATGAATCACTTGTTATTATGTCTCTATTTTATTGAGACTGTCGGAAAAGAGCGACACACAGTTGGTTAGATACAGCAGCCAAGGAAGAAGTGACTGGATGAGATTCAAGCCAACGTGTGGTTCCAGAGAAAAACATCTGCCACAGGTCGCTAATCATGTCTCAAGCAGCCAAACAGACCACATACATCTTTAGAAATGCTAAACTGGAGTTTACATATGGGATTGTGAAGCAAGCGCTACCTGTAGGAAAGTGTTTTCAGCACCATGGAGAGCTCTGACCTCCAAACTGCACCATTAATCATTTTATACTGAAACGTAATGTGTCGCTATAATCCCACCCTCTAAAGGAAGAAGAGGAGAAGCTGAGCCTGGACGACAACATCCTGCTAGAGGAGGACTTTGAAGCGGGGTACGAGGCCGAGGAGGATGAAGAAGAGGTGGACGAGGAGGAAGATGAAGGAGAGGAGGAGGAGGAGGAAGCAAAGGAAAGCACCAAGATGAAGATCCTACGGCATGTGGCGGAGGTTGCGTCCAAAGTGAAGGAGATTATCGGGAACTTGATCACGACTGCGGGGAAGGTGGTGGTCACCATTTTGTTGGGCATTACAGGTGAGCAGCTTTGGATGCTTTTTCCAATTACTGTACTGTTGGTTTTTATTCTGTAGTAATGTTCTGAAAGCAGAGAGTTTTTAAAAGAATTCAGTTGAAATATGAATGTCAGAACATTTTTAAGAGCGAACTGAACGTCACACTATCCTGTTCACAAAGTCTGCTTCTTATTTGTCGTGTGGGTTTGATTCAGACTGTAGTTGAGAAATATGTAAATATGTGAGAGGTTTTAGGGTTTAGGAAATTAAGGAAGAAAATCAGTTAACATTTCTCTGATTTTATAATTTACCTCCAACAACAACTGAAGTGTTGTGGTCTATGCGGGTCAAAACAAAAGCTGATAATTAATAAGCATCCTAATCAGATAAGTAAACTACAACTTTGACTTTGTATTCCTTTTTCTTGTGTTTTCAGGTGTCATGCTGCCCTCGTTGACCTCGGCTGTCTACTTCTTCATCTTCCTGTTCCTGTGCACCTGGTGGTCCCTCTGTCGGACCTTCGACACACTCATCTTCAGCTGCATGTGTGTCCTGATGGCCATCTTTAGCGCTGGACACCTCATTGTACTGTACCTCTACCAGTTCCAGTTCTTCCAGGAGTCCATACCACCGGACGATTATTACATCAGGTGATACACATGCACGTTTAATGAATCCAAACACTGTCTAAAATCCTGTATGTTTACTTTAAATCGCTAATTTTGTGCCAGCCTCAAAGTTCGAACATATTTCATCAGTCCAAATCAAAACACTTATTCATTTACAATATCTCTGTTTATTAGGATGCATTAGATTTTGGATTATTTTCCAAATTTAAACCTGACAGCCTTTCTTGATACAAAAAGAGATGAGTTAAACCTTGAGAACAAAGTACAAAATTACTTCCAAACAGCAGTGAGTGATGGCTCAAGCTAGAGAAAATGTACTAGCATTAGATCTCATGTCTCTATGATGAATTGTTGAAATGGTATTTAAACAGCACAAAGCCCATAGATTTGCCATCTGGCTCCTTACTAATGTTAAAGTAACATAACGTGATGACAGCGCTCAGCAGCAAGAGCTCCTTTGACTCGACAATATTTATTGCGCCCAAGGCAAGTTTGTTTAAATGATAATAAATATTTACCATCGTTACAAACAAGAAGGCAAAGGAAAAGGCAAACCCAGCTGGAGGGAAGATATATCAAACTCGTTCTCACAGCACATCAATATCCGAAGCAGAGCTTTTAGGCTCTTCAGTACAACCAGTGTTGTTTTATTATGCATGAGAGAGGAGACAATCAGCTGTCTGTGGCTGCAGCGGTGAAACGTTGTGGTTGGAGTAAAGCCACATCGTTGCACACCTTGCCAACATACGTTAGACACGGTTGTGATGAATACAAAGTCTGCAGCAGAAAGTACCTTTAGTCACTAAACTCTCTGTTTGACTGACAACTTGTAATGCAAAGAATGTAATGCAAAGAATGCAGGTTGAGTACTAAAAAATACACACAAAAGACTACCACCCTGGATGTTTGACCAAAAAAAGAGATTTTCTGCTACAGCAAGAATAGAGGAACATTTAGCTATGGGATATATTACACTGATCCATTTTGTTAACTTTTATTTGACCATAAAAAGTCTCACTGAGACGAAATGGTGCCACAATCTCACATAAAACTTAAAAAATTACAATCCTCTAATTTTTTTATATTATAACAGTGGACATTGCTCATATTTAATCTCCATTTGGGTCTGAATATGCATCAAAATACACAGTTATAATCAATATTGAAATACATTTACAATATGTTGATGAGGAAATTGTAATAATGTCAAATGTAATGTACAAAAATCTAAAACATGTAGCTGTTGTCTCACTGTAGCCGTTGTCTCACTGTAGCCGTTGTCTCACTGTAGCCGTTGTCTCACTGTAGCCGTTGTCTCACTGTAGCCGTTGTCTCATTGTAGCCGTTGTCTCATTGTAGCCATTGTCTCACTGTAGCTGTCTCACTGTAGCCATTGTCTCACTGTAGCTGTCTCATTGTAGCCATTGTCTCACTGTAGCTGTCTCATTGTAGCCGTTGTCTCACTGTAGCCGCTGTCTCACTGTAGTTGTCTCACTGTAGTTGTCTCATTGTAGCCGTTGTGTCATTGTAGCCGTTGTCTCACTGTAGTTGTCTCACTGTAGCTGTCTCATTGTAGCCGTTGACTCATTGTAGCCGTTGTCTCATTCTAGCCGTTGTCTTATTGTAGCCGTGTCTCATTGTAGCCGTTGTCTTATTGTAGCCATTGTCTCAGTGCCCTTGGTGTAGCAGGGTTTTATTGATCTCACGGTTTCTCATTTGAAAGCTGTGCTGCTGGGTGTCAGGGCCGAGGCTATTTACAGCTATGTATAGAGGAAGCTGCCTTGGACAAACCTTGTGTCCTCACCATCCTTCTTCTGGTTCAGATGGCAGATAAGGTGTGATTACAGTGCTGTATTGACGGACTTCTTGTTAGAAAACCCATCAATAGTCCGTTTAAACCGTGAATGCTTTATGAACTATTCATTAGGAGTCACATCTAAATCAGTGGCCTTCCAGCCTTGAGGCCAAAACTCCCTGAAGTCTCTCCAAATTATTAAAAGGATTAAAACAGTTGTATGAAAAAAATAAAATATATAATATAATATTTGCCTGTGTCTCTAAGGCCACATTTAGCCATGATGACACATAATCACAAAAATACCAGCTTAAATTATCACCAAAAATGACTTAACTTCAATACTAACTTGTAAATTTGCTTTATTTAATTCCCAGCAGTAAATATGGGAGAGTGGGTGTCATTTTTTTGATCAGCTCTTTATTTGATATTTGAAGCATTCAATTTGGAAAGTTTACAATGACTCTAATTCTCTTTGATAGCTCTTTACATAAACAGGCCAACTATTTCATCATCTGCCGTGTCTTTGTGCGTTTATGTTGACTTTCCACAGCGCTGAGGTATTTCTGTCTGCCGCAGTGTAAAAACAACTGAAGCCCAATGTGATGATAAAAGTAACACACTTTTCTGCGATCCGGCCTGTTACCTCTCTGCACGCCGTCTGAGGGAAACTTACAAACATAAATACGTGCAGCTCCCATTGGACAAAAGAAAGGCTACCTCAGTGCTTGCCCTAATTGTGCTTGTTGACAGTTGAGTCGGCCTTGCCATCGGCCCGGTGTTGAGTGAGACTGTTGAGAGGCCTGGCTTCCACTCCACTTCCTGCCTTCCTTCCTTACAATGGAAGTCCCCAGTCATGTGACCAGCGGGCTTTCCCCCAGCTGCAAGAAGAAACCGTTCAGGAAGTGTGACGGGGTCAGAGGGTATTCGCTCCTCCGCATGGCAGAGACTCAGGAGACCTGTAAATCTGTGTGGTTGTCACTGGAATACGTCAGTGCACTTCCTGTTGAGCAGATGATCTTTGTTCTGCTCAGAGGAAGAGGTGTGAATCAAACGGAGTCCTTTGTGGTACAAACAGATATTTAGTCTCCGTGCATTTTTTAGATTCCAAGAGTGTGGAAGGAAATCGTCTTTGCAGGAATGTCATCTAAAGTCTACACTTAATTTCTGAAGCTGTTTAAATGAGGGCCAGTCAACTGTTCATTGACAGTGTATATCATGGTAATGTACCACCTATTACGAACATCAGGGCCTGTATTTATAAAACTAAGAATTACACTGAAGAAGGACCCCTTGAGGCAACACCTCCTTCAGATTATAAAAACAAAATTGGACTCACCAATAGCTCCATCCCTCCACTTCCTGCCATATATCCAGGGTGCTTGTCATGGTGGCAGCAGGCTCAGTCAGTTTTATTTATATAGCCCAATATCACAAATCACAAATATGCCTCAAGGGGCTTTACAATCTGTACGGCATACGACCGCCTCAGATAAGAAAAAACAAAACCTTTTAAAGGGGAAAAAAAATAGAAGAAACCTCAGGAAGAGCAGCTAAGGAGGAGTCCTCTCCCTGGACTGACTTACATACAATAAATGTGTAGAGAATGAGCAAAATAAAAAAAATAAAATATTGCGATGGGATCACATCATCTGTGGCGCCATTATCGGGCCAGGGGTGTAAAGTGTGTGTGTGTGGGGGGGGGGCCCTTCCCCACTTCATACCCCCCATACATCTTCAAACAAGGCTTTCATCTACGCACCGTTAAACGGTTGCGACGCTAAGTAGTGTGGGATTTGTTTAGTGAATGATGACACACTCCCAGACTCACAAGGTGAAAACAATACCGTTGCTGTCGAGGCTTCTTTTGGCCTGAAGAAGAGAAAGTGCCCGATATTAAAGTTAAAAATGAAATAAATAGAAATAAAACATAATTTGTTAAATACATTGTTTTTTTCCCTCATCCCTTTAATCATCCTGGCACTTCTCACATTAGGTCCCGGCCCCCAGGTTGTGAACCCCTGATGTTTAGTGTATAGGCCATCCAGCACAGACAGCATGACTCTGCAGTCCTTACAGTCTTTTGTAACGTTTGCATCACTTCAACCATCCTGGCCTTGTTTCTGAAATCGATAATTAGTTTTAAAGATGGAGAACCCAATGCCTGAATTGAAGGTAATAAATTAAACAATACACTTATCTCAATTGAGAACCGTCCAATCTGCTGATTGATGATTTGGGCAAGTTCACAGAAGATTTAAGGATGAGTATTCATGCATTTGCTTCTCCTCTTGGCCGTTGAGGAAGGATACAATTCAAGAAAACCAACCTATTTTTAATTCTACAATAACGATTGTAGAATTAAAAAGAGTTCAATTATAAACTTGCCTTCGAGGACAAATTAATGGAACAAAGGTTGTATTTTTTGTCGGGTTTAAAGTCTAAAGCATCTTCATTAGCTATGTTAGGGACTACAACTGTGAGAGCCAAACAGAAAGGCCGCAACTAACAATTATTTTCATTGTTGATTATTCTGCTCATTATTTATTCAATTAATCGATAACTCGTCTTGTCTGGGCATTTGTAACTGGTTTCTGTTTGACAATAAAATGTCATCTAATTTCCTGGTTTGTCCAACCAACAGTCCAAACCCCACAAATATTCTCTTTGTTGTGATATAAGAACCTGGAGCCGTCAAATATTTGCCGTTAATCGATTATCAAAATAGTCAATGTAAATTCATTTTCTGTCGACTAAATGAGTAATCAAAACATTGTTGCAGCTCTTTAACAGAGACATATTTTCTGGGAATAATAAAGTTGTATGATCTTGCTTAGAAATCACATCCTTAAGACAGAATTCCTTTTTATGTTGACCTCCATTATAACAAAATTCCAAGCTTTTGTTTATCTATGTATACTGTATCTCTACACAACGTCGTCTCTTCCTAATTTAAACTCAAAGTTCCTGATTTTCCTAAAGTAAAGTCCTTGTCAATGTTCCTGTTCTCATATACCTGTCTGTCTGTCTGTCTGTCTGTCTGTCTGTCTGTCTGTCTGTCTCTGCAGTATATTTGGCATCTCGCCCATCATTCAGAGCAACTGCTCCTACACATGGAAGCTCATTGTGCACCCGGAGCGTAAGTGGAACCACTTTGCCAATCCCATCATCCTGCTGATTCTCTACTACACCCTGGCCACGCTCATCCGCCTCTGGCTGCAGGAACCCATCGACCAGCTGACGGTGAGGACAGCAGACAGAAAAGCAAAGAAAGCCCACGAGAGTAGACCTTTTTACTTCACAGATTTGTAATAATTTCTCCGTACAGGCTCATTATATTAGGTGATTTTGACTGAAAAGCAATCATTGTGATCCATTGTATACCTTGAAGATTTAGTGTTTCATGAAGGTGGGGAAACTTTGACTTTATTTAACAAAGGTGTTTTTGAAGATTTGTGATTTACTGTGCAATTTTACGATGCTTTTTCTGTTTCAGCCAACAAAAACAGTTGTTTTGTATTTCTTTAAAACCATTGCGTAAGTTCCTCTGTCTAGATTTTGCAGGGATTCAATCAATCATAGAGAAAGAAATATACAGGTGGATGAGGCAGAGCCTCGATAGACAAGTAGGCAATGCAGCCTGAAGACATCCTTTGTGATTCGCCATTCAGTTTTCACTATCGCTATCTTCAACTCAGCTGAATGCACCAAGTTCACACCTCCTTCTGGGCATTATGCATTATTCTGGAAGATGCAATAATGCAATTAAGTGACCAGACAATCAAATACAAGACAACGAGTTTATCAAAGAGTAAAACACAACTCTTCGTCACAAACAGCTAAAGTAGGGTGGATTTGTATATAATTACCACCCTTAAGCAAAACAGAAAAATGAAATGGACCTAGATTATTGCCTCCAGATAAACTTTTCTCAAACTGTGTGATTTAACTAGTATTTGTGATGTTAAACATGAATGAGTTCCTGCTTGGAGAAAGCTGGATTTGCAGTTCATGTAAATCTTGGTGGGTGCAGGCAGTCAGCCTGAATTTTCGTTGAATTCAACACACACACAACACCTCCATGCGGCTCCTCAGTAAATTCCAGACAGTGAACTGAAATAGAACCAGATTGAATTAAATGGGCAGCCAGGTGGCCTCGTGACCAGAGGAACTGTATTGATGGAAGATTCCAGGACGATCGATCGTTGGCTGGATCTGTCCGCTGGAGCTCAGGTGTTATCTGAGACACTCGTGGTCTAATTCTGACAAAGCGTGAAGCGAGGATGCATCTGGGTACCATGTTCTAGTGTTCCAGTGCTCTACAGGGTTAAATGTTACACATAACATATAACAACACTGGTCCAAATGTGATGACTTATGAAGCCATAAAGCATTTTTGGTAGTTTTGGTACAAAATCTAAAACATGATTTTAGTTAAAACTGGGGTCAGTTGCTTTAAAGTTTTACACGAGAAATTCGTCTTGACAGGCGCATCAGATTGTAAACTCGGACTCACAAAAGATCTCACTTGTAGTCAGTTTGATAACAATTCGTGAAGGTAAATTTCATCCTGATGAAGCTCTGAGGAACGAAACAGTCTGTTTTCATACAATATGCAGGTGCTCATATGTACATTGAAACAGATTTTGCTTGCTCTATAGTCTTTGCACCTGTTCATTCTGGCAATTAAAAGATCCCCTCCTAACATGCTCCCAAAGGAACAGAAGAAGGGCAAAATCTACACTCACAAGTTCATCTGAAGTTAGTATGACTTGATGAACTGACTCAATTAGGGAGTTATAATTAAATGTCAAAATGTTTAACTCTGAATAGGGGTGTCACAATATATTGGTATTGACGATAACCTTAGTTTTTAGAAAATAAAATATTGACATCATGATAACGATGCACATAACATTGTATTGTGTCAATAATCCAGCACTTCTTAAATCACTCTTTTCTACAGTTATGTTTACAGACTCTATCTCCACCTTCCTACACTATAAAAGAGACAAATCGCACAATTAACAACGTACAAATGTAATTTCACTGATAGAATTATAAAAAAAAAAAAAGGTTTTAAAATCTGATACCATGACAGCCCCTGAATGACCACTGCAGTGTCACTTGATTTTGATTGAACATAAAGGGTCAGTTCACACAAAACAAAACACGGCATCAAACGTATTCATAGGAACTGTTTCTTTGACTTCAGTGTGTTTATTATGTCGAGTAACTGGGACATTGTTTGTTAAAAGACAATTTGCTGTAAACAATATATATATATTTTAAGATGAATTAATATAATTCCATTCACCTCCACTGTATGGGTGAAACCAAAACTATCTGAATGACTAAATACCAAAATCAGAAAATGTGTTTTGGGTGAACTGACCCTTTAAAAATCTGTTTTATCTCATAACGGATTGGGCCAAGAACTATCTAATGGTTATTGAAGAATTCAGCTTGCAATGAAAGTTCAGGTGACGTCGGAAATGTCATGGAGACCCTCACTCCTAAATTCAACCCGTCTTCCTTCATCTCAGACCTCGAGGCTCAGCTCTACTGTCCTGTAATGGAGTTATAGATTAGTGTTTTTATAGAGGGGTCAATACTTCCCTGTAAACCTGCAGGGCTGTATGCATTATTGATCTCTCCACAGAGATGTGTGTGTGTGTGTGTGTGTGTATGTGTACGTTTTCACCTACTCTTACACTTTAGACAACGCTAATAATAAAACATGATTACGACATAAATCATCAGCTGACAGGTTTGTTCGACAGTGAAGATGCCCGATTGTGATTGATCTCATCTTTGCCGAAAAGACAAGAAGAATCTGTATGATCTGTATGCTCTGTTACCATTTCTCAATTAATGTTTAATGCTCGAGTTGTAGTTCCATGTGTTTATTCAGCAGTAGTTTGACAATGCAGTAAAAACTGTGAAAACAGAATGATTTCATCACATTTAAAAAAAATATATCTAAAGGAATGAGACGCTAGGAAGCGATATCTGACTGCAGACTGAAAACAAAGAAATGGAAATCACACAACAGTGTCAGCATAATAATTTATTTATAGAGCAAACATTTTAATTGTGCAGTCTGGATTTCATATTGGTTTCATTAACAAATGATTGTTTTCAAATCCCAAGTGTCCAATTGCCATTTTTTTAATCCCTAAAGAAAACATATTCCTCACTAGAACTAGAGACATTTGAACTAGAGACAATATTGCTTTGGATCAAGTTTTTTAGTACAGCATTATTCTGTTTTTCTAACATACTGATGCTCAAAATCCATAAAACAAAGGAAACTGAGAACAAGTGGAATTTTCTTTCCAATGTGAATTTAAGAAGAATAAATAGCCGTTTGTGCAGTTTTATTTTTTGTATTTTTATGATATTTGAGCCACCTGGACACTGCCTGGATGATAGTGTTTGTTGTGAATACAATACAGAAAATCAATGGTAAGAAATACGGTAAAACTACATCATTTCCTCTCTAAAAGGTCACCCATCTCCTCATCAGATAACCACTCCTACACTGTAAAACAGTCTCCAATGGAAGCTGATTAAAACTGGTTCTTGACAGTATCGTCTCAGTTGCACAATAGCGGACTGAGCTCAAAGTCCAGTGGTGAAGATATATATCATCCACACTGTCTATCTTTGTTTTTTCAGGACAAGGACGGCGATATGTGCGAGGAGGAAGATCTGGATGGAAACAGAACAAATAACTCTGCCAACAGGAAGAGGCACCTGTGGTGGGAATCCCGCCAATGCACAGATGAGAAAAACGTACGTCAGGGTTGACACACGCAGGACTAACAAAGTATTGATTATTGGACAGGTCATGAAGTAATCATCCTTTGGTTAGGATACCATTGTACAACACATATACACAATCCCATTGTTAAAAAAACAAAACAAACATCAATACATGCTTAAGAATTTATTTTTCTAGGACAACAGCCTTGAAATATAATGAAGATCTGTTGAGAATCTTTCAACAAGCTTGGCTGCTAAAAACCCAAATAACACAACTGATAACTTGACTTGGAACAAATTGATTCAGCTGTAACATTATAAGGTTGAACGGAAAAATCCTGTAATGTTTTAGTGTAATAATGGTAAAAATAAACATAAAACCTACTTTGTTAAACTGTGAAGTCAAGCTGTTCCATTACATCTTGTTCACCTTCTTAATAGACTCATCCCTGGAAAGATTTCAGCTGGAAATACACACACACACACACACACACACACACGCACACATTCTGACCTTGTTCCCATATCAAGGTCCGTAGTCTGTCTCCACCGGCCACCTCCTGAGGTTTAAAAGCTTTTAGGGTGTGCAGACACAGATGAGTGATGGGCTCGATTTACAGAGTAGTGCTGCTCGACTTTGTTCCTGCTTATCAGTGACTATAAAGAACAAGGAGGCCTTTGACTTCAGCAGCTCATCGATAACGCACCTTGCCTTGTATGCTCTTTTCTCTTCCTAGCTCCTCTCCACCCTGGATGGCTACAGTACAACTGAGGTGGGGGCTGCTTTGGATGTGTCTTAAATCTGTGCATCTTACCCCCCTTCAACCCTCAGTCCTGCTGCAAGAAAATAAATCACTGCAAAGTGCTTTTCACACTGCACCCTCATAGAACAGAGTTATCCTGTGTTTCAAAGTTCATGTTTAGCTCCTTTTTCCACTGTGTCTGTCGGCCCAGAAGCACTGTATAGACTGCAGTACACCTCAGTTGTCACGCTGTCATCAAAAAGCCACTGCGCTCAAGTGCCTTTGAGTTGGCAACATGGAAGATGTCTAAAAAGCTGTTTGTGACGTTTAAAGTTGTGCAGGGATGACGTATTTTTTAGGCCAACCTGGAAGTTTGCATCGCACTGGTTCCCTCGACAAAAAGCCAGTGGGACCTTTGCTTTGGATTATTGCTGAAAATACGCTCTGTGGCAAACGTTCATAATACTTACACACTTTTTTCAGCGAGATAACCTTCACAAATGAACACCACTTTTATGATTTTTGAAATCTAAATGCAATCGTCAGAGGTAAAAAGCTAACTTTAGACTAGAAACGAACTACACAAGGGTCACATGACTTTATGTCACCACCACGAAGCTAAAGGCGGACTAGTGTTGTGCCGAGATGAAAGAATGTGCAGTGTGAAAAGTAGAATAAATCCCTGTACTGCCCTACAAAGCCAAAGTGTGGTAACTAAGCTGCCAACAAACTAACTGAAACTAACAAAAAGCCACATCTGCAATCTGCTTATTTTTGGCAAATGAATAAAATATCCAGCTGGGGAATGATTTGATTACACAAAAGCAGTTATATATTTGCGTTTGTGGGGCAGGAAGCAGTACAGTAGTGTGATCCCATAACAAACCTGTTCCTCAGTTACTTTTTTATTGTAATTTGTGATGACGATCTACAGGCTGTGCCCACCTCAAATGGGACGTCCTTTGACTTTGTCACAACGGATAATGGACCAGTCTGTGTGGACTTGTATTCCACCCCTCAGTATAAAATGGACCAGCCCAGCGACGTAACAGGTGAGCTGTTTACCGCCTGCATCTTCTCTCTAAATGTCCTTGAAAAGATCAAACTGAATGAAACGAATATTAACAACAACACATATTTACTTTTAATCCAGTTGACAACGTAACATAGTGGTTGAGACAAACTGTGAGACACATGTTTAGAAACAACTTCTAAAACCAGATTGATAAAACTCACATTTTGTCAGCAACCTTTTCCAAAATGAGGCACAAGGGCTATCTCAATAATGAAACAGAGTACCGTAACTATTCTAACAGTGAGTTGTGTGTCTGTGTCCATCCAGAGAAGAAGGAAGAGTGTGTGTACGAGGTGCGTTTTCCCCCGGAGGATTCTGCGTTTGAGGAAGGAGAGGAGAAGTCTGAGGGAGGAGAGGATGGGATAAAGGAGAGAGGAGTCAGTGCGATGGTCAAAATCTTCCACTTCATCTTGAAACAGAGCTACATCTGTGCTCTCATAGCCATGATGGTGAGTAATGCAGCCCACAGATGGTGAAACCTGGGATCCACAGAAACTGGCTTATGCTACATTTGTGTCGTGTATTTGGATGTCTGAAAGGAAATGATCTTTTGTATTTTACCTTCATTAGCCCTTCATCAACAGCAGAGTTTTAGCATTTATCTTAAGTGTTCTGTGATTTGTTCTCTTCAGGCGTGGAGCATCACATACGTCAGCTGGCTGACGTTTGTCTTCCTCATCTGGTCTTGCACGCTGTGGATGGTGAGGGACAGGAGGCGTTACGCCATGCTGTCCTCTCCCTTCATGGTGGCCTACGGCAATCTGGTGATAGTCCTGCAGTACATTTGGAGTTTTGAGATCATAGATCATTCCAAATTCCCCGGGTTCTTTGTCAAGAAGGACAACGCTTTCCACTCACTTTCATCCAAGGTTTGGGAGTTAAACACAAAGCATTTTCTCAATTTTGACATTGCCATGTCTTTCTGTCTCCTATAAATCAATGAAATTATTTAAACGGACCTTTAGATTGAGTGACAACCTGTGATCTGTAATATGTGCAAGGACTTCTGATGCAACAGATGTACTCTGTATGCAGCTAATGGAATATACTGTCAAACTGTGTCTCTATTATAGTCAATTAATTCATAATTTCTGAATGGCTCAAAGACCTTACTGTGTCTAGATTTTATACGCCAGTTGATCCCCACAGACTTGCAATGGTGTGTTTATTATGACTCGTACTACAGATGTATTCATCTACTACTTCTACTTCACACCTGGGTCAAATTGTTTTTTAAAGTTCGTTTTAAGTGTTCGATGAATGCAACATGTGCTGGAAAGTTTGGAAACTCACCCATAGTCTGCTCAAGTAAATGTAAATGATTTCTTAGTTCATCTTTGCTGTTTGTCTAAACATTTTATTTATTGTGTGTAGGTCCTCTGTCTGCTGAGCTTCTGGCTGCTGCTAAGACAAACGCTTACAGAAAGAGAGGAGAAACTAAAGGACGACAGCGCTGGTCTCTCAGATGTTCATGTGGATAAGCAGAAGAAGAAGGGTAAGCCCTGGCTGGGCTCTTATTTTATTTCGATTATAGTAGAAATAATATAGGTCGCAGTATAAGCTGCTAGCACCGCCAATACGTGTGAAAAGATACTAACCAAAGAGTGACGTTTGCCTTTGTTTGGAAGCCTTCATCTTTATTCATCCTTTTGTGTTCTTTAGTTTATTTTTGAGGGAGGAATGCTGAGGCTGTTCTACAGGCCATCCAGATTCCTACCCTCCCTGAGGGCTAAAGGTTTGACTATTGCCCATCCAAGATCAAAAAAGACTTTTCAGTATTTCTTTCAAAACAAATTCAGTTATGCAATGATTCACAATTCATTACCTACCAGGCAGTTATGCGTTTTCACCTTACAATATGTTCCAAAAACAAATCTAAATTTCTGAAATTTTAAATTTTCTCTTTTTTTTATCACTTTAATTTTTATTACATTTTCAACTCTGGACAGAACATCATGAGCATCCATCCAACACATCACCAAACAATACAACATTTGAACAAATACAACAAAAGCAGTTGACAAGGCAGTTCAGACATGTAAACCTTCTCATTTATTTCATAACTAGTTTCGTCACTTGTTGGCATCATGTTTCATGTAAATGATCAATTTGTTGCAGCTCATGTCGAAGATATTTCCTTTAATTTTGAGTGGGTATGTCTGCTTTTTCATCGAATAGGTATCCCGGACAATCTCAAACCATTGTTTTTTCCCCGCAGGTTGTAACAACAAATGTGGTTTAATACTACAGTTCTCAAAATCCTGGTACCTGTGAAAACAAACGATTGATGTTTTAATAAAGAAGTCAGGCAATAATTGTCCTTTTTCCTTCACTCAGTGAGCAATTGTGATCTGTGAGTCTGTGAAAGTAGTCGGTGCAAAGTTTTGTGATTCGCTGCTGTGTTTTATAGAGGAAGAGGACTCTGAGGAGGGAGGGGAGCAGGACATCATGCAGGTTCTGGGCAGCATGGTCATGGCTCTACTGGTGAAATACTGGATCTACATCTGTGGTGGCATGTTCTTCTTCGTCAGCTTCGAGGGAACAATCGTCATGTACAAGATCATCTACATGATGATGTTCCTCTCCTGTGTGGCGCTCTACCAGGTAACAAAACACCTGTGATTATGATAGCCTTGTACACATACTTTATGTAGCTACATATTACCAATCTCAAATTCCCCCTCAGTTATCTTAATATTTTAAAAAAATGTTCACATTCTTTAAATTTGTTCTTCTGTATCTTCTTAGTCAAGCGCATGATTGAAGACACACACAATGTTGACGGAAATCTTACCACTTTTTATGGCTGCTCTGATGTGTCAAACCTATGCACATCTAAAAATTCAGACAGATTGAACAATTCAGACAGACATATTTTGTATCTATGGAATATTTTGGGTCTTGACTTTTAATAAAATTGAATAAATGAATCTTTATTTCCACAAATCTCCAGACTAAAAACGTTTGACCTCTTTTGCTTATAGCACTTTGAAACCAAATTGGATGCATTCAAAAATGTACTTTCATCCTTTAAATGCTGTTTACTAAGTGGTACTGTGTTTACTCCAAACTTAGCATATGGGTAGGGTAAATCCCTATCCAATGCATTGACTAGACAGTTCTCCAGTTGATAATGCTGGTAAATATAGCGTTGTATCATCTGCATACATAACTGCTCTTGCTTGATTGAGAACAAGAGGAAGGTTTTTGGTGAATAAAGAAAATAGTAATGGTCCCAACCAGCTTCCTTGTGGTACACCACATCGTAACTCCTTCACATTTGGGAAACTATCATCATGAAATACATATTATAATACATATTCCTGTTAGAAAAATAATTGTTACCATAGTAAACTGAATCCAGATGTCCTCTGTTCTCTTTGATTCATTCAATGGATTGTAGCTGTTAATGTCAGATAATTTGTAACCCCTAAAATGCAATCATCTCAATTATTCTTATCTAGGTGCACTATGAGTGGTGGCGAAGGATCCTGAAGTACTTCTGGATGTCGGTGGTGATGTACACCATGCTGGTCCTCATCCTGGTCTACACCTACCAGTTTGAGAGCAATACCTTCTGGAACAAAACATTGAATATGACCCAAGACAGGTGAGATTCTCTGAATCACCTGCATTATAGGAATACAGATTTTTTTTTACGTAATAATAAAGTGCAGTTACATTTGTTGATGAAAGTTCAGGGAGTTTTAAATACTGGTAGTTACAGAAGCCCTGAGAAGCAAGTGAGATCCATTTTTAAGTCTGATCCATTTTTAAGTCTGATCCAAACTGTTTTCTCCCCGGTGTCTATGACATCAGAACAGGTGAAAATTAATTTGGCAGGTGAAAACACATTTGTTTTCGTCGGGATAATTTGTTTGTTGTTGTAGTACTCATTGTAGCCACAAGAGGCTGAGGTGCACCACTACCTAATGTGCTGAATAAGACTAAAAGCATTCATATTTTCTTCCAGGTGAGTTTTAATTTGCCCATGCAGTCTAAAAACAAGGAACATAATATTGTTTGTTATGCAAGTCATGACTTATCTTGGCTAGAATGTAGTTTAATCAGCATTAATGTGCTGTTAGGGAAAACATTAATGCTTTTAGTCCGATTTAAGAAAATGGGGTAGCGGTGCACCTTCGCCTTTTGTGGCCGAAATAAGTATCACAACAGCAAACACACGTTTTTTTTACCTATTGTCAAAGATGGAAAAAAAGTGACTGAGAAAAATTATCCTGGCTTTGTTTTTCACACCTGTTTCACAGAAATTTTACTGCGGAACTTAAAATGATTATCCTGGCAAAACCTTTTTTTCATCTGCCTCTCAGGTAGTTGCTCCAACATTTTCAAGACTCTCCCCTGCAGTCAGATGAAAATGCTCAATGTTTGACTTGAAGAAGAGCTTGATAGTTTAAAAACATTTTTACTAAACATGCCTATGTTTTTTTTTTTTTAGCAATTGAGAACAGAAACATGCAACATTGAAAAACACTTACATTGTACAGTTACAATTTGTTCAAGGGAATGTGTGATAGTATATTGCAAAAATGATATTACATAAACCATAACTGTATAACAACCAGCAATGACAGAATAGCATTTCATTGCCTTTCTTACCTTTTGATTATTAAAAAAATCTATTGACCTTCTTTTGTTCACCTCACTCACAGGTACCTCATAAAAAGATGTGAGCTCAAGTTTTTCCTCTTTTTTTCCCCATCCCAGCTTGAAAGACCTGGGCCTGGAGAGGTTTAGTGTCGCCATGCTGTTTACCAGGATTTTCATTCCCACGTCTTTCCTGTTGGTGTGTATTCTCCACCTGCACTACTTCCACGACCGCTTCCTCCAGCTCACCGATCTCCAGGCTGTAGTGGCCAAAGAGGAGAGCACTATCTACAGGTGAGACACGTTCTGTTTATTGTCTTTGGTTCAAACCATAATTGAGAAGTTTACTTTTTGTTCTTTTTTCAATCTGGTTTGGGTAAATTCATACAGCTGAATTACAAACTGCGTAACAACAAAAGGTTGTTCATAAACAACCAGATCTAATGACTTTACTTTTTGCTTAGCAAAGTTTGTTTACAGTCTTTGGTGTTAAAAATCCTGAGAAACAGGCATTTGAACTTCAGTAACTTGTAGGCTATTTGTTCGTCCCTTGCTGTCTATTATGATGTCACATCCTGTTTCAAAATTAAATACATCATATTGAGGAAGTAATATATTATTTCATTGGATCTTTAAAAACATACAGCTGAATATGGACCAGACTACAGTTATCCATTGGTTATGTTTGTATTGTAAGGCACTTTAAAGGGACAGTTCACCCCAAAATAAATGTTCCTCTTACCTGTAGTGCTTTTTATCAATCTAGGTTGTTTTGGTATTGTTTCGCCAAATATTAGAGATATCGGCCGTAAAGATGTCTGCCTTCTCTTGAATATAATGAAGCTAGATGGCACTCGGCTTGTGGTGCTCAAAGCGTAAAAAAAAAAAAACATTTGTAAAACTCAACAGCAATGGCTCTTACCAGGAATCATGACCGAGTTACTCGAGATAATCCAGAAGACCTTGTTGTGAGCAGTTTCATGTCAGCACTATTTTCAATTTTCGAACTACACCTGCCAACAGTATCCCCGTGAAGAAGGAAGCGTGCATCTACTCGTCGACAAGAGGCTCATGCTCTTGACAGCGATGTAAACATGAATGGCGTCCACCTCGGCTGAGCTGTAACGTTAACTAGCTCAGTGGTGCTTGGTGAGCTAGCAGTATCAAGTATAGATGCACTGCGTCAAGAAATGTAATACACTGCAAAAAGTCAGCTCTCAAAAACAAGAAAAAAAAGAGGAATTGAATAAAGCAAAATTATCTGCCAACAGTACAGGAACATTTCACTTGCCAAGATTTTTTAAAACAAGTAAAAATATGTAGTTTTTAATAATCCACAGATATCCTAAAACTAGTGCGGCCAGACTAAAAACAAGTACATTTGTCTGGATACAAAGAAAAGATTGAAGATGTATTTTCTCAATATGTAGGAAAATGTGAGAAGCATGCAAACTGAATCAGCACATGATAAAACTGAACGCTGATAAACAGTAATACTGAAGAATGCCCCTTACTCGAGAATACTTACTGACAATGTAATGCATGATAACAGACCTTAGTTGAGCGTGAGGTGAAAACATTCATCCCTTTTCATCTCGTACTGTTCTGGATAATCACACTTAACACACCCTGTTAAACACCCATTATAACCACTGTTCTCATTGCACATCTGTCGTTGTGTGCTTTGTTGTGCTCTCCGTGTTAGAACACTCAAATTTCCACGGTCTGTGTTGTGGTGTGTGTTTAACTTTACGGCGGTGTTGTTGCGGATTTTCCATTGTTTTTGCTGCTGCTTGCTTAGCTCGTCTCTGCTCTGCTGCTCTCTGTGACCTGCTGCCATCTCTCCTCTGCCACCCTTTCCACACAGCCACGCTAAAGTCAATGGTCGTGTCTATCTGATCATGAATAGGTGGGTATCTGCTCGCTTTCTGTGGCATCCCTCACCATCCCAGTTCACCTCTGAGCCTCGACTTCCTCTTCCTGTTGTAATACATCCACATCCCCCCACGCCGACTTGTCTTACCCTAATTTTGCCAATGATGATACATTGACGATCTTCTGAAATATCTTACTCCTGGAGTTTAGGTATTTGACTGACATGAATGCTGTTCGTTTTCAGGTTTTCCGTATTATTATTTTGCCTGTAGCCTTCTCTTTTTGGGTTCACTATTATCTTTCTAGATCTTTAACACCCCTCCAAACCCAGCCCAGCCTTTTTCCACCATAAAACCCTTCCACTTCCCTCTAAGAGTTTCACAGACTGTCAAACAAGCATGTTTGAATTTAAAAAAAATGTTCTTCCCTTCCAGTATCTTTCCACACACCCACCTCTCTGCACTGACTCCCAGAAACTTTACACCCCCCCCCTCCTGAAAAAGCTCGCCTACCCCAAACCACAGGAGCCTTTTGGCCAGTTTTCATGCATTTGAATAAAACTATGTGGATATTTTCAAGTGATTTCAAGTGTCAGTGTCAGCCTGCCTTTGTCGGTGTCTCTCCCCTCTGTTCATCTTGACTTCTGTGTAACTTTATTGTTCTGAGCAGCATCAAGCAAAAAATTCCCACTCAACAGAGCAAGTAAGTGTGACCACTGGATAACGAAAAATGTTTGCCTTGATATGCGGCCGGTTCATGCAAGCCAAACCCGACCTTTGACCTTTCCCCATTGCCTGAGAAGAATTTAAAGGGTTAATGCCTCCCTTCAGATGCTACCATTATTCTGCTGCAAGAAGAAAAAATCCTCAAAATCAACCAACATGGATTGTTTTAACGAATGCAGAAGGAATGTGCACTGCTTATTGATCGGTTTCATGCCTGATGAAATGCTGCTCTGTTGTTCAGTGAGTGGACGCAGCTGGTGATTCCCTTCTAAACATTTGCATCAGAGCCTTTTGACAATCGCCTGGAGTCATATGTATGAATTTGTGTTGCATTTATATACTTATGAGGACAGAATGCCTTCAAAAGATAGGAATGTGAGTAAATTAGACATGATAAATGATGTGGAAACAATAGGTGGATTATTTTCCCTGCCTTGATTTCTTTAAATTGCTGCGAGCATTAAGATCAGATTCAGATTACTTTCTAATAGGTTAAAGTTAAGGTCACTTTAGTTGGAGTATTCTTGTTTTTAGCATGTTTTTAAGTCTGAATAATAATGGAGTAGGTCACATTTTCACATGTAACAAAATCTTCTAAAAAAAATAGCTCAAAACCTAACTTAGATATTTTAAAATTGATGACAGGGTCAGATGTTTATAGACAATAAGTATAAAATATTTTCCTATCCAAGGCCGACTACGAATGCATCCCCATGTTCCATGATCGTGTGGCAGCTATTGAGCTTTCATCAAGTGCAGACCACATTTTAATGATATGACGCCTTGACTCCTCTTTTTAGCCTTCTTGACTAAGTTTAGGAAGTAGTCCTAAAGTTAGAAATTAGAAGGCATCGCCAACACCAATCATTGCACCAGTTCTGCTTTTATTTCATTTGTTACTGGAAGAGTGTCTGATTTGATCGAAGGCTCCAAAAAAGGCTTCTAAATGGACCTGTGTGGTGAGACTTTGGTCGACTGCTACTTCCAAAATTTCCAAATATTGCCCCCTAAAGAAAGACTCCTAAAAATACACCAAAATAGAACATCAGGTCTTTTAAGGTCCTCATAAGTATAGAGATACCGATGTGTGTGCGAGTCAGCATACATGTGTCTGTAATAACTTATTCGCGTGTGTTCAGACTGGTGCACCAGGATGGCAGCTTGGCAGACCTCACCATGCTCAGCGCCAACTCGGTGGAGACCACGCTGTCCAGAGAGGAACAGGAGAAGCAGGAGGAGCAGGGCGAGTGGGGGACGGAGAAGGAGAAGGAGAAGGAGAAGGAGCAGGCCCTGGTGGTGATGATGTATGACACTGACATGACTGGCGAGAAGCCCAGGAGTATCTCTGACCCGCGGCAGTCCAGCACAGACGAGAGCCAACCCTGCAGCACGGGGACGGAGCCAGAGCCGAGCACCGAGCAGAGCTCAGGTACTGAGCAGCTGCAACACAGCAGGTCCACAAACTCCAACAAGACACTGAATATACAGTGGATCATGTTAGGGCTGCAACTCACTATTATTTTATTTATAAGTTAATGTGTTGAGTATTGTCTTTGTTAATCAGACCATCTATTAATATCTCAAAGACAAGACATCAGTTTGATACTAACGTTTAGAACTTTTATTTACGGCAAAGAGTGGCATTTAAAGCTACAGTGTTTAACTTGCTCATCTTACCTTCCTCCTCATCAGTTCATATAAAGTCGTGCCCAAAACCAAGATGGTGAATGAAGCCAGACTGGATTAACAAAAACACTATACTCAACTCGTGCATTGTTGTTTTTGAATGGGAACCTGCTGCACTTTTAGCTTTGCTGTCTGAGTGGTGACTGAGCTTTCTGGGATAAAAAAAACAATCAAATGATGTCCTTCAGTGCGGTACTATACTAATTAGTGTGCCTTTTACGATAGCATTATCGTACAAAGCTGGATTAAAATGCTTTTTACCATTTCTGACATGGGCGTCATGGAAACTGCTACGAAAGTTCATATGATAATAAAAATGCTCATCTAGAGGCTGTGTTGCTGATCACGTTTCAGACTTGTATTTAAATACTTCAGCATCTCATGTGTTTCCCTCCAAAGTACATTAAAACCATGTTTCTCCTCGCTGTGTTTACAGCGGAGGCTCGCGTGTGCTGTTCTGTAGCAGCTACAGAGCACTTTTAGTCATGAGCACAAAGACCTTTTCTCTCAGATCCCTCTCAGCCTGCAGCTCTTTAGTCTGCTGAAAAGACATATGTTGCATACAGTCTTTAAAGGCCAAAGCTCTCTGAGAGAAGCTCAGCCTGCTGTCCAAGTATCTGCTGCCTGCACTCTCACCAGCCAGCCATTAATCATCCTGTGTAAAGCTGTACAAATCTGTTGTATTGAAGATTTTTGGGTTCAGTAAGATTTACTTCTGGTTGTCTGTTCTGTCTCAGAGTGTAGCTCAAGTGGTCACTTTCACCCATTACATCGTCCTGCTATAGCCAACTAACGCAGCACTATTAGCATATTTACACGTACAGTCACACTGGTCTTAAATTGAAATGTTGTTTATATACACAGAAAATAAAATAGGTGATAAAACGCAACGCTGCAGGGCCTCTCGGTTTATAATGAGCTGCACGCTATATGAGCTATATGCCCTCACAGAGGTTTCTTATCCAAACAATGGGGCCTCTATTAAAACCTAAGATTCTGTGAAAACATACACCCACCAAACTGTGGCTGGAGGTTTTATATCCTTTGTGAGAATATAAAACCAAATATTAGGTTGTCATTCTCGGGTAATTAAAGCAACAATTTTGAATGTGCTTGTTAATACAGATTTTAGCCATGCTTTTATACATCTTGACACAATGCATACCGGGAAAATATTACATTAACAATCAGTATATGTAAAACACATGTTCAGCTGCTAAGTTGACCCCATAAAATGGTTTACATATTGAAAATTCTCTTTCACATTATAACATCTTCACTGATTTGCATGTTTGCTGGATGGATTTTAATGTGAATACCACTTGTGAATCAGAGATTTATTATTCATATTAATATAATTATTTGTAGGGCTGCAACTAATGATTATTTGCATCATCAAATAATGTACAGATTAATTCTTGATTAATAATTGTTTGGCTTTTAAAATGTTTAAAACGTTTTGGTTTTAGACGATTAATTATTATCTTTTGATGGACTAATATAAATATAAAGATATACATATAAATATATAATGGTGATAAAGAAAATTAGACTAGAAAAAAAGAATCAAAAATATATGTGCCTGATTATCTAAAAGATGTTCAATGTCACGGCTGAATATTTAGTGAATGCCGTATTGTCCCCATTAGTTACGACACAAAAAAGAGAATCATATTATCAGTCTGCTCCAGCTTGAGTTGGTGTTTGAGAAGACATCAAAGCAAAATGCCGGTAAAGGAATAATGGTGTTCAAACTGAGGACATACTGCTGTAATTAAAATATAAAACACTTTCCATTTGCACTTCTTCAGTGCTTCTGTTTTTCCATTTAAGTGTATCTGTTTTTTTTTTTTATCTCTGCTTCTTCAGATCTGAAGAATAAATGGCACCTGGTGGTTGACCGTCTGACTGTGCTCTTCCTCAAGTTCCTGGAGTATTTCCACAAACTGCAGCTGTTCATCTGGTGGTTACTGGAGATCCACATCATCAAGATTGTGTCCTGCTACATTGTCCTGGTCTCTGTCAAAGAGGTACGAAAGCTTGAGGTTACAATGTGGAACGAGGATCAATATCTGCAACAAGAGGGAATCACACTATCAATCGATTTGATTGACTGCTCAGCTTCTCGGAAGTGTGCATGTCATCCCACGTGTTGTATAAGGCTTCCAGATGGTCCTGCAATTCATATTCTTGGTCTTGATTCTACCGAATGATATATCGTTAACCGTTTTTTTAAACTCCCAAGTATCGGCCTCAAAAATCCGGTGTCGGTCACATTTTCTTGCTTGGTTTTCTTGCTCATACACTCTATAAAATAACTTGGCCTCTTGCAACACTGTGCCAACTTGAACCAATTTTAAATAAACCAGGATTTTCTGTTACATCGCAGACTCGCCAGATAATAGTCTGGGGGTATTGGGGCGAACTGTAATAGCTGTTTTCTTGCAATCAGGGCTCTTTGAGTTTGGCACAAACTGACTGAGAGGTTTAGTCTGGATAAGCGGCGAAGGCTTTTAGATTCTTATTAAAACTCACTTTTATGGATTTAGATTTATGTAATGTCATGATATTTTATTTATGGTTCTTGACCTATTTCATTTGCCTCACAGTATTCTTCACTTTACATAAAAGTGTTTAGAAACTTGTAACACAAAATAGGAATAATACTAGTTGTTGTAGTTGGATGAGGATGAGGAAAAAGAGAATGTCAGTGGAAATGTAATTCATGTGAGCTGTTTTTTCTGTCCTCATCGCCTATATTGTCTCCTGTGCAGGTGTCTTTGTTCAACTATGTGTTCCTGGCATCCTGGGCCTTTGCACTGCCCTTCTGCCAGTATCGTACCCTTGCCTCCAATGTTTGCACTGTCTGGACGTGTGTCATCATCGTATGTAAAATGTTGTACCAGCTGACGTCTATAGACCACCTTACCTACTCGAAGACCTGCTCTATGGTGAATATAGTCAGAACATGCTCCTTGACCCTCGTTGTAGACGCTACATACTGCTAAATGTTATCTGTACTATCCTTAGTTGAAGTAATATTATATTTCTATTACAGTCATACACTTATATTTTCTGTCCACAGCCATTAAACTACTCAGCGGTCCAGATTAATAAGATGAAGGAGTCTCTGCTGTATAAAGCACCAGTGGATCCAGCCAACTGGGTCGGCCTGGAGAAGTCTGATGACCTTCTGGGCTATCTCAGGGTGAGGAGTGGAAACTTTCCTCAGCTGAACGTTTGCAGCATACACATAATATCACAGCAGGGGAAGAACAATTCATGAAACTATGATGTAAAAAAAAAAAAATAAAAAAAAAATAAAAAAAAAAAAAGGAATTTGTCAAAGGAATAGTAAATTTGTTCTCTGGAGCCAGCAGCTGGTTAGCTTAGCACAAAGACTGGAAACAGGGAGAAACAGCTAGTCTGGCTCCATCCAAAGGTAATAAAATCTGCCTATCGGCATCTCTAAAGCTCACTAAATAACAAGTTATATCTTGTTTGTTTAATCCGCGCAAAAACCGAAGTGTAAAAATGTCAATTCGTTTTTTTACAGGGTGGTTGTGACTCCAGGAAGTCACGGCTCCTTCAACAGTTGCAAAACAAGTATTTTCTTTATCAACAGGGCCTCAAATGTTACGTTAAAGGAATACTTCACCCCCAAAATGATCATTTGTACATCAATTACTCACCCCGTGTTTCACTGAATGATTGATGTTAAGATAAAGAGCACGTCTGATGAACTTGAGTTACAGTACGTTTAAACTTTTGGGTATAAAATGTCAGAAAATATGACAAATTTCCATCACAAGTTGCCAGAAATTAAATGGGAAAAAAAACGCTTTTAAGTCTTTTTTTTGTCTTTTTTAGATAAATGGCCAATCGGTTATTAAAATGTGTTTTAGTCAATACATATTTAATACATACATAATACATATTTAATGATATTCTCCATCTGTGCAGAACAACCTCTTGATGCTGGCTCTGTTGGCATTCGAGGTGACCATTTATCGCCATCAGAAATACTTCAGACTGAGAAACAAACTGTCGCCTCCCGCTGCCAGGATTATCTTCCATGACATCACACGGCAGCATCTGGACATCGGCATCATCAGCTTCATCAAATACTTCATCAACTACTTCTTCTACAAGTTTGGACTTGAGGTTGAGACAAGTGAAAAGAGCTAAAAAATGGATGATTTTCTCTGAAAACATCACTTCATGTTTGTATTCCTTGTGTTTCTCTCAGACGTGCCTGCTGTTGGGGGTCAATGTTATCGGGCAGCGTATGGACTTCTTCGCCATGCTTCACGCCTTCGCCTTGATCACAGTCATGTATAGACGCAGGAGGAAAGCCATCGCTGAGATCTGGCCCAAGTACTGCTTCTTCCTGGCCTGCATGCTGACCTTCCAGTACTTTATCTGCATCGGGATCCCACCAGCAGCCTGTAAAGGTTTGTGTGACCAACTCGGCCAGTTTGTACTTATTGCTATGATTTCAAGCCCCAATCAACAACTATTGTCATCATTGATTAATCTAGAATTTATTTATATAATCAATACATCATCTAGTGTATAAAATGTCAGAAATTAGTGTCAAATGCTCATTTCAAGTTCCCTAAGACGTCTTTGAATTTCTTGTTTTGTTGGATTTATAGTCCCAAACCCATAATATTGAAAGCTGACAATGACAAACATTTAATATTTGAATAGATTATCCAAAGGTTTTTCAGTTAATGTTATTAACTGTCTGTTATTATGTCCCCAGACTCAACATCATCTACTGTATGTATTACTTTAAATTATGTTGTCGGAGCAAAATATGTTTAATCACAAAATGCATATCTGTGTAAACTTAGACATCTTGGCCCAGAAGAACATTGAGAACCTAAATTGTTAAAAAAATTACAAAAATACATCATACAAGAATTAAAGCTGTTGCTCCTCTGTGTTTTTGATCTTTTATTTGTTACCACGTCAAGACTCTTCTCAGCCTGGTCTCCTAAAAACTGCATCGTCAATTGCGTTTCGAGGGAACGTACTTTTTCCCAGATTACGTTTGTATTTGACGTATCACAAATACGTTAAATCAAAGTCTGCGTAAGTCCACGTAGAAAGGAGGTTGAGTTGGATAGCAGTGGATAGATGGGTCGAACAAACACAGGACTTTTAAACAGGAACCGTTTTTTGTGTCCCGTGTGAAACCAAATGTAATACACTTATTTTAACCGAAAACATGATCTTCTACTAAATTTACCCAAGTGGTTTTGTTGCCTAAACCTAAACCTAATTGAGAATTGGTAAAAGTGTCACGATAACACTGATATACACGTACGTAGAAATGTTGATATGAAATGTGTTTTTGGTTTAGACACGTCCAGATTCAACATATCCGTAGTTGTAGAATTGTACAATTTTATTCTGGCGTCTGGGTTGCTGCTTTTTTCATTCCTGTGCTCCACAATAGACCTGACCTTTTTATGGTGTTTTCATATAAATGTATGTCCAATGATAATGGTGCATGTTTTCATTTCAGACTATCCCTGGAGGTTTCCCACCTCTTCTACAGAATCCAATGTGGTCAAGTGGCTCTATATTCCAGATTTCCTGACCCAACCCAATCCATCGTTCCTCATCTGTATGTTTTCCAATTAACATGTATTTGGTGGTTGTTATACTGATGATTGTTTTTAGTATTGGCAAGATTTTTGCTCAGCACAAGTTGGATTTCTCCTCTCTTCTTTTCTAGATGACTTCATGTTGCTGCTGTGTGCCTCTCTCCAGAGGCAGGTCTTTGATGATGAAAACAAGGCGGCAGTTCGCATCATGGCTGGAGACAACGTGGAGATCTGCAGAGACCTGGACGCAGCCTCTTTCAGCGTCCACAACCCCGTCCCCGACTTCATCCACTGCAGGTACAGCAACTTACACTAAAGTTATGCTAGTATTACACTGCAGCAAAAAAGGGCCCGGTAATGTAAAAAAAATAAAAATAAAAAAGCATACAGCAAATGGCACTGAATCCCAGAGTACATTAGATTTTACAGTAGACTCACTTGAATTATAACAGATATAATTTTGGTGCCATTGGAGCTCGGCATTAACATGGAGGACAACAGGACACAGAAATGGAAAGGAAGTGAAGTAGCCAGCTTAATTGATGCTTAATGATGTTAGATGCCTACAATTAAGTCAACAGCGAAATGATCAAAACAAGCAGCACTATTAAAAACTGTTTATATTTGTATCACGTGTGGGTTACATCCCACAATATGGAGCAGCAGTTTGGATTCAAGCATGAAGTCTTGTAGTGTCTACGTAGAGTTAAAGCTTTGTTTATACCTTTTTCAGAATAAAACATTAACTTTTACCATTGTTGTGATATAGTGTAGATATTCCTGTTTAGGTCCATGGTTTACTGGATAGTACACAGGTATGTAGTTGTAATGCAGCAAAGGGAATTCATTATTTTAAAACCACCCTTGGTAGATGTTAAAGACCTGGGTATTTGGTATTTGACGCCCTGGGAATGAGAACCCCCCCCCCCCCCCCCCCCCCCAAGTGGCCAACAAATCAATTAATGCATGTTCAAAACAAAAAGGGTGCCGCTATTGTGCCAAGTTACCAAGTAGAGCTTTGAATTCAGCGATGGGCTAAAAGGCAGAGGAGCAGGCCGGTAGCAGATGGTTGCAGGTTTCAGATTTAGAAACGTAAAACAAAGGTATCATTCTCAGCAACAACCACTGAGGTACAGTTCAGTAAGACGCTTGCTTGCTTTGTACCCCGGCCTGTCCAGTCGAGCTGCTCAGAGGCCAAACTCAGTAGAAAACTGTTGTTGTACTTGACAGCTAACTGTGTAACTGTAGAAATCTTAAGTGGAGTGGTGCTGAATAAGAACATACTCGCTCAGCAAATCCCTTATCCTAGATAAATAAAGGTAAGACAGATGACAGTAGCTTAGTGAGAGATGTTATTGAATACCCAGTGTATATACTGTACATAATTCTGAATTTTGGCTGTCGTCCAATATTTTAATCTAGAGCTAGATACTGATTTTGCACATGAAAGATAGTGAAGAGAGGGTTTTGAGAGGCAAGGAAATACAGAGCGAGTAAGAAAGACAGCGAGAGCATCCTGACCTGTCCACAGTCATTGATTATGTGCTCTTCACATTCCACTGTTTTGATGCGCAAAGTGGACAAGTCTTTTATTAACGCACTCTGTGTCCATCAACAAGCCCTAGTAGAAAGAAAGAGAGCTGTACAGCCCGTCTGTCCACGCCACAGCAGCTCTGCACTTATTCCATCGTTTCCCTCCAGGATCGAATTACGGATATGGGGGGGGGTGATCCATAATCCACAAAAACACTCTGTCCGTCACTCCGCGACTCAGACGCTTTTGCCCTGTACTCTAACTCAATAAATAGCTTTTAAGTATGGAAAAAGGTATTCTCTCCCGTGATGAAGAAGGACACTCACTCAGCTATTCCGGCCCATCAACGTGTTGTCCGCTCCAAACTCACTTCATCAGAGCTGCTTCCTAAACAGTGCAGCTGTTGTTGTGGTCCCGTGTTTTCCCCAGGTCCATCAAATTAATGCACGTTGCTTCCTATGTTTTCACTCCACATATCATATTAATGGTGTCTCACATGAGAACACAGGGTCTACACACATGCTTTTAGCATGAATAGACACACACAGGTACATGAAATGTACATATATCTGTGCTGAGTGACAGGTGTCGGGTTTCAGCTCTGGCTCACGTTCATTGATCAAACTCTTACCGGTGTCCTGACACTAAGTGATACACTAAGTGTGATTGATGGGCGGATTATGCACACAGCAACAGAATGAACTGAAATGTTGTTTTGACTTTTATGATGTGGTAAGCATGCTTCCTTAATAGCAACTTAGCTCAGCTGGCCCGAATCCATGCCGTTTACTTCCAGCTTCATGTGTCTAAAATCAGCTCATGAACTTTGCCCCATCTCAAATGAAGCAGAATTCTTTATTTAACATAAACAATGAAGCCAGATTTGGGTTAAATGTTTATGGAAATATATGTAAGAGAGAGAGGTACACTATTACCCTGTGAAATGTAGTGGAGTAGAAGTATAAAGTAGCATAAAATGTAAATAGTAAAGTACACTACCTCAAAATGTTACTTATGTTGAGTTAATATCCTTTCACCATGGAAAAAACCCAACTAAGATCAAAATTAAAACTTTCTGAATAGCAACAATTGAGAGCTTCATCTTTACATAACAAACCAGCTGAGTTGGTGAACGTGGCGCTGTGTTCACGTTGTGTCACTCAGACCTCATTGGAAAACACGTATAAGTCATATAAGTATAAGTTGTGTTACAGCAACATCGCTGACAGTTAAATGTAAACCTAACATTCATACAGGCAAGGCTAATTTATTTATATAGGACAAAAAAAGACAAAAGTCTAAAAAACACAGTATAATAGTACATTCAAATGCAATTACAACAGTCATTACAGAGCCAAGAGAATAGAAAATAAAAAGAAGCTAAATTAGAATAAGACTAAGAAGAATAAAACAGTGCAGTGTAACAAATGATTTAATACAAGGCAGCAGCGAACAGAGAAGTCTTCAGCCTTGATTTAAAAGAAGTGAGAGCTGCAGCTGACGAGCAGTTTTTGGGGTATTTGTTCCGGATAATACAGGCAATACAGCTATTTTAGAAGGAGCTACATATAATACACAGGAAGTTTTGGAGTATGTGTGAACACCGTTTCCGCTGCAGCATGAGGATGCTCTGTATGTTGTGTTTACTGATTTCAGATCAACTCTGGGTATTGAAGTGAAATTGTTGACCCGACAGTAACCTTTACCTGACATTTGGAGCTGCCAAAGCATCCACATTTTTTTTAAATTTATTTGTTGAATTTGTATTTTTTTGGGGGGGGGGAAATAGTGCTGACGTATCGTTTTCACTTCTGTCTTCTAGGTCCTACCTGGACATGCTGAAGGTCATCATGTTTAGCTACCTGTTCTGGTTCGTCCTCACCATCATCTTCTTCACGGGGACCACGCGGATCAGCGTCTTCTGTATGGGCTACCTGGTGGCCTGCTTCTACTTCCTGCTCTTTGGTGGTGAGCTGTTGCTCAAACCAATCAAAAAGATCCTCCACTACTGGGACTTCCTGATTGCCTACAACATCTTTGTAATCACCATGAAGAATGTTTTGTCTGTGAGTAGTCGATCTCAAATTGTATATCAAGATCAGTGAGAAAAAAATCCTTCATAAAGTACATATGAGTCGATATAATGTTTAGATTTTAAAAGCTCTGTCTGCCTGAATGTAAAAGAACAACATATTTATTATAAACTTCTTTGTTCTCAATATTTTGGTTCGTACCAACACTGCCTGTGTGTTATGTGAAATCAAAGATCTTAACAAAGAAATGTAAAGATATAATATTTAAAATAAGTATTCAAGTATATGATAAATTATTCTTGTTCTTAGATCCTGGCTTGTGGCTACATCAACTCTCTGATTGAGAACCAGTGCCCATTGATCCATTTGTTAAGTCTGCGCTGTACCATCAACGACTACTTCTTTGATAAAGAAAAAGCAAAAGAGAGTGAGTGGACTCAACATTTTTACTTCTTTGTGCATCTCATGAATGCCAATAAATTTCACAAGAAGGTAGGAGGAGCACAAATCCTCATTTTGGCTACAACTACGGGTCATGGTGAGTTGCTGCTTCAGATTGTGTGTCCAAGAGTGTTCGCTAAGAAGATGAAATTCAACCCACTCCCTTGTTTGTTTCTCAGGCGTATCTTTCAGGGCCAATTTAGTTCAGTGCAGTATTTGTGTTAATCTTACTGACTTTACAGTGAATACCAAACTCTGCCACGATACTCAGTGAAACAGTAAGATTTATGCATTTACTTTTTTCTTCTTTTTTTGGATCTGTGAATTTTTTTGTTGTTGTCAGGATTGTTTTGACAAGGGTTCGTTGTTATAGTTCTCATTTCAGCCACAAGAGGCTAAGGTGCACCACTACCCCATGTTCTTAATAGGACTAAAAGCAAAGCCAAAAGGAAGACATGACAGTAATGTTACATAACTTGCTAACACACAATATTATGTACCTTGTGTTTAAAGTGCATGGAGAAATTTAAACTCACCTGGAAGTAAACATGATTGCTTTTAGTGCTATTTAGAACATGAGCTAGTGGTGCACTTTAGCCTCTTGTGGCCAAAATGAGGTTTAAAATAACAAACAATTAATGAAATGATCCTGACAAAACAAAATTACCTTCCAAAACTGACAGATGAAAAGAAAAAGTAAGTTATAAATTTGTTCCTGGCCAAATTAATTTTTTTCCCCACCTGTTTCACAGATGATGTTTTTGAGGAACTCAAACTTTTTTTCACATGTTCTAAGTAACTTACACCAGATAAAACACTTAAAGAAAAACACTTAAAAGACTTTAAAAAAATGGATCACCAAAATTGTTTTGTTCTCACCTGCATCTCAGGACTTCCGTAGAAAACAGTCTACATTAACGTTTTTGATAATTAACCCTCATAAATGTCCTCACTTTCACCAATCATTAGAGGACTGTGATCGGCCCGAAAACGAGGCCGGGATCATCTGGGACAGTATCTGCTTTGCCTTCCTGCTGCTGCAGAGACGAGTCTTCATGAGCTACTACTTCCTCCACGTGGTGGCTGATATCAGAGCGTCGCAGATCCTCGCGTGCAGGTACGCAGATTGTGCTGAGCCGGCCTGCTGCATAGAGGCGCTGTGGCTTTTACTGCCATGACATGTCAAAAAGTCTGCTGTGAAAAAGGTCTACGAATCTGATTTATTTGATAAAGACGCTAGAGCGCTCCGATGCTACAAGGCCTTAGGTTTGCAAGAGTTATTGAGTAAGCAAACAACATGTAACGAACAAGATGGACAGACTCTAGACAGGGAAGAAAAGACAAAAACTGGTGATGTGTATTAAAGAAAACACGTCTGCCAAATCCAAAATATGCTCTAGAGTTCTATGTCAGTATAATTGGAAAGATATGCGTATTTGTAATAACAGCAACAGAAACTACAGTGATTACAAACATGTGTGAGAGAAAATGTGCAGTTCATTACAGAGGTCTTTCAGTCAAATTCAACTTGGCTCCTTTTGTAACTGATTTGCTCAATATAGTGACATTATAATTGGATAATTATGGAATCAATGAACCCATTGAAGGGTTGTGTGACATTGTTTCAGCTTCCAAAGAAAGGGAATATACTTTTGGTCAGTAAATAGTAAAGCAGGATCAAGGACCTTCACACTCTGACTCTGATTGTTTTTGGAACATTTGATTGTGTTTCAGAGGGGCCGAGCTTTTCCAGGCCACGATAGTGAAGGCGGTGAGAGCGAGACTGGAGGAAGAGCGCAAATCTGTGGAGCAGCTGAAGAGACAGTGAGACTCCAACTGTTTGACTTACTCCATGTGGTGTAGTGCTGTGGTTTGGTGTTGAGGTGCACTATATGCAATACTAGGGGAAGTTTTGAAATAGCAATATAGCAATATACCAGTACTCACGATAACCGTCAAAAACAAATGATATCATGTTAATAACACACATAATGATATAAATATAATTTTGTGTGAATAATCCATCCTTAAATCACACTTTTGTACAGTTATGGTTACAGACTCATTTCATGGGTGTAACTCATTTGCCAAAAAAGACACAAAACACACAATAAACAAAGTAAAAGATAAATTTCACTGATAACATTATGATTTTCCTGTTTTTTTCAAATTTTCTACAGATATAGCAATAATATCGTTATTACGATTTATTTTTGCCCAAATAATCATGTAGTGAAAATCTGATATTGTGACAGTGATCGGTTGCTTTTCTTCTATCTGAAGGATGCGGCAGGCATTATTCTGTAGCCGTCATTTTGGCAACAAATCCCTTGAAAAGACCAAAACCAACAATGTATAAGTCTCTCTCTCAGTGCTTTTAGTCTGTCTATGTCACTCAGTCCCAAGCCCATCCATTTCTACTGGAGATGTAAATCTTAAAGACATAAATATTAGAATGGTTGGAGTTTGTCAACACAACATTCAAAGTTGGCCCATCCTTCTCCGCTCAACCATGATTAGGGGGACTCGCCTGGGAAAACCAACTCCAGATTCGTGCTTGTTTTGTAACGAACTTGGCGTTTTGCCTCGCTATTTTTATGGGTGGTTTTTGCGCTGTGTCTGCTATTTTTGTAGCTTCCTCTTGGATGTGTGATTATGATTTGGCACCCGGTCGCTACGTTTTTATTGAGGTTGACACCCAGTTTGACAGCCTTTAAAAAACAAAAAACGTTCACACATAATTTCATTATTTAAAAAGGCTTGGTAATTTCCAAAACAGCTGGACACTGTAGTTCATAGCAAATGTTACTCAAACTGTTGTAAATAGTTAATTTATTGGGGGACTATTTTCCGTAGCCGATTAATACACATTTGGTGCTCTACAGTGTGCCTCTTCATTCTAATTACGAAGTGATTATGTCACCCAGTGCAACAGTGTTGTTCTTTGATGTGTTTTTAATCATTTTTGTACAATAATGGAGCTCTATGGCACAGCTCAATAAGATATATTAGACTTCTGCCGCACAGGCAATACTAGTAAATATAATTGTTTTTTGTCTTTTCATGGAATTTCTTGACGATAGAATATAATTACTAAAACATCAAGCACTGTTATGTCTATATCATGTCTTTCAATATATTTGATGAGTCTCAATTTAGTCCATGAGTAAACACGATGAAGAAAGCCATTTCAAATCTATTTTGTCTTAAAAGCAACTCCTGTCTTGGTCTTTACTGTTTCCAGAAAGCCATAGCTCAGTATATCATACTACAGAGAGTCAAAGTATTCCCACCACTTACAGTTATCTCAGGAGTTACTCATAAGCTCTGATAATATCCACTCACCCGCTCTAATGAGCACTCCACTGTTTCATAACGTACACTAATTTGTATATGAGGCCTGGAGATGTTTATGGTCAGTCTGTTAGGCCGTCAGTGATGTTCCTCTGTGTCGATACTTCGTGTCTCTTCACTGCCTCTCTGATCTAATCAGGATGGAGCGCATTAAGGTGAGGCAGCAAAAGTTTAAGAGGGGCAAGGAGAGGATGCTGAGCATTGCACAGGAGTCTGGAGAAGGACAGACCCTCGTCCAGCCCGAGGAGGATGATGATGACGGTATGACGACGGCCGACTCTGTCTGCGCAGTCAATGTTAGAAAAGTTGGTGTTGAGGTTAAATGTTTGCTAGTAGTGCACAAGGAAGATGGGTGAGAGTGCATCAATACCTTAATGCCATCCTAATTCATTAACTTATGTTGTATAATAATGTATTTACATTCGTATTTGATCTTAAAAAAAGCAGCTTAATAGAGTAAAAAAAAAAATGCCTTGAAGTTTGCAGAAGAATTAATTTTCTTATGAAATGTTGCATTGATGTATTTGTGAAATTTTAGGAGCACAGCGAACGAAAGCCAAGACCAAAAAAAAGCAGTGGTGGAGGCCGTGGGTTGACCATGCTTCCAGTAGGTTGACCCCCCAAACCCTCTTTTTTCTCTTCCTCCACTCTGATTGGCCCTTGTGTCCTTGACCAGAACGCTGAGGATTCCCATACTGCCCCTGGGCTCTGAAGGCACCAACACACAGTAGTCTTGCTCCATTCAGACTTTAGTCCTTTTCTGTCTCTATTTAAGGGCCCTTGTTACCACCTGCAGCTCTCGTGTACACTATGTGTGGAGAGGCTCTTCAGTTTCAAGATGATCTATCAAACCGTGTCGGTATCGGTCCAGAGCAGGGTTGCCCTAAATAGACACGATGAGACTTTTGCAAGAGAAAATTACTAATGTCTGGAGGTTTGTACTTGACATTGTTTAAAACATAATCCTCGGTCTCACCTGAAGAGCCCACAGTAGAGAATCGCTCTCTTTATAAAACATTTTCATGCAAAGATATGAAGTCGACTCGCCTTTATTCTCAGTACTGGAATAAAGGATGAAAGGGTTTGTTCATTCTTTGCCTGTGGACATGGTCACCAAACAGGAGAAAATGAAAAGGGAACGATTGGACCAGTGATTGAATATATAAAATGAAGACCTTTACTGTCTCTCTTTGAGGTAAATAAAAAAATGACCAGCATCTTTGTGAGCCAATACAGTGGTCGCCTGTTTGGTTTGAACTCATGTCCCCTGTCGTTCTACACCCCCACATGACATTTTCAAATTATTTCTCCATTTCATCTCTTTGTCATTTGATATTTCATCTTCATATCCCAGCATCCTCCCTCGCCTCCCGCCCACTGCGGTTCTGTTCAAGGACATAAGTCAGCCTTGTCTATCCCACTTAACTGCTGTAGACAGGAGTCACTTGCTCTGTCGAGTAGCTTAAAGGCGACTGTGCTTACTGGAATCATTTTTTATTTAATAGACAACCTCCATTGTGCTTTGTGCTCATAGTTCTATCTGTCATACTAATATTGTGTGTTTTCTGCATTTTCTGTTTCATCCTTACATGTCTCTGATGTTTTTTGATGTGTGTCTATATCGCGACTTACTGTAAACTCAGTTAAATGTTTAAAAGTAGTGTATTCCTTAGAATTTTACGGTAAGTGGTTTGATTTTCCTGCATCTTCCCTGCAGCAAGGGAACCCTTTCTGAACCTCATTTCAATGTTGTTGAAAAAAGATGAATGACCTTAGCATCTGTTTGACTGAATATAACTGCACTTTACCCTCTGCCCCCTTCAGTGGTTAGAAGTGGAGACTATTACTTGTTTGAAACTGACAGTGAGGATGAGGAGGAGGAGGACAAAGGAGACGATGAACAGCCAAAGAAGTCGGCGTTTCAGGTGACTTCCACTAGTGGCTAATCAGTTTCAGTGTTAAACAAGATTTTAATTCTGTCTCTGTCACAGTTATTTAATCCAATTACATGTTTTATTATTGATGAGGATGTTGCATTCAGCTGAGGTAAATAATAAAGTATGTTTACAGTTCAAAGTAAGGAAATATTGTACTTTTTACTCCGTTGTATTTTCTGTATCCAGGGAAAAAGTACTCAGATCATTTGCTTAAGTAAAAGTACCAATACAATGTAAAAATACTCCAATACAAGCAAAAGTCTGGCATACTTATACATAAATACTGACGCATGCTTTAATAAATGTACCTAAAGTATAAAAGTAAAAGTTCTGCTTTTGCAGTTATTGTAACGTGTGAACGTGTCAGCAGAATTCTACAGTTGAAGCTGGTCAGAGTGGAGGTACTTTTACCTGCTTCATATACAGTTACGTATAGTCCAGTGGTTCCCAACCTAGGGGTCGGGCCCCTCAAAAGGATCATGAAATGATTAATGGGAGAGGAAAGAAGAAAGAACTAACTTCTGATAAACAAATTTGTATTCATATTTTGGCCTTTTTTTAATCCTTGGTTTTTTTGATAATGAATGCAATATTCATTTTACTTCTTTGGGCCTCAAACGGTTATTTAAATGAAACCACGTGAGAAGGTTAGACGTCTTTGGTGAAAGACGATGCTTTCAGTCAGAAAGATCACACGCCATCTGTTTATCTCTTTATGTATGTTTTATTTTATGAGCTTATGTTTTTCACATTTCTTAACCTGAAAATAACTGCATCGCTCCATAAAGTGGAGTAAGAAGTACAATATTTCCCTCTGAAATGGAGTATTTATATTTTACTGTTAATTCTTTTCTTGGATACATCTTAGAAACAGGATGATGTTTACTTTGTTATATTTTTTTTTTGAAGGATCCAAGATGTAAAAGTGTTTTGAATACTAACATTTAATAAATGGGATAAAATATGTACATTTACCTGCACAGTATCGAAATCCTCCTTTGTTCACTGTCTCCTAACCTAACCTCTGTTATTTCTAATAATATGAAATCATTTTCTACTAATCCTCTCTCACTCTGTCTCTTTTTAGCGAGCTATTGGAAAGTTTGTCTCTGCTGTTCTGGCCTTGCCCAAGTCTATCATTAAGCTGCCTAAAACTATACTGCAGTATGTAGTCAAGGCAGGCAAGGTACTCACCACCAGAACTAATTAACACAGCTTGCTTTCTGTATGAGCATCCCTTAAAGTAACAACTAACGCCACAGCAAACGACCTTTCCAGCTCATGTTTGCTGTTCTGCTTCTGCAGTTTATCCATATCAAAAGCAAATACTAATAATGGTATAAATCATCAAACATAAACTGGAATAGAAATGCTTTGGCCTTTGCTCTTTTGCATGTTGTTTTGACTTGAAGTGGGCTGCATGAACTGGAGCATTATTGTGACATTATATTGGTTGGGTTACGTGTGTCCTGTCTGTTTTGACCTTTTCATTTGGTCTACTGCTGTGAGCTATGCGTTTGTGAGTTGTTATGGTCTGTGAGTCAGTATCAGCAGTTAGTGTTTGGGCCTCGCCTCTGTGCTTGTGCATGTTTCCGTGCATTAACAGAAAAAGTGTTAGTTCTTGACAATGTCTGACCATAAATTCTAACAATGCAGAATATAAAAACGTGCTTGAGATAGGCAGTAGATCACCAGGAATATTAGATAATGTGTGTTTTTTAATTAAGTTCTACTGGACTTTTGAATGGACTGTTTTAAAAAAAAAGATTTATTTTAGAGAAGCGACGTGAGAGTTGGCTACTGAGAAGAATTGTGAGCTATATGTTGAAATGTTATGTTGGAATCATTTTAAAAAGTGAAGGTATTGTGTCAAAAATTGTCTTTAAAATGTACATGATTTGTAATTGAGATACTAAAACGTGCAAAACCACCTTCAATTGGTGTTTAATTCCTCCTTTTGCTTGTTATTGATCTTGCATAATTTACCTCAGTGGCTCCTATTCTTCAAGTCCTTCCGTCGATACTAAACTCCCTCCTCTGCTCTCTAGTTTCTTTATCACGCCTGGATCACAGACCCCAAAGCGGCCCTGAGGGCTCGAGCGAAAGAGAAACGCAAATTTTGGAAAAAATACACCAAAGGAGTTAGACACAGAAAAAGCAAGAAAGATGGTAAGCAAGTCTCCTCACATGAAACAAACTTTAGTCACGAGTACGAATGAATTTCACTTTCAATTTCTGTCTTTCAACCATAACGAGGTGTCTTTACTGTACTTCAGGAGGTAATGTGACCATAGAGGTTGGTGAGCTCTCAGATGGGCAAGAAAAAGATGAAGAGAACAAGAAGTCTGGTGGTCCAGGTTGGTTTCTCCTCAAGAAAATTGTTTCATGCATCTTCAAAGAATGGATGAACTTGATTCTGGGCTGTTAAGTTCCTCCTTCTGTGTCTGAACCTGAGTGGATTAGAGAAACTGAATTTGGAATGTAATCATGAAGAACCTTCATATGGTGTTGATCACTAATGTGTTTTCGTTTCTTTGACTGTTAATAGGGGTGTTGATAGGTGATTATCTAATGAGTTAGGCATCTTATTATACAATTATAGAATGGAAAGAATCACTCACTCAGTAAATGGCTTTCTATTTTCCCTAATTTAGATTCCCCTGATTCACCCTCTTATCTAAATTAAATTCTGGTTTTGGATAAGGATGCCACTGCACATGAAGTGTTTTGGTGAAGTATCACAAACTTCCAACATTCCATCTCTTTCATGTTATTTTACCTTGTGATAATCTTTGATGGTTATTGCTTCTACAGACCGATCAGGAGGATAATTATTAATATGCTCTATAAAGTTTAGTAATGTCAGTTTGCATAATTTCTTCATATTAGCATTAAAAAAGCAGCTATTTCTTACTGCCACTAAGAGCCATCAATTTGCAATTCTTTACTGCCCCCTGAAAAGTTGACTTAATGTGAGCGTTTTGTTTTGTGCCAGACAACATCATCAAGAGAGTGTTCAACATCATAAAGTTCACCTGGGTGCTCTTCCAGACAACGGTGGACAGCTTCACCAAGTGGATGAATGACATGTGCAGGGAGTACATCGACATCTCCACTGTACTGCGTATAGAGCGCTGCATGCTGACCAGAGAGGTCAAAAAGGTTTGTTTTTAAATTGGATTTGTCTTGTTTTTTTAAAACAATTTCTAAGCCAATTGAAGGACTTTGGTGTAATTAAGAACCAGTAATAGATTAACTCCTCTTCTCCCACCAGGGTAACGTGCCATCTAGAGAGAGCATCCACGTCTACTACCAGAAGGCCATGAGGCTCAACATGTCCAGGCAGGCCAGTTTGGATCAGCTAAGTGAGGACGAGTCGGCCTCGGGCTCCACCAGGGTCCACAGAAGGCGAAGAGGCTACCCCATGGAGAGCCAGGACTCCACAGCCTCCAGGGACAGCATATCCAGGTACACGGAGCCTCCGCAATGCAACATGGGAGACCAAATGAGTCCCGATCATGAAATGTTTCAGGGAGTGTTCACCAGTGGTGAGAGAGACGGCAAAATAATATATTCTAACTGTTTTTTTGCCATTTGGGTGAACCACCCCTTTATGCTGTAAATGGCAGCCATTAACAGCTGTGAGGTTGTTCAATAACATCACATTGAGCCATTTCATCCTCCTTCTTTGCCACATCTCAGGATTTTTGTGGTCATCATATTCCTGCTCATTTTTTTTTATGTTAAGTTTGGATGCTTTTATTACACATTATATGGGAATCGCCCGTCTTTATATCCTAACATAGATCCCATCTCATCCTTCTCATCACTAATCATTCCATGTGTCACTCTCACCATCTCTCAGTGCCTTCACCGAGGCCACCACACTGTTTTCTCGCCAATCCACCCTGGAAGACCTGGATGTAATGCCAGAGTGCATTCCCAAAACCAGCGAGCGAGCCAGGCCCAAACTGCATAAGATGTACGGCCTGGACGTGTCCACTTCGTCAATGGACAGCTGCAGCAGCTTCATGTCCAGGTGCCTGGTCTCTGCATCACCCATTTACACACATCACGTGTTACTTCTCATTGTCACGGACATGAAGAAGATCATCACGCCTCTTGACTTCTGATTCATCAAAAGACTTCTCCAGATCATTGTTTGTTGATTTTTGACGTCAACAGTCATTTTTTACATTCTGTCAAAAATGCATGTCATTTTTCATTTTGAAATAGAAGTTTTTCACCCAATAACGGTGATATGAAAAGCAATTTTACAGCTTTTGGATTGTTTCTCTTCAGCAATTGCCTGTCTGTAATTTAGGATTGGAACACCACTTTTCTTACTTCAGTGATCATTGAGACATACAGAAAAACACCTTACTTTAATTATTTAGTTGTAAGCAACTAAATAACCGTGTAACGGTTCATGCTGGCTGATTAATGCTTCCTCTGAACAGAAACCGTCAATCCTGCTGTGTGCTTAGTTCTGTTAACTGTTTGCTCTGTTAGCCAAACACACTGCAGTACTTCCACCGACTGCTAACGACTAACTAGCTCTCCTCCTACCGACGTGAGAAGATACACTACGTTGTAGTCAGTGCTCGGTTTAGTTTGTTATTTGCTAAGTGATAGTTATACATACATACATATATACACAGGCTACATGCAATTGTCTTAAGAAATCAAGACGGGAACAATTTTAATCCAGAGCGAAAACAAGAGTCCAAACTGAGGACTGCAGCCCTCACTACTGGCCTGAAAAGGCTTTAATAAATATTGGTTGGTACGTTATAATCAGTACACCTGGCCCCTGCTGAGGATGTGCAATTGAGCAGATATATATTTTTCATTTATTCTGTGTAAATTAGGTGGCTGATTCTATTTCAAACATCCAGTTTTTTTTATTTCCATGTAAACGGAGAGACTTGAGCGTAGATTGACACAATCCCTGCTGCTTTTGTCCCCTGCAGTGAGGCGACCCAGTGCGTCACGCTCTACTCCAGACAGGGCACCTCAGACACCATAGAAGAAGTGGAGGATGAGCGGGATCAAGGGGAAGACAAACAGCAGCAGCAGGTTCCCTGGGAATCCCAACAGGTAGATGAGAGTGAGGGGGCCGAGGGCAGTGGCTGGAGTGATGCAGAACCCAAGGACAAAGAGGAGGAGGAGGAGGAGGGTGAGGGCCAGGAGGGACTGGAGGGTGAGGAGGTACCAAGAGACCAGAACAGAGAAGAGAGAGAAGAGGCTCCCTGGGAATCCTTAGGCCCAGATGAGGGCCCCTCTCTCAGGCTGGTGGAGACAGAATCTGCCCCTTTTGCCCAGGAGAAAGACTTCACCACTGAGAGTGAGGATGGAGGAGAACAGCAGGACTTCATGCCGACAGAGGAGCGAGTAGGGCTGGCCTACACTCCCGATACAGATGCTTCTAAAACGTTTGACGCTGACGTGCCTCCCAGTTACAGCAAGGCCGTCAGCTTCGACCGTCTGGAAGTTAGCGATGACGAGAGTGACATGGATAGGAAGAGGCGCATGGTGATGACCTCTGACAGCCACTCAGACAGCAGGTCAGACATCATGTTGCCCTCCATGACCACTGAGCTGACCGCCAGCGAACTGCTGCTCAACAAGTAAGTCCAAAAACAACCAAAACCTGTTCAGCATGAAGCCTCACAGGAATCACAATCAACAGTTATTTGTCTCAGACCCGTTGCTGCAAATTCATCTTTTTCATTTTAGAAATAGCATCTAGTTTGTCCTGTAAGTTGTAAGTTTGTGTCGTCCATAGGTCTTGGTATTACACGAGTACTTTCTGAAGTATTTCTGTATCACAGAGTACCAAAAACATTCCATTGAATGCTTAATCCTGTCGAAACTGGTATTGTGAATTTTCAAATGATCCAAGCTACGCCAATCATGTAAATTGGTGTCGTTGCCTCTTGCACTGCAGATTTCAGATTTCACTACAGTACCCAGATTGTATTATACTAAAACAAACTGCTGGACATCCCAACAACAACAACAAAGAAGAACTGCAATATGAGCCAGACTTTAAGGTCCTCTTCGCTGGGGCAGTATGTGGTTGAAGAGTACTTGTGATTATGAGACAGTGGGCCCCTGGGCACAGATATGTTATGGACCCATCCCCCCTCCTACATAGGAACAACACGCACAGACTGAAAGTGTCATTCTGAGTCATTTTGCATCTCAATGTTGTCGTTTGCCGTCTCTTTGTGGCCCTTCACACCATGCATCAAAATGTGTTTTGGGTGATCGAATTGCATTCGAATCATGTTTGACCACATGAAAGCAAACGTGTAAATGCGCCCAAACCACATTGAGGATGGATTGTGATCCAATCGACGAACCACCTCCGAGGTGGTCAGAGACACATTGTGACAACATTGAAGACAAGTGTGAATGCAATCGCGTTTTTAATGCACATACAACAACTACGAGCTCTGAGGCTTTGGTTGTAATATTCTATACTTGTGTGTGTGTGTTTCAGACCGAGTTATCAGATCTCAATTCTGGAGACACATATTAATAACGGGTGTAAATGCAGGTTGAATCATATCTAGATACAATCTGGACATGATCTATAATATTTGTGGTATATTTGGGTCTCTTTGTGGTCTTGTTGTGTCTCTTAGGGATCTTTTTGCATCTGTTTATAGTTGTTTTGAGTGTGTTTGTGGCTATTTTACATCTGTTTGTAGTTGTTTAGTATCTTTTTGTTGCCTTTGTGTGTCTCTTTGTGGTCATTCTGCATCTCTTTTTTTTTTTGTTGTTTTGTGTCTTTTTGTAGTCATGTGTTTTTTTTACGTGTCTTTGTGTTCTTTTTGTATCTCTTTGTAGTTGTCTGTGTGTCTTTAAGTGGCATTTTACCAGTGAAGCCCAGGGGCCCGTTCAGTAATCCACCCATGATTGCAGGCATTTTTGTGAATCAGGAATAACCCAGATAAACCCAGATATTTATGTTTCTGTAATCTTTTAGATTCCGAAAAACAATCAAACACCAAATCAATCCATCTCTTTTTGTCTGTTTAGGATGTTTTATGATGAGGAGCTGGAGCAGTCAGATAAATTCTACCAAAAACAGCCTCTGATCCTCCAGCTCTGCTACGCCATCTACAACATGCTGGTGGCCAACTCAGAGATGGTGTGCTACCTGGTCATCATCATCAACCACATGGTATCGGCCTCCTGCATCTCCCTGATCCTTCCCACCACCATCTTCCTCTGGGCCATGCTGTCGGTTCCCCGGCCCAGCAAGCGCTACTGGATGACTGCCATTGTCTACACTGAGGTACAGTCAGATACGGATGGAAATTTTCTATTAGTATTGGTGACGATATGTTGATATCTCAATTGAGAATAAAGCTCCGGTACGGAGGACTGGCCCATATTGTTTCTGCTGGCACAAAATTAAGTTCAGAGAGCTTTACACTTATTATATTTTTAAACACTTTTTGACAATAACATCCAACAGGTAGGAGTAAAAAGTTGCATTGATGCATTGATTACAAATATTTATGCACAGATAAAATAAGAAAAAGATAATTACGTTATAGTCTAAGAGTAAGAATTCACTTATTGAGTTTCTATTATGTTTCATTGGAAAACCTCCTGACAGCTTCACTGACACACGCTTTGTTTCCCCTCCAGGTCACCATCGTCATCAAGTATTTCTTCCAGTTTCCCTTCCCCTTCAACAAGGACGTTTTAGATAAGAATAAACCATATCATCCTCCCAACATCATTGGAGTGGAGAAGAAAGATGGCTACGTCCACTACGACCTGGTCCAATTACTGGCTCTCTTCTTCCACAGATCCATTCTGAAGGTTGCTGCAAACACAGAATATTTGGACAATGTTAACCTGAATATGTGCATCATAGTAAATGATAGAAATGGTGATATTATACATTTTTCTAATTGTCAACAAATTCCACAAAAATACCCAAACCAACAACAAACAGGGAACATTGTAGTTTATCTTTAGTCAATCCCACATACTCCGTCTTGCTGCCGTAAAAATTCACCAGAGCAACAAATGTATTAGCGGCCGAAAAAATAGTCCATTATTGTGAAACAACAGCGACGCGATAATCTTGGCCAATCATTTTGTTGTTTTCACAATTTTTCTATATGAAAAATCTTATATTAAACACAAGGGGATCAATGAGCTAAAACAACAAACATGACTTTACGATCAGTCGATGATAGGCAAGACTTAATCAATCAGATTTGACTATGTAAATTCTTAGTTGGGGACAATAGTATTTACTGATATTTACAAAAACCTACAGTGCCCAGCTGTTTTTATTTATTTAAAATTTCACATATTTAGTTTGAAAAAAAAAAAAGAGGAAACTATGTATTTTAGACTACTTTTAAAGATGTACGTCTTCAGTAGAAAAGAATGAGTTTGGGGATGAGTGCCACAGAACCGTTGGGGGAAGTTGGAAAGAGTTGTGAGAAGGTCTCACAAATTGTTGGTTGTGGTCTTTCTATGGGATTTGTTTGCAAAAAGAAAGAAAAAAACCTAGAATATTGTCTGCGTTATCTGTTAAACATAAGCAGGCTCTTTGTGCTTCCCATAGATATAACTGTGCTGTATAGGCTTCCCTTGAAAGGAATTAACAAATAATAAGCCGGCACCCTTCAGGGCTCCAATGTCGGCTTATTTATTACAATTAGGAGACATTTCGAGCACAACTGCTCTTCACCAGACTAAAGTTGACAGTGTACGGCGCCATCTTAAATATACACATGCTACAGTGATATGATGCAATCACGTGAACAGAGTGTCTGAAATGACAAAAGCATTCATTGCGTAGACAAAACACAGAGGCACCTCTTCAGTGTTTTCACTTACTTTATGATGACCTACAAGCCTGGCGGTGGCCTCTTAATATATATATATATATTATATATATATATAAATATAATGTGTTTTGACTATGCAATGTATGCTTTCTCTATGTCACTTCAGACAGTTCATGTACTGTGGGATGTACTGTGAAATGTTTGAATGCAACTGCACTCCCTGTACCCGACCCTCAATTAATCTGGGCATAAAAGATGACACAGCCTTTACAAAGCCTGGCCTTTTTCCTCTTCTTTTCATTTCCAGTGCCACGGTCTTTGGGACGATGACGACCCCAAAGAAAAGAGAGCGCTCTCTCGTCAGAGCGAGTCGGGGGACGAGGGGAAAGACAAGCAGAGTGAGATGGGGTCTGAACACGCCTCCTCACTGATAAGTGAGACGAGAGGCTCCACTCACACCTTGAGATCCATAAACTTTGGGACCGCCATTGATTCAGGACATGTCCAGGTGCACTATTCGCAACAGCAGACCTACCAGCGTCGCAAGAGCTCCAGCGGATGCTCACACATTTCTCACCGATCACTCCACTCTTCTGCAAGGTCCAAGAGAGGTGAGGATCTTTTGTCTATTGTCTATTTCATACTACTAACTAGAAAACATGAGGCTGAATGTGGGACAGTTAACACTCTTCCCTTAAAAATAGCCCTGAGGGTGATGTGTCATTTTGCAGTAAGCATAACTGTTACTCTTCTAACAATAATAATCACAACAACAATAAATAGAAGGAATCCTCTGGGCATGTGCCACAAAGAAACATGTGTTGTGGTCTCTAGTCTTCACCCTTGGATTAAGTTTTTGTGTTTTTGGATCTCAGGCTTGCTATCAGAGACTCAACACCTCATCATGGCTCATTTGCAGCTCAAAATGTAAATTGTTTCCACAGGAAGTACGACTTCCCACAACAGCAGCCACAAGGACGGCAGCGAGGCCAGCGTCCATCAGAAGACCCGCAAGCAGATGATCATGGAGAAGCTGAGGGAGCAGCTCCTCAAAGGAAAAGCTTGCTTCATAAAGTGGTACAATGAAGCACGGCTGGTTCACAAACGTTGTTTCTTTTGTCTCCACCCACGGCTGCTTACTGGCCAACAGTCCTCACTGTAATTCGACAAGAAAGTTTGTAACTTTATGAGGGCAGTGATGAGAACTGTGCTCAGCAAGTATTCTGCACGAATAATGGAAAATCATATCAGTGAGACAGCAGCTAAAACCTTTCAAAGGTCTAAATTTAGACCTTTAATTACAGCATTCCCGTTAGACCAGTCAGTGTAATTTTGGTAAGTGCTGCAACAGACGATCAAAACATGTTACTGTTCTAAATGCAATCACAAGCGGTTTCTGAGATATTACGTCTGCAGCAGTAGTTGAAACACATAGATAAAATACTTATATTGCTTTTGTTTTCTCTCAAAATAAGACCAGTGGTGTCTGACATGTATTTATTTAACCTTTTAAACCTGTCCTGGCCAAGATAGGCAGCATTGACGATGAGTTACATACAACATCAGACAAAATATGCAATAAAATCCTAATTAATCTAATTAAATAACCACAAATAGCATTTCTAATATGATAAGATTACTCCTAAAAATGTGCGTTAGGCTTTTGTGAGCCATGCGGATAACTAAGAATAAACCAAAATCATAGATTTGTGAATATTTTGCACGACTCCTATGACAGGCCTGGTCTACTGGGAAATTGTTTTTGTACCGAAGTCAAATTTCAAAATATGAGAAAACTGGTGAATGCAGCGAGTTCTCCTAAATCATTCCAACAAGCAACTTAAACAATGAATCTGTTGTCCGAGGGGTTCTTGCGTGAGGCCCAATGTTTCTTTTTATTTCTTCATAGGTTCATGGAGATCTACATTCCCATGAGGCAGTTCTTCTATAACTTGATCCACCCAGAGTACAGCGCAGTCACAGACGTCTATGTGCTGATGTTCCTCGCGGACACAGTCGACTTCATCATCATTGTGTTTGGATTCTGGGCGTTTGGTGTAAGTTTTAGAATCAGATTTAAATCCATTAACAAAATCACTTCTGACAAAGTTAACATTTAGTTTCATCCCTTCTAGAAACACTCGGCTGCAGACATCACATCGTCCCTGTCAGAGGATCAGGTGCCGGGACCTTTCTTGGTCATGGTCCTGATCCAGTTTGGGACCATGGTGGTAGACCGGGCCCTCTACCTCAGAAAGTCTGTCATGGGAAAAGTTGTCTTCCAGATCATCCTGGTCTTTGGCATCCACTTCTGGATGTTCTTTATCCTACCAGGAGTCACAGACAAGTAAGAACTCAATCCTCCGTCATATTAGATATGATTTGTATTTAATCCCAAGTCATTAAGTGTCCTGATTAATGTTCAATATTCTGAGGTACTTTGGTGACAATATCCTTGGTTTAAAATATAGCGTAGTGTCTGTGGTGTACGCTTTTCATCTCTCTTGTATGTCTGTTACTATTCAAATAAAGAAAGACATCTCAGATTGTTTGATTCTGAATGTTTTACAGCTGAAAGGAATTTGTTCAGTCCTACTTTTCTTTGCAATCGCGCTTTTTTGTTTGCAAAGCCTTGAAAAAAAACTGAATATTTGAGTCTTTCTGCTGTCTATAAATGAAAAAAAGATCCAGACTACTTAAATTTTACAAACTGTTTTGCCTCTCTGTCCCTCGTAGGCGTTTCAGCGAGAACACAGTTGCTCAGATGTGGTATTTTGTCAAGTGCATCTACTTCGGGCTGTCAGCCTATCAGATCCGCTGTGGTTATCCCACCCGCGTTTTGGGAAACTTCCTCACCAAAAGCCACAATTATGTCAACCTCTTCCTGTTTCAAGGGTGAGTTTCTCCAGGAATGTATCATTTCTTCCAGCTGGGCAAACAGGTCCAAGGCTCCCGTCGTGTCCGGAGGTTGACAACTAGCTGATGTTGCAAGAATGGAAGGAGACAGACAGGATTACACCTGGAGTTGTTTGTTTCAAAAATGTGGAAACAAGATATTTATTTAGGGTCTTTTGGGAATGTTTTATTGTATATTTCAGTATTTAAGTCTTTAATGTCACTTCAAGCTAAAATACTGAACATTTGCTGTTTCCAGCTTCTCAAATGTGAATATCTTGAATTTTGGTCAGTCAACCAATTTATAGACTTCACCGAGAGCTCTGTACACTTCTGATGAGCATTGACAATTTTCTAACATTTAATTGATTAATATATATACTGTATATACTGTATGTATATATATATATATACTAATACAAATCAATCATTAGTTGCAACCCTAGTCATACCAGGCTGTTTGTTTATGCTTACTATTTATTTAATGTTTAATGTAATTTAACGACACCTCCAGTTACTAGATTCTCCAGTACTAGCTTCTGTTAGCGTGAAAGGTAACTTTAATATATTACTTTATGGTTTTACGAACACCACAGACGGACGATTCTTCTCCAGACTATTTGTGCACTAGAGGTCTGGCTATGTTCGAGTTTGTCCTTTACTTAACCAAAAGTATCAATACATCAATGTCAAACACTCCATTTCAAGTAAAAATCCTATTATCATCTTAATTGAGATCATTTATTGTTGTTTTGGTCTTTTAGTGGAACCACCCCAAAAAACACTATACAGAATACAAGTGCTCATGAACACACAAAATGTTTTTACTATTGTTGGCACTAAATCATTATGTCAAAACATGTATAGCAATGACCACAACCGTGGGTGAGAGCCATTGCTTATTATGCCTGTCTCACTCTTGTACAAAATGAACAAATTCCTGAGCGTGATTTTCTGATTTAAAAATACTGAATCAGATTTTATTTTCTTCAAAAATGTTGTCTAAATAACTATGATTTGTCTGTTGTTTGTAGTTTCCGTCTGGTGCCGTTCCTAACAGAGCTGCGAGCCGTGATGGACTGGGTTTGGACCGACACCTCGCTGTCTCTGTCCAGCTGGATTTGCGTGGAGGACATCTATGCGCACATCTTTATCCTCAAATGCTGGAGAGAGTCTGAGAAGGTGTTTATCATTGGGGCTTCAGTGTACTGAGAGAAAGTGAATCGCTTTCAGAGCCAAAGTCTGCCATGTTGGAATTCATGCTGAAATTAGCTTTTGTGATTTGTGGAAGTGGATCTTTTCTTTTTTTTTAATTTGAACATCAGTTGGGCTGTCACTTTCTGCACTGAGCTGTATATTAGTTAACAAAGATATATTTGTTCTGTGGTGCCTAATATTCCCAAAAGTGCACTAAAATATGTTTATTCTACGCCTCACTAAAGTAAATAATGTACTCTTGCAGTCCTTCCTGGCTCAGTCTGCAAGTACCTCCTCCCCTGAAAGTTATTTTTTTCCATCTTTACTTTTTAATCCTGGTCCAATTAATTGCCTAATTCTAATGGATTTACAAAAAGTAGTCGAGGCATAGAAAACACGTAGCCATTACCATTGCATCAGGTCTGCACAGCTGTTTTGCCTTGTATCCAGGTCAAATATAACATCTCACTGTCCTTTATCGCATCCTTCCGCAGAGGTATCCCCAGCCACGAGGCCAGAAGAAGAAGAAGGTGGTGAAGTACGGGATGGGAGGGATGATCATAGTGCTGCTGATCTGTATCGTCTGGTTCCCGCTGCTCTTCATGTCCCTTGTTAAGTCTGTAGCCGGAGTCTCCAACCCACCGGTGGATGTGTCGTTTGAAATCACCCTGGCTGGCTTTCAGGTGTGAACACAGTTTCTTTTATCAAATCATTTGAGCCAAAACAAGCTTTGCCTAGTGCTTTACTGAGCTGGAATCCTTTTCTCAAATTAAATGAAATCCTGCCTCCTGTGAGAAGTAGATAAGATAGTAAATAAGTCTGTGATTCATTCTAAGGTAAGTCTTTATTTGAATGGCTTGAACTGGCACTTTTTGATCAGATGTGAAAGAGAAGCCAGAGGATTGGGACCGTATTTTCTAAGTTGTGTAAGTATTCTGGCTGCAGGGTTTAATGTTTGACTGTGTATCTGGGAAACACCCACAATTACTAAAAACAAACAATTTCTTCTTCTCACAGCCCATCTTCACCATGAGCGCTCAGCAAAAACAGCTGCAGACTGTGACAGTAAAAGAATATAGAAAGTTTGTGAATGCGTATACAGATGATGTAAGTATAAGAAATATACAACAAATACAAGATGTCAGATGTTGTGTTTGCTGTTGTATAAGTCAATGTATTGAAAAAGACATGCACTGGGGTTCTGCTCGAGCTCAACACAGTTCTTTATACGGGCTAATTATCCGCTATACATTTAAACTTACAATAGTTCTGCTCAAGCACTCATAGCTCTCTCCTTCTTTTAGCATCTTGTTAATCCCACAGTTTTTTACACGCTGTTCAGTTCTGCTTGCCTTTTCCTTATTGAGTCGCCCAAATGCCTGCTCATGAGACAAATATTAACTTGCTTATGTTTATCAGGTAATGTTTATCATGTTTATACTCAAAGTTTAGGGACTTTGACAACCTGCTAATTAGCAGGAAACATAAACTCTTTCCTTCTCGATTAATTAATCATTATATAATTATTATCCTAAAGCCCAAGGAGATGCAACGAGACGCTTGCTTTTTCCTATCAACAGACCAAAAAAGGTTTTTCGTTTATTATCGCATTAAGAAAAGCATCAAATCCTCACAATTGAGAAGCTGTAATCGGGGGACGCTCAGCATTTCTGCTCGAAAAACTTGATTGATTCTTAAGATAGTTGCTGTTCTATTTTTCTGTCAGTCGTCTACTCAGTCACTTAAATAATGTTCCCACTATGTGATTTTTTTTTTTTTCCGCGGTTAGGACGCCTTGCAGTGGCTGGAGGGCTACTTGGCAGAGGACCTGATCATTGCAGAGCTGAAAGGTAACTCCAACTCTCTGTGGACCATCAGTCCACCCAGCAGAAAGAACCTGATAGAGATGTTGGACTCTAGCGAGAAGTTCTACATCACTGTGTCCTGGTTCGTGCAAAGGTACACCTCCCTCATGTTGTCCATTCACCATGTCTGCATGTATCTTAACTATGTGACAAGAAAGTGGATGAATTATGATCTATAGTAAGAGATAATCCCAAAGTACAACCGCAAAAAGGGAAACATGTAACTATAGTCGTGCACTGTTCACTGTATAGTCGGTTAACTTTTAGCACCAGGGCATGCCGAACATTTGGCTCGTGGGATTACAAGACATTTCATCCAGTAACACACAATCAGGCGGTTCCGCAGGAATATGAAAAAAATCGCCCAGGATTATATTTCAGTCGTGAGCTGATGTTGTGAAGATGTTGTTGTTTTTTATAAGGGTCTACTTGCACAGACTGGTGTCTGGCCAAATCAATCAATCATATGCATATAAACACAAAACAAATTCACACAAAGTTATTGGAAGGGGTGCGGCTTGGCTGCTGACCCTGTGCTTCTCTCTGCCGTTTTAAGTACTCGGGCACAATTATTGATCAGACCCTAACTTTTAATGAGAATTCAGAGGGCATTTTTAAGAGAGCCAATCACGGATTGTTTTTGATCAGGGAGCTGAAGAGCTTTGGCGTTACACATGCTTGAAATAGCATGCAGAAGCATTGTTGAAAGCATTTTAGCCTACCAGCATGGTACGGCAGCTCGAGTGCAAAGATCTCTCCGAGATTGTTCGTATTGCGGTGAAGGTGATTCTCAAGTCACAGAAACAACTTTGCAATGTATTTGACAGTGCTGCACACGGGAAGGCTGCAGATACCTCACATCCACTAATCATCAGTTTCATGAGGTGATAAGTCCTTAAATGAATTACTATGTACTATGTTGTGTTTCTGTTGTTGTGATTTCAGAAACCTCACTTTCGGTGCCAAGGCTGAAATAGCGTCAGGAAAACAGGTGACAGCTCTAGACGATACCATAAAGATGGAGCTTATAGAGGTCCTAAATGGGACAGAAGCAAACGCAGAAGTGTGAGTATATCAGCAGCTCCTCTTTTTGTTGCCATGTAATAAAGTGTGTTTTGTTGCAGTAACAGCCTCTCTTCCTCTGCAGGACCCTGACAGAGGTCTTCCCTCGTTTTATGCGAGCCCCCAGTGACTCACATGCCAAGTCTGTTGATCATCTTTATAAAGGTGAACATCACCATCTTTATCAATGTATAGATAGGACTTTTTTGGATAGTTGTTACTTGATTTGATGACAGCAAAGGAAATGTAAGAGCCTCAATTTAAATTTCACTTTTCAATAAATTGACACCTATTCTTAAAGTGCCCGTAGGAATATAAAGTGCTGAATCGTCTTTGTACATTTAGTTAAAGCCACTACGTTTAAAGTAGCAGTATCAAAAAATGCCCAGTATTAGACAGGATTGAATGTCTCTACAAAGAAAATGATGTGCCATAAGAATAATCTTGAAAGATTTAAATATCACATTAGACAAAAATTTGTTAAATTTAGAATATCACGGTTTTATTCCCCCAAAAAGGATACATAATGTTTGTTAGTAAAGTATAAACCTGACATCAATATATTTTAATTTCAATTTTCTCAGAAGTTCTTCTTTATTTTTCACTTGTTAAGTTTCCTTGTTTACCGACAACGTTTTGCTGCTGGGAATGGGAGGACGTTTTTGTAAATGTGTTCTAATTTTTGAAAGTAACAAAACATTGTATTTTTTGCCTTTTTATTCTGATCAAATAACATAATTGTATTCCCCATCTTTGTAGATAAAAAGTTGCTGAACATAACCTTGACCTTGAATAGAGCTTTGCACGCCGGGGATCAGAACCAGGAATGGTGGATTGTCAGCCAGACGGTGCCGGGCCCGATACCAAAGAGGGCTTCCAATAAGGCTGAAACAGGCCTGGAGTTCTACGTATTTAGCGACAAAGTCAGCCCGCCCAGTTTGGGATTTCTGGCGGGATATGGGTATGTGGTGATATGTGGTGGTTTTAAAATAGAGAGAAAGATTTGTCCTGCTTTGGTGCTTCGGTGAAATGTCTGCGTTTACATTCAAGAAACATTTTACATTTTAGAGATTATCCAAAGCTCTACACACAGCGAGCATGTCAGGGTCTGGTGATTATTCACCTTATTTACACGGTGATTTGAGCTTGTTGTTAGAAACAGAAAACAGTAATTCTTAACCAAGGGATCGGAAAGCAGCTAGAGATGCACCGATTGCAATTTTCTTGGCTGATTTTTAAAGAAGTCTGACCTGCCTATTCTGATTTTCTCTCTTTCTAAGAATCATAATTGACAGCATACACACACGTTTGTGTGTTGTTGTGCCGCTCTGTGTGCCGACATAAAACCATCTGTATAAATTTAAACTGGGAGCAGACGAGGCACCAACAATTTTGAATAAAAAACACCTTTTCCCCCCCACAATATAACCTTATGTTATGTGCCGGGACTGTGATACAAAAGAGTCAAAGAGCACAATGTCTTATTTCTTTTTCTCTATTTCCTGTCTAGGATCATGGGCCTGTATGCCTCTGTGGTTCTGGTCATCGGCAAGTTTGTCCGCGAGTTTTTCAGCGGCATCTCCCACACCATCATGTTCGAGGAGCTGCCCAACGTGGACCGCATCCACAAGCTGTGCACAGACATCTTCCTGGTCCGAGAGACGGGGGAGCTGGACCTGGAGGAGGACATGTACGCCAAACTTATCTTCCTCTACCGCTCTCCAGAGACTATGATCAAGTGGACCAGAGAGAAAACTGAGTGAAACACAGCGAGGAGACGCAGTCTAATACAGGTCGGAGCTCATTCGGAAAGAGATCGCTCTGATGGTGCGAGCAGCTATTTCAGCCGATTCATCTGCTGAGGGAGCGCAAAGTCAGCTGAGGACCAACCCTGTCCTGTTCTACTGAGCTCTGATGGAAGCGATACAGCGTTAGCGCCACACTTGAGTTATAAACTGGTATTTTATACTATTAACTGATGAAAAACAACAACTGCAGTCATATTATTAACAAATGAGTACAGATTTGCCAGTGCTGTATTTATCTCGCGAAACCTGGCTCAGTTTGGCATCCAGTGGAGAAAACAAGCAGCTGGTGTCCAGTTGGAGACGGAGAAATCTTAAGTTATTTAAAGTCTTATCCCTAACATAAAGGTATGTTTTTAAACACAAATACCCAGAACCCTCATCGCTCTTCTTGCCTGTCTCTCTAACATTTTCACAGTCGCATGGTAGGCGGAGAGAATCGGGCTGCAACATTTATCTTTAAGGGCTTCCCATCAACAAATAAGTGCACAATAATGACCACATGAGCACAATCTCATATTTTCTCCCAACTGGAACACTTGGACTGTGGGACTGTGCAATATTGAGCTCCCATTTCTCCCAAGTTGTTGAAGGATGTGGGCCAAGGGGAAAAGGCTGGTTCTGACCAAGAAACGTGAACAGAAAAAACACCTTTTTTTTTTTTTGTAAAGGTCAGAGGTCACATGGGAGCCTCCTGAGAGACACGACGCAGAAAACATTATCAGACAATCTTTACTTGCCTTATTTTGTTTTTGTATGAGGAGAACTGTTCTCTACTACATACATATCTTTCTCAGGAAGAGCTCTTTTCACAGATATTCATTGTATGCGTTATATGTTACAATATGTAGGCTTTGATGGATCTAAAAGAATATGAGATTGTAGAAAAGATGGGAACTATTTAAATGGCATGAATTTTAATGTGGATATTGTTTAGAAGGACTGACACTGAGTATGTGAAAGTGAATTTAATGCTGTGGACTGTTTTCCTCGAAGAGATTAATTGCCAATAATCCATGTTCGGAGTCATCTACAGGTTGGCAAGAGTCGAGACCAGCAGAGGGCTGTTTTTGAATCAGGGTAACATGCATTAGGTGGTAGATTCTTGCACATCACTTGTGAACCTCTCGCTGTTTTTAACATTCATACTCATGAACACTGCGGCGCGTCGCGTGCATTCAGTCATCAAAGAAGAAACGAGCAGACACAAATAAAAAGATTCCTCACATGAAGGGCTGAAACACGAAGCCCTTTGGTCCAAACTATGCATTAGAGGACATTGTAGCATGATAGAAAAACTTCATTATTGCCATGACTAATTTTCATTACATGTACATACAAGTTTAAGGGGGACAGGTCATGGTGGAATGAAATGTGAAATTGTACCTGTATGTTTAAGGCGATGTGGTATGATAGAGGTCTAGAGATCTGCAAATAAAACATTTGGAAGGGTTGTTGAGTTTTGCATTCAGCTGCTGTGGGACTGTGAGTGAGCAGGCGGAGAGTCTGTGTGTTGGTCATCAGTGTTCATCACTGAGACCTCATCACTGAGACCCTCTGGTTTGAAGATGGCCACCATCCAGTCAGTTGCCAGGAGGAACAGGAACGTGACAACCCTTCTTGACGCCCATTGCGACGTTAAAGCTCTGAGAAAGCAAGCATGACTTTGCATGATGTTCCATCAATTGAGTTGTTGATTAAGTTTATAATCTTGGTGGGAATGCCATAGTGGTCCTTTAGGCGCCATTGTGTTGTCTTGTCTCAGCTGTCGAATGGTATCTCAAATTCAATGGACGTATTACACTCAGTAGACTGTTCAGTGGTCGTGATGTTTAGCGTTGCTGTGGTCTGTGCATGAGTGACCCTTCCTGCTTCTGGCTGGCCCGTTAGGTCTACAGCTGTGGACAAGAGAGGCTATACATCTCATGAATAGATACCTTCACATTTTGTCTTGCCACAGCAGGAAAAGTAGAGGTGGGATTGATACCAGTAAAAAAAAAAAAAAGCAACTGCATTTCATTCAGGTGAGTCAGTTCCTCATTGGAACTGAACCCATGATTTATTTCGCCTGTGCTTTTTCTGCTCGGACAACTCTAAATGCCTGCCGTGGAAAGGGTTTTTTACCCTCTCAATCAACTGACTACCCCCCCCCCCCCCCCCAAAAAAAATGTATGGCATGTGGTTTAAGAGGGTGTGGAATGGATTGCATTGGCAGGACTTCACATTGTTATACATTTTGACTTTTTGAAAATGACTGCCCATAATTTTGCTCCATCTCATTGAGTTCCCATACTTTTTAAATCCAAAATGCATTCCCCAATCTAATAAAGCCTTTCGTAAACAATGTACACACATCTTTAAGCTACACTTACAGTTGAAACATTTTTATTTTCACCAAAGGCAGCATTTATGTACACTCAAGTCCGGTTTTGATCTTGCTAATGCACAGATGCATCACGGATAATGAGAGGGCATCAGAAAAGTAGCATGAATGAGTGTGTGTGTGTGTGTGTGTGCGTGCGTGTGCATTAACAGCGAGAGAGCATTAGCCTCATCAAAGACAAATCGGTCTTGGGAAGCTACAGTCATTACATGTCTGTCAGAGGCCATTTTGGTGTAGACATCTGCAGCCGCTATTAGTCTGGAAAATCTCTAACTTGTTTAAAAGAAATGCAGGGAGGCCATAAAATGCCACACGATGGAAATGTTTTATTGATGCATGTGCAAAGTTCAGGGATATGCTTTTGAAGAATATACAATTAGTGGGCAACAACAGCACAAATAAAAAATGTAAACAGTCCCTTTATCACCTTTAGTTATATATGGTATCAGAATAGTTTTAATTGGCATGTAAATGATTTTGTCCTTAATCAGTGGGGAAAAAGGACTGAAAGCATCACATGGTCCCTTTTTCATGTTTAAGTCCATTTAATTCAAGGAATGTACTGTGGAAATAAAGACACAGCCATTACTATTTTTTAGTTTAAGGTGGAAGAGAACACACACACACACACACCCCAAAAAGAGTGTAAAATTGGCTACAAGCTGCACCATCAGGAACTGTACTGCTATTTTAATTCTGAAGTGTCGATCATTTTTAAGCCACACATCTTTGATTTACCATTACATTATTGCAAACATGCATTAACAAACTGATTGCATATTGTTCCAGTAACAATTTCAACAGGCTGCAGCCATGAATACTGAATAATTTAACTGTACAAATAAACACCTATACACTGATCAACTCATAAGATATGCTTAGAGCATTTCTGATTTTAATATACCTATAGGAATCTTAAGACTCACAAACAATGAGTAAAATGTACAGCTTCACAGAAACAAGAAATAATTGAACATTTACATACAACAGGCTTTCAACATGGAAGATTTGTCATTACACCGAGGATCCGCCTCAAAGAAACACAAATTTAAAAAGCTGCTTAAACTCGGGTCGACTCTTTTGCAGCACCGACTGTAACTTTTTTTTTTTCAATTAGCTTTTTTTCTTGCACAATTAAGATTAAACAGCCAAACATCTGGGCTTCAGAGCTGAAAGGATTCGTCAAGGTTTTTAACTCGTACACAGAGGGTGTAGTGGAGGAGTAGCAGATGGGTAGAGTCGGCCCTCTGGAGGCAGAAGGCTAACACAGCCCTCCCTCATAATCATCCTCATCCGCAGCGGCAGCTGGAGCGCCGCCTTGTGGGGCAGCAGCGGCCTTCTTCTTCTTTCCTCCTCCTCCAGGTACCCTCAAAGAAAGAGCCAGCTTAGCGTACTGTGAGACACCAGGGAATAAAGTGAGTCATCAGACCCTGAAAACGCATTTTCTCAATAAGCTTCTTGCTATATTTGCCGAACATTTTCTGCAGAAGTTAGAACAGTTTTGGTTCTTTCATGTGAGAGATTTCTCCATTTCTGTTCTTGTTTGTGCTTTTGACAGTGGTTTGGTGATGTCGTAATGTTGCGCAGGAGTCGAGTTAAGCAACATTTGAATCGAAATGTGACAGTTGTGTGGTTGTTTGTTTAGGATACCAGGCCACTGTTGATCAAACCACATGCACAATGTCCTCATGAAGCAAATTAGATGAGTTTTTTTGAGTGTTGAACCCTTAAAAAGATAATTTGAATTTGTTAAGTGTGGTTGTAAGAGGTACTTATCCTCAGTCAGTGTATTATCTACAGCAGATTGCTGTCAATATATATATAAAAACACATGTATTTATAATTATGTGTCAACAGTACTCACGTCATTGTCCATGTACTTCAGTAAAGGTGAGCTGCACACACGGTGGACCTGGTCCTCGTCCTGCTCGTCGTAGCCCTGCAGTAGCGTCTCCATTGCAATGCAATCTTCGCTTCCGCTGTACCCGGGCAGGCTGGTGAGACCAAGCAGCACTTCAATGTAATGATCCTCAGTTTATAGCGGCAGAAGTGTTACACCGTAAACGTGATGCAACGTTAAGGGGTAAACAAACTCCCAAGAGGGCCTTTGCATGCTTTTGACTGCGAAGCAGCAACATTTTCTGTTTGACTCCAGGAAGTCAGCTGGTGGAGTTTTAATGCTTCTCGCACAAGGAAACTTTGTCTCCTTGTAGTTCCAGCAGGACACAGATTACAGAAATGACAGCATGTGATCATAGAATCATACCTGTAACTTTCCCGGACACATTTATCAGCTGCTACGTAGTCCCCTCTATGAAGATGAATCAGTACTTGAGCAGTTGTTTTCTAAAGAACGAAAAGCATAGACCAACATGTGTGATTAATAGGAACTGAATAAATCCTTATCTTTTCTATTTTGATTTGTTTTCATTTATAAGGGGTCAGAACAGGCCGTAAACGTCTGTGGTAATATTTTATGTTTGCTGAAGGTGCATACATAACTTAAAGACATAAAAACAACAACCCACCTTGAAGCACATGGGGAAGTTCTCAATCTCTTTGTACATGTTCTTCTCTTTCTGCAGAGCGACTGATGCGTCATCCAACCTGGTGAGAAAGACGAGAACCCAGTGAGGAATGATGAGGAGCAGGTACTGCAGTTTAACTGTATTCAAAGACACGAATAACAGCTTGGGGCTGTTGGGAGGTGAATATATAAAACATTTGAAACAGCTTTAACACCTTGATATATGGGAGAGATCCAAGTGAGGTTACTGAATAAATGTTATCTTTCAACTTGCTTAATAGCTTTCTACATCAGCATGAAACAAGACAGCTACAACTGCTCCTGTGTTGTATAAAAAACAAACACACCATCTACAGTAGAAGGTATGTCTCCTCCACCTTATCTTCATTTCCTTTACCTTCTTAACCTGACCAGAAGTCTGGAGGCTTTCCCCAGCAGTTCAACTGCCTGACGCAGGCGGTCCTCATTCTGCAGAGAGAAAACATGGATGTTTATAAGCGGAAATAAATGAAATCACAATCTGTAACAATTAGAAATTTATTTGGGTTTTGCCGGACGCTCAATTTCACCTCAAACACGCCAGCTGCTTTCTGATACAGGTCCACAGCTTTCTCTAGGTTTATAGGCTCTATCAGTCTGGTGAATAATAAAAGAGAGTTTTTAGATGAAAGGAAAGTCTAAATAATCTGGCATTGCATCAGTATCCCGTTTTTAATAGATGGAATTTCATCAGAACTAAAAAGGTACGGTGTCAGATAATAATAAGACTGGAAGCTAACAGTTGAGGAATTATGGTAAGGTCAACAAGCCAACTTCTTTAAGTGTAGAAAATAAAGTGATATTTTTTACTTTCCAGCCCGGTCCAGAGCCATGGCAGCAGTGTCAGGAGTCCCATTCTCCATGTACATCATACAGGCTTTCTCTATGTACTGGATAGCCTCCGGCATCTTCTTTTGCTCCTGTTGCAACGCAAACACAGCCGAATTACAACTCTGCTGCAGGCGCTTTCCCTCCATCTACCTGTTATTAAGTTGAATGTTTAATCTGCACTCACCTTCATCATCATACCTGCCTGTTCAATAGCCCTGAGTGAAGAAAGAGAGTTTGAATAAATCAAGCGTTTTTTATGTTTGCTGCTGATTTATAGCGATGTTGTAAAACAAGATACTTACTTAGCAGCATGGAAAAGCCTGGAGGACAAGTTAAGGAAACGACAAAAACAGACACACCACAAACAGCAGTGTAGTGTCATGCAACTGTGGACAGAGTACAGAAAGGATACGTCTTGTTTTCTGTGTGATACTCTGCTTCCTTCAGATAAGCATCCTTTGCTTGGTCATACTGCTTCGCATTCTTGAAGCACACCGCTAAAATAAAAAAGGGACACAGACCGTTTGCGATAAATATGTGGGATATTTGTCAAATGATTACTTCATATTAAGGAAATTACACGAATTTTAAGCTACCTGCTTTGGCGTATTCTGACGCAGCACTGTCAAAATCCGGTTTCCACTTTGTCAGACCGGTCTTTAAGCTGCAAAAACATGATGATGAGCGAATTATAAACGGCTGAAGCAGCAGCTTGATCCGTGTGTTATGAATTACAGAAGAGGACAACATTGTGTCTCATTTGCTGTCTATTAAATCCAGCTATAATGAACTGACGATGCATATATATACTGTCCATTTATGTCGCATAACCCCAGGTGAAAGAGCCACAGTGGCCTTTAACGTTGCAGCTAGCTAACAGCAATAGGAAAACAAACTGCCGTTTCCTGGTGAGGAAAGAAACGGACATTATTTATCGTAACTCACCATTTTTCAGCTTTAGCCATATGCTCATGAGCTTCGTTTATCTTCTGAGCAGCCATACTGTTAGTTAACTCGACGAGGTATGATTTGTTACCGATAGCAATGAACGCTGTTTCGTCGATGTTTGGATTACCAAAATGCTCCTCTTCGGGCGCAACGTCATCCAATGTCGCAGGCTACGGGTGCCGCCGAGCACAAAAAGACCCAGTAACGCGACACTCTGGGTGTTGTGATTTAACTGCTGCACATGTATTTACATATATATATATATACATACACATATTAATATAAATACATACATATCATATATACAGCATGCATGTATGTATATGTATGTATCAGCATTGGAATATATACTCCAAGTGGTTTTAGAAAAAAAAAACTACCTCTGGAAGGCTGATAAAATGTATTCAAAACACTCAATATGCAGACTAGAAAGTTGGCTATTAATTCACATTATTGTCCCACAATCAAACTCTCAAAGGAACTGCAGGTGAAGGTTACTGGCATTGGCATTCCTAAATCACAGTTTCATTTCATGATGGTATACACAGTTGAGTTATTGATTTGTTGTTTACTAAGTTAAAAACAGCACTAGGTATATGCATTGTATACAGTTCAGTATGTAGACTAATACAGAATTGCTATGTTTATAAACAGATGTTGAATATCAGATATATTTGTATTTGGGTTGGGATTAGGGGGGACTTCAACTGACTATGGCCTTTGCACCTGAGGCTAAATATTGGTGCATGTTGCTATTATGAAGATTAAACTGATCATGGTGAAACTATTGTGAAGTGCAGTCTTTTTTAGAGCAGACACAGTTTTTGTTTTTGGCTCCTAACAGATTATTTGTTCGAAAAAAATCACTGCAAACCACGAATCTTTGTTTTTAGAAGAAAGAAAATGACAAGTTAGAAAAACTAATGAGAGGAGCCGGAAGCGGAAGTCTGTTGTTATGTGGTCAGTGACGTCATGGCGGCTGCTGTCTCTCATGGCTGGACAACAACAACTGTCGGCGAGGGGCAAACTTTCACAAACTTCTACTGAGACGAAAGAAAGTTGGATATAGCGAAGTATTTCGGTTGTGTAACAGTTTATCCGCGTTCGTCTCTGTTTTTCTTGTAATTACAAATGCGTAATTACTGATGGATTCGAGGTATGACATCCCGCGGAGGGCCGCCGGGGGCTCCGCGAACTCGTCCCCCGCTCTGGGGGCTCAGTCGCGCCGCAGGAAGATGCCTCCCAGACCCGCTGATTTTAAACTTCAAATTATCATTATCGGCTCCCGTGGTGTCGGTAAAACCAGCATCATGGAGAGATTTACCGATGACACTTTCTGCGAAGCTTGCAAGTCGACCGTAGGTGAGGACAGAAGGCGTTTACGAGACTTGTATTTGTTAACTTTTTATTGACAGCAGTTAGCAGGGCTCTGTCTACTTCCTGGAGGGAATATACATGAACTATCATGGGCTAGACGTTATAATCATATTGATGACTGCTTAACTTAAATGGGACTGAACGGAGCTAACCCCACTGACTGGAGCTAGCTAACTTAAGCTAACGGAAACAAAAACACTGCTCTAGCTGTCAAATCTGTCTTAGCTTTTAGGTTGCAATGAAGCAACTAACGTGACACAAACAAACGTGTGAGGCTTGGAACAGTGTTTTGTGTGTTTGTCACATCGATCGGGCTGTTAGAGGGAATGTGGAGCAGGGATTTTAGAGCCCAACACAGTAACTTTTATAGCATCTGCAGCTGTCCAGTGATTAGTTAACTAGATTTGTTTGTGGTGAGCCTGTTGTGTGTGTGTGTGTGTGTGTGTGTGTGTGTGCCATCATTAAATGCAATCTCCATTTCTTAACAACTATTTTTATTATATTAAGAACTGACACATTAACGTCACATATTTCTACATAAAAACGTATTACCACTTTATCTTATTTTTTTATTTATTTTTTAAACAAGAGAACAAATTGCTGTGCCATGGCTATAGAGGCTGCCAGCCTAAAACACATAATGTGGAATTGGGCAAACAGTCCCCTGACCAAAACAACAGTCAGACCAATCCCAGAATAGTCACACACAAGCAGCTGCTGTGGTAGAGCTCCATTTTGTGCCCTGTCATTCCAGTGATGCAGCGTGTCACTATACATTGTGTTCCTTTGATCAACGATTACCATTAAATCCAAATTTAATTTAATTTAATTGTAGTGGACACTTCCCTCCTTTGCTTTAAAGGTTGTGTCCAACAATACAGGAAATGCTGGTACTTGTATGTGTCCACATGTATGTTTTCTGATCCCCCCCCCCACAGGAGTTGACTTCAAAATCAAGACAGTGGAGCTGAGAGGGAAGAAGATCAGACTACAGATATGGTGAGTAATTGGACAGAAGGCTCCAGTTCCTTAACTCCTCTGCATGGTGCATTTCCTGTGTCTGTCCTGTCACCCCGCAGGCTGCTCCAACTAAAACTACTGGTGGCTTTCAGCTTTGTACAGTAGGCAATGCCTGTGCAAATATGATTTCCTAAAAATGATGTCATTGCATGTTTTGTCAACCATTAACATGCGATGTGGCATTTTTTTTTTTTTTCATCCAAAGTCCCAAATTAAAACGCTGTGGCTCCAGTGGGGATATAAGTTACTGAAACTTTGTGTGCAGCAGCACATGATCACACTCACCATGTTGTTGTCTATAGTTGGCAGTCACTTTATTCTTGGTTGCATAACGTGCTTGTTGTTGTTACATTTAGTATTTTCTCCTAATTTGCGATGACTTAGAAACAAACACGCATGATACTTTGGTAGGTACTAGGCAGGTCTCAAGGTTTAACTGCACTTTGATTCTAATACAGTTAAAAAGTAAAAACAAAAAGCATGTCTGATACTTCAAAATGTGAGTGAACAGTCAATTGTATAGCAGCTGACCACTAGAGACAGTTTTAGTGTAGCTTAATAATCAGACTGAATTGCCTTTTTGTTTAAATTGTCATATACTATTTGAATTGGTTCGCGATTCAGAGGTCTTGAACCAGCAGTAGCAGGGATGATGTTTGACTCTATTAGGCCTCTTCTTGTGACTTTAAATGGGCCGTATTTACATTTTGAAAACAGCTAGCGTTTTGTCGAACGATTGAAAAGCTGATTAACATGCCACAAATAACAGTTAGGAAGTATTTTACTGACTGAGTATACGACTGCATTGATTGTGTGCGACAGTGTTGGGCTAAAAACGTGTGAACTCCATTGTTTATTTCACTAACGCATCTGTCCTGTTCACTAACACCCATCCACCCTCTCACCCCCACGTCACATCTCCCCGTTACCACGTCACGTTTTATCCCCGCTCCTCTGCCCACCCTGCGACCCGGTCTTCCTCAATGTGTTTTGTGTCTCACGTTGAACTGCTCGCATCAAGCTCCATCATTGCCACGCCCGGCCTTACCTAACCCTGCCATTGTGCTGCTGTTTCTCTGTCCGCTCTTCTGCTCATAAGCCTGACTGTGACTCACAAAGGGAACAGGGAGAGACTAGCAGGCTGAAGGTACAGTAACACTGCACTGTGGATGCAGCTCGAATCTGCTTGTCATGCTGCTAAATCTAACCCAGACTCAGATGATCAACAGAATCATAACATAAACTTAAAAAGCGTATTCATTTAGCTGCTTTACATACACAAGAGTTGGTTTCCAAAATGCGGTATATTTAGATTGGTTTAATTTCAGTTGCCTATACTTCTTATTGATCAAACTATAATAGCAGCTATTGCTTTAAAAATACTTTCAAAAGATGATTTTCATTTTAGTTAATGTTAACACTTGGAGCATTTCTTAGCAGTGTATAAACATTTAATAAACTTTAATGGTAAACGCAATATAATGTAGTTGTAAGAAGGTGTTTATTAATGTGCAATATTTTCCACAGCTATATCATCTCATAAAAAGACATGTTAAACATTATCACAACATTTGTTCTCGTGATACTGTCTATACAGTAGCCTCCACTTGCGGGTGCCCACAGGAGGAGTTCTAGTTGTTTACAAATGCATTAATAAACACAAACATGTGCTTACATGATAGTTTGTTGTGAACCATTAATGAAACGTTTATAGATTGCTTATAAATGCTCTATACGGGGGGGGGGGGGGGGGGGGGGGGTGTGAAACTGTGCAGGGTTAGCAATCATTGCCTAACTGTACATTGGATGTCATCTTTACTCAAATCTCATTTTGGAACAAAACTCTTCAGGCGTCCTTTTTATTTTAGCTAGATACCAGATTACCATGTGGATATCAGATGTAACCCTCAAAGTGTCGTTCAATGTTATAAAATGAATGAATGATGTATTCTGACAGCATTATTGATTAATACCATTTCATTTGTTCTGACTTGTCACAAAACTGATTCTTCCTCCCCTCGTTTCTTCTTTGATCTTAGTTTTTCTTCACAAAACATCAGCCGATTAGTCACAGCCATCTTTAATGAATAAAAAAAAATACCTTTTGATCAAATTAGTCAATCAGCTGTTTGGCGTTATAAGTCTTGGTGACACTGCACGGACTTGAGATGATATTGAGTTTCATCCATGTGACCCACAGGGACACTGCTGGCCAGGAGAGGTTCAACAGCATCACATCCGCCTACTACAGAGGCGCCAAGGGCATAGTGCTAGTGTATGACATCACAAAGCAGGAGACCTTTGACGACCTGCCCAAATGGATGAAAATGATCGACAAGGTAAACAAACTGTCAAGACTGCTGGAATTATATGAAATGTGCTTTTACTGTGTTGTCCTCGGGTGTGTGTTTCTCTGCTATTATTATGTGCCAGAGATGTCAGAAACTTTGTTGCAACGCCACACTTTTCTCTTGTATGGATTCTGTCATACATCCAGCACTTAAGATTTACATAATAATTGAATCTAATGTTATTGCCATACCTCTCCTGATATTGACCCTTCGGTTCTACCGTTGTCTTTAATCTCACCACCACTGGCAGCAGTTACATGAGCTAGAGCTGTTTTTCAAGCGGAAACTCTTCCAATCACAGCCTGACGGATATTGGAGGCCAATACAGATGTTTATATTTGAGAGTTTAAAAATAAAAATTTTCTTTACATATTCCATAACATAGATAAACATTGTTGTTAGTGTTCCCATTACTTTTCTAACAATTGTGACCAAGAAATGTACTGGAACAACATTTTACAGTTCAAAAATAAACTTGTCACAACTCTGAGGAACGAAGTATAGACTGGTGATACTCAAAACATATCTTTGGCATTTCTGTACTTCGGTGTCTTCTTGTTTATCGGCTGACATAGACACCGATACGATAGATCTGCAATGAGCTGATCTATCTGCCTGGTCGATTTATCGGTCGAGCTCCAAATCAAACTGGCAGAACTTGCGGGAGGCGATAAAACTGCCATTTTTATGTTCACATTAATATGCGATATTCATTGCTGGTCTCACCTTAGCATCACACAAAAATGAATCAAACAGTTGAGCAATTGATTAATGACGATGTGAAAGGATTTTCAAAGTTATGTTGCCAAATCACACTGCATAAAATGTGTAAGAAAAGGTCTAGTTTTTTTTATTTTTAAGTAACAACCTCAAGGGTGTAATTGTTGTGAAGTTTCCCTTTTTAGCTGCAGAACTGTATAACCAGTTTTCAAGTTTTCACTTATCATTGCAGCAATCTGGTTAGACTTTTCTGAAATGTTAGGCTGATGATGTCCTGACGCGTCTCCTCTCTGCTTTCTGTCTCATGTCAGTACGCCTCAGAGGAAGCAGAGCTCCTCCTGGTCGGGAACAAGCTGGACTGTGAGACTGATCGTATCATCTCCAGACAGCAGGGAGAGAGGGTGGGTTCATCGCACGATGCTCCAGCTCACCGTCACATGACAAAACCTTGTCTTCTGTTTCTAGAGATGATTTCGATATGCCGCAGAATTGTCTTTGAACATGGACTTTGAGTGCTTCAAAGTCACAGTAATAACACTGATGCCCCCCCCCCCCCAGAAACTGACATGATGTGTAGCATCGCAAGCTTATCCAAAAAAATCCTTTAAACCTGTAGGGGAAACTTTTGTATTACGTTTCCTGGTGTATTGTGTTGTTAATGGGAATGAGTCCGTTTTTCTCTTGCTGAAATTGAGCTATTTTTCCTCTTTGTGTTGTAGTTCTGCTCTCGAATAAGTGGAATGCGCTTCTGCGAAGCGAGCGCCAAGGATAACTTCAATGTCGACGAGATCTTCCTGAAGCTTGTGGATGACATCCTGAGCAAGGTTGGTGTGTTGAGAGCAGAGTCTGACCAGATATCTGATAATGAAGAATCAATCTTCAACATAAAGCATGACATGAACAAACACGTTTCATAACGATTCCTTAGATATGTTTATTGTGACCAAGATATGTGCGGAGCGGGACATTTTATTGCTGGAAAAATAAACTTAAAAAGGTAAACGCCAGTGCAATGCAAAAATGTAATGCAGGAATTCGTCAAATATGCGCATCAGTTCTGCGTTACCATGTTCCACTTTCATCATTGATCATCCAGACACTATTATTTCGTGCCTTAAAGCTTAATTTCTTGTTCTCTATCGGTCTCTTTTCTACAAGTTGAGGCTTTTTCAGTCATTGCACTCGATAAGTCACTGCGGATGCCAACTCAAGCACGCTGCCTACATATTCAATGCATTAACCCTGTGTTTCCTGACTTCTTCTCTGTTCCTCATACAACAGATGCCTCTGGAAGTTCCCAACAATGAGCTTTCCAACAGCATCCTGTCTCTGCAGCCTGAACCGGAAGTGCCTCCGGAGTTGCTGCCTCCCCGCATGCGCTGCTGCTGAGAGTCAGAGTGGTCCCCCATCTCTCACACACACACACACACACACACACACACACGCATACATACGGCACACACACACATGCAGAGTACCAGCCTGGCCACCAGGGGGCAGCAAACAGCAGCAGTTTGGAGTTACGAACTGTTGATGTAAGATGCATGGACTCTCAACAACCAGTATTATCCTCCCCTGTTTCTTCTTCTCCTGTTTCGTAACTGTTCACAATGACATGAACCGCACTAACACCTAGGCCTGGTGAATCACCCACTTCCTACCACACCTTTTGTCTACACTTGAGCCCGACTACCTCATTCCTCGGACCGTTAGGCTAGCTGTGCCCCGCAGGTGCCTTCGAGGTAGAGAGCCCTCCGGTAGCAGTTGCACATTGTACAAGGAGGCTGATTGTTGAGGGCCTTGCAGCTTCCTGATGAATACTCAACACACATACTGTACACTAAGTTTGACATTGTCTGAGTTGCCCCGATGGTCTGGTGTTTCTGCATCATCTACCTTATACAGAAAAGGGATAACAATATGTTATGTCTCTTCAGCTTAGTTTAGATTCTGGATCTCGGTACAGTACTTTTATATTCTCATTAATAGGTGTTATTACCAAGTGACGAGTTGACTTGAGGTAAACAAAAGCACATGATGTAAATGCGGTGTGTTGCTGTAACGACTGGACAAGCTGCAGATGTTTGCAGCCAGCAGTAGGCGGTTGTGTGGTGGTGGATCATATCAGTTTCTATTCCTTTGCCTTAAAGTGTTAAAAGTGGCTGGAACGGCTCATTTCACATTTGTATGAATTTTTATGTTTTGCACTACAATCCATCTCACCTAGTGAAGCTGACATGCAGAAAATAGAAAGTACACGACTTGTCATTTAGTAAAGATCAATGTTGCCTCGCTAGTGGCCGTTCTGTTCTCCCTGTTGAAGTGGGACGGAGATGCAAGGAGAGATGGGTAATGTAGTCTTTGAGGGATCTGTGTTTTTACAGGGGCATTCTCCATGTGTGTTACTGGCTTTTTAGAGGAAGTAGAGACGGCAAGTACCCAGTGGACACATGCATGGTTTTAGCCTTTGTTTTGGGTTTGTTACTAATATTGCAAAGTGTTTAGTTTTTCCTCTGATTTCGGATGCAGAAGAATGTTTGAGGCTCCCATTTGAGGGGAAAAGGGCAGAAAGGTTTGCTTAGTATTTGAAGGACTCAGGAAACTTTGATCGGCTCATGTCTGCTCGTTGTGACAGGCGTTTATTGCAGACTTGATTTGAACAAATTGATGAAGAAATGTCTTCATATAAAATCCTGCTTGATGGGGTGTTTGTGTTGATAAGAAGAGGTCAGCAGATTTACATTTTTTGATTTCAATTTAAATTTGGCAGTTTGTTACAGACCAGTGTTTCCCAGTACTTGTACATTTTCAAAAAAACTAGGCTATGCATGTTAAGGCCTCCTGTGTTCATAGATATTAATTATTATTTTTTGTTAAATTAATGCAATATTGCAGCACTGTGCGTTCTTCTGTTTAGCTTTTACATGTTGAAGTAAAAGTCTGAGGTTGAGGAAGCACGAGTCAATTTAAAGGACCTTATTTAAAATGACCTAAACTGACTTGCCGTTGGTTAATTAGATTTTATGAAAGTAAGTTTTATGTTAAAGTCAATGTTCTGTGGATTTAAGCTGGCACATTATGTAATATTGAATAGTTCCAAACCAAAACAAAAACATTGTGAGACCTTTTGCAAACAAAGCAGTCAATGACATCCAAGCACATCTTGCAATACGATTACCAACAAACAAACACATTTTCTGCAACAATTTTATCCTGTGTTTTGAAATTTCTAACTTCTTTTGACATTGTTTTGTGGAGTGAAACCTTCATTTGTCGCACTAACCCTTTGGTCTTTGTTTTAATAGCCAAGCCTTCTACTACTCCGTGTTTTCGATATACATTTCAAGAAACGCTTTTATTTGAAATGTGTGTCCTTTCAGATGGAAGACTGTGCTTTGTAATAAACCTGTTTTAAGTCTTTGAAAAAAGTTTTGGCATGTTTAAAGCAGATTTGTGGTATTTATAACTTGTGGCATTCTGGAACTAATGAAATGCAATTAAAGATATCTATATTTATTACCAGATTATGGTCTTGATTTTATTCTGTTTCCTAAAGTGGGATGTGTGGCGTATACCAGGGGTCCTTGAGTGGATTCCAGGAACATAAATGATAATTTTCTCAGTTTTAATGTTCTTTCACTTCAGAGGTTCAAGTCACTGAAAGATGCTGCAGACATAATGTTTTTACTTCTTATATGATATTTTAGATTGGTGTCTAAGGGATAAAACCATTCATTCAAGGATCTGATTTTGAAGTATTGTGCGTGAGGTACTGCCCCTCCCGAATCAATCTTTGCTCCTCATGTGAAGGTGTTCAATAGCCAATAGAGTGCGTGTCATTAGGGCATGCGCACCAAAGCGTGTCAGACCAGGTCCCGCCTGGTCCCAGAGAAAACAAGGGGTGTGCTCGCTTGGGTGCATGTGAAGCAGCAGCGCATGCGCAGCGCAGAAAATCACGGGCGTCGAGCTTCACACCGCAGCGATTGCAGATCCTACATGTCAGATAGGAAGGAGTGGGAAGGGGTACGAGGACCAGGGGCCCCCCATCACTCACAGCCCGGCTACAACAGAGGGATGGAGACCCGAAGAAGAAGAAGAAGAGGGCCGATGTGACTCCGACTGACTCTTTTTTTGTATTATTTCTAACTTGAGCCTGTCTGCAGATGCAACCTGTCTGTCATCCCGTCCGTCCCAGTAATCCCATATTGTGTTGCAGCGTTTCCTCCACGGGGGCTAAAGCAGAGGGGACACAATGACAACCTGGTGAATGCAGACCAGATGGAGTAACACACGTCAAGCGCGGCGCAGGATGCGCATCCCCGGCCCGTCCAGGAAGAAGGTAGAGCAACCTGGCTGTTTTTCTGGTGTCGTGTGTCAGAGATTTTCCGCGGTGCTGTGGATTGATCGTTTCCTTCGTCGCCCTCCTGCTGCCGGTGTCGGTGTATAATGGAGAGCTCCAATGGCTCTGGCAGCGACACCAAACCGCAGAACCACCAGTTGGAGAAGAAGAGACTGAACCGAGCGCCTTCCCCGGCCAGACCTTTCCTCAAGGATGTTCACTCTCGCTCCAGCAAACCACCTGCCATCGTACCAAAATCCCCCAAACTCAACAAGCCTTCCTCGGTGCCATTGGTCCATCCGAACCGCAGCTCCAGACGCCACACAGCCGGTGCTAAAGAGAAGCCCGCCACGGCGAGAAGTAACGCCAAGTCTTCTGTCGTGAAAAAGCCCACAAAGGTGCCTCAGCATGCGGCGGTCGAGCCCAGAGTCGCCAGCATCACACCGGACAGCACCAGCAGTCCCATCCTCGCCAAAGGCAAGAAGGGGAAACTAGCCTCGGGGTCTCCGGGCCCTCCCGGCCATGGATCCCCGATCCGGGTACCGACCGGAGCGCTTCACGGCCGGGTCAGCCAGACCGACAGCAGTTCGGACCTGTCGGACTGTCCGTCCGAGCCGCTGTCGGACGAGCAGAAGCTGGCACCGGCTGCTAGTAGCGACGCTGAGTCCGGCACCGGCTCCAGTGACCGGGATCAGGTGGGAGGCGATAATCCGCTGCGGGCAGAAGCGACTGGAGCGGCCGCAGCCGGTGCTCCATTGCGCACAATCGAAAGCGTGTCTCAGGCTCAGCCCGCTCCGGGGGCGCACGGAGAGAAACCCAAGCAGGAGAAATCCTCACCAGGCGCACAATTCAGACTGCCAGGCAGCAAGGATATGAGTGAGGAGGACCTGCTGCGGGAGGTGGACGATTTGAGATCTGAAAACGACTACCTCAAGGTATGGCGATGCTATCTCAAAGAGACAAACGTGGCTATTTTTTTGCACATGTTTTTTTTCTTAAATATAAACACATAATTCAAAATATACGCTTAAAAGACAAAATTTCCTCGCAGGCTCATTTAATTGGTAGTAGGCAGCTGAAAGAAGAGCCAAACTGTCTCTTTACAGGACAGTCCCGGGTTCAATCCTCAACATCACCTGTTCCTTTAAGTGTCCTTGATCAACTTCCACCTGCTCACTAACTGAAATCATAATCTAAATGTAATTATTTAAATCTGAACGCATTCCCTTTAATGCTCAGCTGGCATCCCCATGATGTCCCCGCGTCGACTCTCCATCCATCATGTCGTCTTTTTTTTACCCTTCCCGTGCTTCCCTGTGAGTTTGACCTTTATTGATGGGAGTTTTATTGATAGTAGCTTCTCCGTGATGTGTCCTCCGACTTTCTTTTTTAAAATGGTGTTGCTGTCAAGTCACCAAAGTCTTATTGTGACAGAAATACTCAACATTCCTCCCCTCATGTTGCATCTGGGGCACCAAGAGTAACATGATCTGTAATAATATAAACAAATTGTACTCAGGGATGCGCAGTAGTTTTTAAATCAGTGTTTTGTTTGCCATCGTTTAATCGTTGTATCTTACATCTTGCATGAAGATCCTGCTTGAAGACTTAATGCAGGATCCCCCTCCCCCCCCCCCCCCCCCCCCCCCTTCTTTAACTAGGCTATCCCCATAAATTGGGGAGGGGAGGCAAACAGATAATGCGGCAAACAATCTTGCAGGTTTTTTTTCTCTTTTAGATGAAAAACCGGTTTACTTGCATGTTATTATTTCAAACTTGACCACGCATGTCTGTCTCTCTCTCTCTCTCTCTTTGGCCCGGTGCAAACACAAGAGAGTTAATCAGCTTTACTGGCTCTGGCTGTAATGGCTTTATCCCACAGGACTTGATAACAGTCAGCTGTCCCATGTGTGTGGGGTTCAAACGCCCTCCTGGCTGGTGCCAGTCTGCCAGCTGGGACTCTGAGGTGAACTCTTCCACCTCCCCCGCCTCCCATGCATCCCCCAAATGTCTGGGAGTCCCCACCACTGCTACATCAGTACTGCTCATGGGGGGGGGGACAGTTTAGCCCATTTATTTTGACACCTCTTAGTTTTATTTTAGATTATATTTCAGGTATTTTAGCTTCTTTTAATTGCATGAAGAGAAACAGTTTCAACCTGTATTATTGTGTCTATACAGTAAAACTGCACAACACCAAGAAACTCTTTTTTGGGCTGCAACGAACAGTTTCTTTTAGAGCTGCAATGACTAGTCAATCAATCAAGTAGTCAATCAACGTAAAATGAACACAATCAATTCAAGTCATTAAACAAACAAATTAGCAAAGTAATTGCAATTTTCTGAAAATTGTAAAAATGTCCCTCACATGTTCCGAGAGACCAAGATGATGTCTTGAAAATGCTTGTGTTTCTGACAAACAGTCCTAAACTCAACATATATTTAGTGTTTTATCACATCATGACTTCACATTTGAGAAGCAAATATACGATAAATGGATTGTCAAAGTTGTTGAATTTTCTCTGAATCTAGTCACACCATTTGATTTCTAAAGATTTAAAGCCATAACTTAGTTAATTATGGCTTAGCTGATTGATTGCATATATTTTGATAAGTGATTAATCATTTTAGCAATTCTTTACATGAACATTCTCTAAGTCCAGCTCCTTTAAATGTGAATATTTGCTGCTTTTCTTTGTCACATTTAATAGCAGATTGATTATATTTCAGTTTTGGACTATTAGTTGGTAAATACAACTTATATGAAGACGTCATCTTGGGGAGAAATTGTGATGTTTTTGTTTACAATTTGTTGGACATTTCCCGGAGTAATACAGAAATATTGATCAATTAATGGCTGCTCAGCTAAGATATCCACACTCGACACCCTTAAAGAGGTGATTAAGTAGCGGTGATGACTCGGTGCACACGCTCCCCCATAAACATCAATGATATTCTCTGAATATATCTGCTCCCAGGATGCTGCTCTGCCTCTGTTTTTAACCTGGCCATCAATTGGACCGACCCTGTGCGAGGTCATTAGCTCCTTCCTGCAGGGCCCTCCTCGGAAAACAATCGGCACTGTGCTTTTCCAAACGAGGATAGATTTAGTTTTCATTAATTGACACACTCATCCCAACTCCCCCTTCAGCATACTATTGTCTTTTTTTAAGCAGGTGCCAGTCAAACCCTTTGAATATCCATCCCAGGGGAAATCTTCTGAGCAAACTGATTCCTCAGGATGAAGACAAACAGATTAGGCATGCACCGGTACCGATAGCAGATGTCGGGTCCTGACTCTAATAGCTGGATCTGATAAGGGTGACATTGGGGCTGAATTGTTCAATTAAAGTCTATCTGTATATACTATGTATATTTTATACTGCCATTTTAATTCCTGTTTAAGTTTTTACCAATATGTTGCTAATGTTGAATTGTAAGTCCTGTTCATTTTGAAGATTTATTTTTTTTGGTGCACGATTTATTAATTTAATAAAGAATAACAATTCAGTCAATTTACATCTATGCTTTTATACGTTGCATTTTGTTTTACAAAGTAAGAGAAGCATTTTTAAAGTCGAGACTGATGTTGCCGAACACGTGAGAGAATGATCCCCGTCACTTCCACACAGTGAGGCAGACAGCGTATTAATTAAACAATGGTATCGGATTAGTACTTCTTGTATCGACCGATACCCAAAGCCCAGGTGTCGCTGTTGGTATTGGGACTGAAATAGTCGGATCAGTGCATCCCTATATCAGATACCCTCTGGGTTACCAAACAAACAATCATAGTACTACAGATAAATCTTAACCTCTTTTCCTCCAACAAGGCCGGGTCGTTTCATGTTGATAGGAGATGGGGAGTGTGAATTCATCCAATCCGAGAGATAGGATGCTTATAGCCAACTAGTGGTGTTACATCATCAGCATTAAGAGTACTTGCATTACTGGAACACGTATGTAATCATATGAAAGTATAATCAACGGGAGGTCAAATATATTGCATCTCCTCTGTAATAGCTTTATGCCTGAAATGCATAATAGTTATGTTGTAGGATTGGAAAATACATCATCTCTCTGCTGTTATTGAAAAGGTGTAAATCAGTGTTTGCGCAAACTGCAAACCACGTTACGTTTTTATTTAGCAGCTAAGAATCTTCATTTCCTGTTTGCTGTTAAAAGTTCATTTACATAAGAAATTAAGGCTAAAAACTGCCCAAAAAAACCTTTAAAAAGAAGAAATACACTATATCAATATTTTTGATGTATCCATGGCCATTTTTAAGCCTCGGGTGTTGTCACATCAGTTCTTCCGACAGCAAGATGTACTGTAATTGTTTCTTGACCTACACCTTTGTCCATGACATCATAAAACTAATGGATTTCCTTGATGTTGCTCTATATTTGAGGACAAGATATTTAGTCATCTAAATGCACCTCAAGTCAAAGCTTGTACAGAGGAAATATTAAAATCTAATTTGCAGAATGCAATGAAATATAAAGAGCACGTTCATACTCCCCAGAAGCTGAGCATTTTGAATACTACAACCTTATATCCTTTTTAAATGCACAATAAATACACAAGTATGAGGATGCAAAGACATAGGCCGACATGGAAATGGACAGCAGAGGCTAAAATAACATGATTTATTATGTGGATGCAAATAGCTGTCTATCCCTTTATGCCTTTTGATGTTGATGATCCCGGGCGGTTTTCTGTAACTCCACCCTAAGGAAAAACTTCTCTCCTACTTCTGGTTAGATTAAGTGCTTTTTGTAATACAAAACAGTTTCACAAATTCAAAGCTTTTGGAGAGTATTGCTCTTGTGTACCGATTATTGTTGCTGCAGAATTAGACGTTACATCATTCACAATAATAGCCTTTAAAGGTATATCCTGTAAAATAAGTCATTAGCTTTCTTTTACTCACAGAAAACAAACAAAAAAGTACTTGCTACTGTTTGCAAAGCAGAATTATAACATTAAAACAGCATAAACATCAGAGTCAGCACTATTTGCAGCACAGAATGCCAACTTACATTGGTGTGAAAAAAGAGAGAGAGAAATGAATTGACTGGCACAAATGTGCATTAACGACTATTGCAGCACGGAGGTGATATTAAGGTTTCAGCTTGTGTCGTCTCTCAGGATGAAGTGGACGAGCTGCGGGCGGAGATGGAGGAGGTGCGAGACAGCTACCTGGAGGAGGAGGTCTACCAACTGCAGGAGCTGCGGCGAGATCTGGACCGCTCCAACAAGAACTGCCGCATCCTGCAATACCGCCTGCGAAAAGCCGAGCAGAAGAGCCTGCGAGTCGCACAGACCGGCCACGTGGACGGAGACCTGCTCCGTAGTCTGGAGCAGGACTTGAAGGTATGTTTGTGTCTTTGTGTTAGGGATTGACCAGTCACCACTCTGCTTTTATTCAGTGTTTGTATAAAATGCCATACGATACCATACGGCATGCATGCATGTGTGATGGCGTTTGGATGATCATTAGTGGTCACGACACATGTGAAATATTTATTAATCTATTTTGTATTTATACATCTATTCTGTTTGAACTGCATGTGTCTGTCCGTCAACATATCCGTCTCTGTGATCTCAGGTGGCCAAAGATGTGTCGGTGCGTTTGCACAACGAGTTGGAGAGCGTGGAGGACAAGCGCAGCAGAGCTGACGATGAGAACGAGCTGCTCAGACAGAAGATCATCGAGGTGGAGATCTCCAAACAGGCGCTGCACAACGAGCTGGAGAGGACCAAAGAGGTGAGTGGAGGATAACGGGAGATGTGGTTTTGATTTGACGAGCCTCTTGCAGGTCGTGTCGAAAAAAAGTTGCTTTCATGCACACAAAGGTGTATTTTTATTTTAGGAGATCCTAATCGTCCGTTACGCTTGCAGAAACAAAGCAACGGAAATCAATTCTCTGATACACACAGAAACAAACATCATCTTGAGAATCTGTTTGGGCCTAGTGGTGAATGAACGATGGCGACAATAACAACTGTGATGGCAACGTTTTTGGAGACTATGCTGTTTGAACGGGATGAAGCTCCAGTTCACCAAGAGGTGCTAGTTATTGTGGCCGCTTCACTACCTGCATAAAGCAAGAGGATCAATGCTGATCACCGGCCTGATCAGCATTGTCAGTGCTGTGAATTCATTTCATCAATCACCTAAACGCTCTTTGACAGCGTCAAAACAACTGCTTTGTGCAATGGTGCGTGTTATTTTTAAAGCCTGGCAACAATATGAACATGTCCTTATTTACAGCTTAATTCTGCAAGAATAGTTGCAGAAGAAAGGTTGGGTTAGATGCATCCACACTCCAGAGTGCTACACAAACCTACTGATGTTCAGATGGAGCTACAATACTATTCAGTACAACCCGAAGCTGCAACCACCCTCCCCCCTCGCAGCGGAGGTGTGTTCACATGGGAACCTGCAAAAGAAATCCAAGTCTCTCCCCATGAACGCCCATGTTGGAATGTAGTCCATCAACTCCTTCTCTAGCCAAGAATCTTTTCTCCAGTTCAGCTCTGCAAAAATAAAGAGTTCACAAAATACTTTGTGAACTCAGCCGGTCAATCTGTTGGTCTTATATCATTGCGAGTACATGTCTTAGCAAGGCATGTCTTTTACCCCTTTTCTACCAAAATAAGCACCATTGGAGCTGCAGCCACAAATGACCCGTGAATACTGCAGTCATTTGTTCAGGGAATGGATGCCGGTTGTAACCTTTGCCAGTAAGACAAAAGCCAGATATTTGTGGGTGATAAAAGTGCACTGCGAAATGTATTTTTGTTATTTCCAGAATACTCAGAAATCAATTGGCCATTATTTGGCATCTCAGTCGTTCAATACATGATCCAGAACACGTTTTATGAATAAAGATGCATTTTGTTGTTTGGGGCTGTAACTCCAGAAGTTTTCAACACACAGATATTGATTTAATGGATAGACGAGATTGTCAGTGTTTCAGGAATGTAAGAGCCATTTTGAAAGGACATTTAGTATAAAATATGTACTAATAGTATACACCAAAAAAAATGTCAATTTTGGTGGATCTTTTGACTTTTATTGTTCTTGTTTTCCAATGAGATTAATGTGTTTTGGGACTACAGCTGCCGTCCTGCTTTGAATGATATTAACAGGTGTAATATGATCATGTGTTTACACTTTGCTGTATCTGCACCATAGAAAGTCATCATTCTTCTGCTACTAGCAGTTGCACTCAAACTATGGATATATAATTCATATTGTTGTTAACATGTTAGAACATATCAGATTAATTCAGTTGGCATTAGAATCTTCCGTTTTATGTATTGTGAGCTACTGATGGTGTGAGCCCCTATTTTACAATGTAGAATTGAGACTTTTGCATCACTATTACTCTCCTGTTGCACAGTGGGGGGAATATTTGAAGTGAGGTCTTCTTTCAGGTAATGATATGAGCGCGGAGGCTTTTCTCAGGGCTGCCAGGGTTCAGCTGCTTAGACTAATCGATTTTGACATCAGCAGGTATACGTGACGTGCGGCAGCAAAGAGAAAGTAGGCTAATACCAGACCAGTGAGCATGGAGACGTGGCTTTCTTCTGCCAACTGGGGACACTGTTTCTTTTTTAGTGTCGTCTTGTTTGCTGCTGGTTTGATTCCCAGCTTGTGTCACACCATGACTTCTGTTACGTGCCTCCCCAAATAGGTCTTCTGCTGGTGGAAAAATCTGTATTCTGAAGCGGTCTGTGACCTTAACTATCTGTGTTTGCAACATTGATGTTTTTTTTAAAGACAACTTAACAGCCCCCCCGACTGAGCTGCATGTGCTCGGGCGAAGACAGAAAATCCATTTCTAGTCCAGATGTGCTAATGCGGCAAATGCAAGGTCCAGTTTTTGTTGTCGTCGCTCGACACCGGTAACCTTTCATAAGAAAATGATTAGCGAACAGTAAGGCTGAAGTGAGAGAATGCCCGACATGCGATTGTAAATGTTAATGTAAATTTGAACTTGCATAGCGATTTCATTATTGATGGTGTCTCTATCCTCCAGATCCCTTATTCTGAGCAGTATTACGATACAAAGGGACCACAGGATGACACAGACTTTCTTGTACACAGAGAAACAGGCGAGGGAGTCGGAGAAGGCTGAGATAGCGGCTGCTCCAAATGATTGCAGATTCTTTTGTGTCCCCCTGAGGTTTGTCCCAGAAAAACACAAGCCGTCTCTGAATGTGCACTTCGACATCACATCACGCTGTGCTTCTCCCCCCCCCCCCCACCCTTTCCTTACCAGAACTGTGCATTTATAATGCAGCACCCCGATATTTTGATTTTGTTCCATGGAAATACACAGTTTCTCTGTCTGGGACTGTTCCTGTAGTTTAATCACCATGTACTCATTCAATCCCTGTGAAATCCATAACGCACAGCGGGTGACCTGTTAATTATTTTTATTGTTGGCAGCAGGGGATGACGAGAGTATTTACAAACATTTAGTTAGGGATGCATTTCAATGAATGAATCTAAGAATGTGCCCTCTTCTCTTGGAGCTGCTTAGTCACAGAGATAAAGAGAGGAGCTCATTCTACTGATAATAATCTGGTGGTTCAACTGAAAGGTTGTTTCTTTCCCTTTCCGCTTTAATTAGGTTTTGTAAATTGCGACACAGGTGTAATGTAATGCAGTCAAAAGCAGAAAAGCCTCCAAACTCCTTTTGGGTTTTTACTAGTTTTAGGAATTCCATCTGAGGCACCTGCATCTTCTTCCTTTTAGTTTATTTAAATGATCTTTCACCACTAAAGTTCAGCGGTAACACACTGTAGGATTACAAAAAGCTTCTTCAGTTACTTTACCTGTCAAACCTTCTCACCACAGCAGTAAAAGAGCAACTGACCCCAGATACTTCAGCTATCAGAGGCCACACAGTGTGACTCTGGCCCAGAGATTGGCACCCCTGCATGGATTAATCCAACACGAAGGCCTGTTATGAAACAGCCTGGCGTGTTTCAGTACACTCTGATGGGAGGGGAGAGCGAGCGAGAAAAAGACAAAGAGGCAGAGTGGCAGAGAATGGCTGTAATCAGATGGCTGTGGGCCCTGTCTGCCTGCGATACGACCACTGCTCACAGACCTGATATTAAACAGTTTGGGAGGGCTGGTTGACAGGACCCTCTGTTGTTACAATATCGGCCCGGGGAGCAAATTGTTGCTGCTGCATCTGTGTGGTCAGCATGAAGGTGAACAACGGTTGGTGGAGAGATGTTTCATTCCTCTGACATTTGAAGAAAGGCACACTGATACGTGTAATGAAATGGAACTAATGAAATGGAACTAATGAAATGTCAACGTGCGCAACACAAGCATCAGGTGATATATTAGGCGCTCTCTGTCCGCTGTGATAAATTCATCTTGCGTTGCAGCAAAATGATAATCCTTTGTGCTGTGCTTGTTGACATCGGATCACATGACGACGGCACACAATAAAAAGCCGAAATCAACATATCTTATAACACATTTCGGTGGCACCCCTCCCGCAATGGAGGTGTGAGGGTTATTGTGCCGAGTAAGATTATGCTCCTCTTTGAAATACTTTGATGGCAATCAATTAAGAAATATGTACCTCGAGTGATATCTAGCCATGCAGACAGCTTTCATAGAGATGATTTATTTTTCAAGAAGTTTCAATGAAAACTGCAAAGTCTTATTTGAAAGAGGATTATTCAGTGACCATGACTTTGATTCTGGAGACCCACATTATTATAGAACTTCTAATTGATATCATCGTGATATCTGTACAATAAATAAGTCACAACTAGCAGCTAGTTAGCCTAGCTTAGCATAAGGACTGGAAACAGGGGTAAATGTGTTAAGATTTGCCTACCAGCACCACGAGTGGAAAATAGCCATCTTCTAGTCTAAACATATGAAACATCAACTAGCACTGTTGTGTGTATCAGAGGATTGGCACCATTTGCATTTTTTGCACATATAAAAACAGAATAGCAAGCATCTCCTAGAGTTGCTCCAAGTCTTTTGTTGCTGTGTTTCCTTACTACAAAGGTACGAGAGGGGAATGCCTGCATTCTCCATTATTCGCGTCGACAATGTCTGAGTGAGAGTCACTGCAGACATGATGTGTTTCATGTCAGAGCACTTCTCTCTCAGCAGAAGAAGTGTTGGCTTTGAAGAGGATTCTGCTCTTCTCACTTCTCCTTCATATATCTTCCCCTACACTTCTCCTCCGCTGTGGTTCCCTGTTGGAAGATTGCGAAGGAATCTCATTGACCTAGTTAATATGTTGGGAGGAAGAGCAGAGTCGTGAGGAGAGGAGTAGCGTAGGGACTCTGCTGTAAGTCTGCTGCAGTGACACGCGTCCATATGAAGCTTATCGTCACACAGCAGCGGCGGCTGTGAAATCTCTGTTTGACACGATGGAGGTGTTACTGGTATTCAGAGACCTCACAACCTTCATATACAGTCGGTGATCTGCACGTTTTTGCTCAAAATAAAAGTTTAAAAGGTCAGACGTGGAAAAAAATATATAATAATGATTGATTCCTGAAAACAATTTTAACCTGGTGACAGTAATGTGTATGTTTATCTAATATTAAAGAACATTGGAAATAGGCTAATCCTGTACGATGTGTCGCAAAGCATTTTAGAAACGATGACACCGTTACCCTAAAGGCAATCTCTCACAGACACAAAGCAAATCCAAAAATCATCAATTCTGCATGAAACCCCGGAGTGATGCGTTATAGTTCCGAAGCGCCGTCCTTTGAAGTTTAAAACCCATTGAAAATTAAATTCCTCCTCCGTAGGAACATGTTTTGCGAGTATTTTAATTTACAGAAGTATCAAAGCTGCCACTTTATAATCATAAAACATCCTGAAGCATTCGCTGCTGCAGCAATCAAAGTGTGTCTTTAAATGTCTTCAGACACATCAAGGCACATTTTAAAGCAATTAAAAAAACGCATTCGAAGTCATCTTAAACATCTTAAACACAATCTTTGACCGTGTTGCACATCTCATTTTGATTTAAAGCACCAGTTAAAGTATCAAAGCTGGTAACTACGTTCATTCCACTTTTTGTGGCCACTCAAGATATCTTTATATATTTTGAGTTTGTTTTAATTGCTACAAGTTGTGATATTAAGAAATGGTTTATGAAAGCAAACACCGTCTGTCTTGTCTGTTAGACCCAAAAACATTTCTCTTTCGTGCAGTGGTTCCATGGATGTCGCAAGAGCAGCGTTTCTGACACCTTTTCAGGACCCTTTGTGGTGATGTTTATTGTTAAAAATAGTAGTAAAAAAACAAAAGAAATACACAAATGCAAAGATAATCCAGCATCTTTGCTCTTAGGTGATGCATATGCATTTAATCTGCTGCAGGAAGATGAAACATAGTTGACAATACAAATCTTAGAAGTCTTATTTATTGTGGAATTCTTTTCAAACAGAACATGAGATGTTGCAGCATTTAAAGCCACAAATGTCAACCTCATGGTGGCACTTGAGGAAAAGTCAAGGTATTCCCAAAGTCTGTAGGATTGATGGTCTGGGAACCATGACTGTGCGTACCACATGTCATGGCAATCTATGTAATAGTTGTTGAGATATTTCAGGCTGGACCAAAGTGGGTTTAACGCGGTTAAAATGCATCATCTCATCCTCCCGCTGCCGAGCTTAAGGCTGAAATTCGATCTGAAAGCAGCAGAACATACATGATCCATCCAGCGTTGGTTTCTTGGACACTTCTCCAGTGTATCAAATGGTATTAGCAGTTATATTTCGGGAGCTTGACAGCAGCTCGGCAGAATGTATGTCAGACTGAGTCATTGTGTTTCTCACCTCTCCTCCGAGCACAAGGAACAGACAGACCATCAGAAAACGTATAACATTGGGGGCTGTCGCTTTGAGTGAAATATTGTCCTCAACAAAACAGATTTTGGCCTCGCCAAAGGTTGCAGAGTGAAGATGTAGGTTTTGATCTGAACTATGCAACTTTTTGGGATTCCTACAAATGGGATAAAAGAGGAAGTACATCCTAATAAACATCCTCTTATTTTTAATATTTGTATTTAAACAAGTGATCTTTAATGTATAATGTGAAAGGCATCACTTGTAGACAAACCAAAAGAGAATTATCACCAAACTCTCTCAGATGGAAAACATACAAGTTAGTAACTTGCTGATGATCTTAATGGAGCATTTAGCAGATAAAGAGACAGATAGTTTTATCAGGGGTTGAGTGAATATTGGACTTATTTATCTATATATTCATTAAGCAGACAGAAGCCTGGCTCTAAATAGTCAATTGTTTGCAAACATGTTAGTGGTAACTACTTTATAAGGTGATAATATGTCAGAGCTGTGTCTGCGAGCTTTTTCTGGAGTTCTTCTGTTCCTTGTGACCAAAGAAAATCAACAAACGCAGCTTTATGTTTCCTACAGAGAAGTGACTTAATTATTGTAGAATCTGGTTTTTATCAAATAATCCGCTGAAAAGTTTGGCTGTCAATCAAGTTATTTGTTATTCTTTAAAATGTAAACAAGAAACTGTATTTAAAGTAAAACAGGAAATATTTGCATTTGAAAGGCTAATAAATAGCTAATTTTCTTTTCATCTCTTCTTGTAAGTATTCAAATTCAGATGCATTGGTGATGTTTCGTCTTTAGCCTCAGAGCTAACAGCAGCACTTCTTTAAATAAGAACGATGATGATGTGAGTACCACTTGTAAGATCTCTAAATAATCCAAACTCGGTTACATGTTCAGTGTCAACCCACGGCTCTCTGTGTCAAAAACTGTGTGTACCCCTGTTGATAGATGAGACCGCAGGGTGTGTGTGTGTGTGTGGAGTCAGTGGGGTCCACAGTCTGATGGTCTGAAAGAGTTCATTCGATGTGGCAGGGGTCAGAGGCTGTCTGAGTCACGGAGGGTTGTCACCATGTTCTGGCCAACAGCAGCATAGTGACACGGGGCTGCGTCAACAGAGGCTGTCTAGTTCAGAAGAATATTACATTCTCTGTCATGAAGTAAGGAAGGAAATCTTAAACTTTTTGGTCCTGAACCGAATGCGTCTGTTGCACCAAGTATAACAAAGCTGACAATCATAAGGAGGCTCACGCGCATCCATCCATTCTCTGCGGGTTCTGATGGAGAAATGATCTGCAGAATAAGACTTCCTCATTCATAATATAAATAGATAGCTCGTGCATTATTCAATTTATTTTTTTTGGCCAGTGAACATATTAATAAGTTGCCTCTTTACACACCAACACAAAGCCGCTTTAGGACTCACGTGGAGTCGTCGTAGAAGTCCGATATTCACTTTCCATCTGCTGTCGGTCTGACGTCAAATTATCCTCCAGGGGCAGTGGACAATATTTGGTGGGTTACGTTGCTTCATCGGAATGCGGGATTAAAGTTGGAATTGAGAGACGACGTCATGCAAATAAAAAGCTTAATGTGTTCCGCCTCTCTTGCTCTCCACACGGACTGTTCACCTGCATGCAACCAAACACTGCTAAAAGGTAAAAGTAAAACAGACTACATACAGAAACCACAATACTTCAGATACCAAAACCTTAGTGATTAATGCAGAATCTGTTTTTAGAGATTAGGGTTAGGTTGCTCGCCAACCCCCAGATTCACTCTCGTTATAACTCTCATAGTGATAGTGAAACTCTTCTATGGTACCAACGTTGGTATTGAAATTTCAAAACAATACCCATCTCTACACACACTAACAACAATTAAACAACTAGTTGATGTAGATCTGACTATGTTAACATTTCACCAGGCAGAACTTGTAAGATCGGTTATTTTCAACAGCAACTCAATGCTTTTAACTTCTTTCTTACAACCCAAGAGCACACAAGCTCCCCGAAAAAGCGCAGAGCCGTTTTTGGCCATGCTTGCAGTATCCCTCTATCATATTCAAAGTGCTTTATTTTGGGCAATATACTGCTCTTGGAATCAGCATGGGGAAAATCCCCTGAGCCTTTTTCTCTATAGAAGTGGATGTAGCAGCATGTATTGGGGCATATAGACTCGCGCTTTGAAGTGAAGCATGCTCGTTATAGACGATGGGAAGAAGTGGAAGACTGGTGATGCAGACGGACGCTGGCCCTCCCAGCTGTATTGGGTTGTATGTTGCATGCAGGCATTATTAAATGATGACTTCAGCACTAAAGACAGAGGCATGTCTACACGGCTTGTTACACTCACAAGGCCGGACTTCATCTAAAGCGTTGACATCTTATCTCTCCACCTCCTCCTCTTCTTGCTCTCAATAGCCCTCTCATCTCTGTTATACTATCATACAAGTTTTTAAGATCTCTTGTCCCACCACTTTCACTTAAAGCATCATTCATGGGTCACATAAGAACTCCTATGTATGATTGTGACACTAAGGAGAGCATCATTTCAATTGCAATGATTTAAAACAAAAATGTGAGCGCTGCCGTATTTACATGTTTTGCATGATGCAGACATGTAAAACAACTTCAACTAATTTTTAACTTATTGTTTTATGTTTTGCTGACATGAGCAGATTCTTGCTTGCTATCATCACCAGTTTTTCAATGATCTAGAATTCCTACTGCTTCCAACAGGATTTGTGTAATCCCTACCATGACTAATAAGAAAATCCTTAAAGCAGCAGTTTAGTAAATGGCATTTGATAGATGATTTTATCATGAATCTGTTCAGTGGTTTTCAAATATTAAGTTATGGAAACATTTCAATCTGATAATTCTAATTAATCTCTTCTTTCTGCTTCCACTGAACTGAGAAAAATCGGTGAACCACCTTTTGATGTTGGATAGATCTTTATTGTTTTTCAGCAAAGAGGGTCAACTGAGGCTGCAATTTCCTCTACACCTGTGACTCATCTAATGAATCAGGAGAAAAGCAGAAAATCCAGTACAGCTGAGGGAGGAAAACCTCCACAGCTTCAGAACTCCACTTTAGCTGGTAGCTGACGCAACTACGGACACAAACGCTATGATATGATCCGCCCTCTGGTCCAGGTAACGACCCTCTAGATTACTGGGGGTCTCCGCTGCCACCTGAGCTCAGAGTTCGTTATCATTTACAACGTCCTGTGGTGGCTCGGTGGTCCTCTGGGCTTTGGTAATGACGCTGTATTTCAAATCCTTTATTGGCTCCCCTCCTACCATTTTCAAGTCACAAAAGACAGCATGTGTGCCGAGGGCCCCTCCCTCTTATTGCCAACCTACTGTGAACCGATTTGACACACACAAGGGGACAGTGAAGTACTGGGAGGCGGAAAGTGGCGCGGGGGTGAGGACGACCTCATTATCAGCCAGCTGGACAGCCCCGCCGTCCACTCAGAGCCCCCCATTCAACCCTCATCCCATCCAAGCTCCCTTCACAGATGAGGGAAACGCTCTGTTGTCTGGTTCCCATTAGTGAACAGAAGAAACATGGCAGCAGCCCAGAGGGAGGGAGCGGGCTACTAGAGTCCCAGATAGAGCGATAGAAGTTCATGATCATTATGAGGTTTTATTTATCCGTGCCTTGTTACCATAGACGCATACCTAACAATCGCATAATGAAGACTCCAGACTCTTGAAAAACAAGTTGGCTAATGCTAATTATGAATAGTAGATGATCTTAGAAATGGCTGCAGTCCCTCGCTAGAGGCTAATCACGGGCTGAAGGATAATAAGCTGTAGATAGAGGCTTAATTAAAGCCCGGCAGCCATCTTGAGAAGACTGTTTACAGAAACAATCAGATATAGCCGACTAAATAGGCTTATTGTGTTTTCCACTGTTACACTGGAATGAGATTTGTAGTCTGATATTTCTTATTCTATCAAGTTATTTTCTATTTGCATGTTATCTATTTTCATGACCCCTGACAAACATCTGCTTCTTATATGGGATGTCTGAAGGTCTAACAATTGAAATATGATGCATCAGGTTTTTGATCCACAGATAATACTTTATAGTTGATTACTTATTGTTGGTTTTGGTCCTTTTAATGGGATTACAAGAAAACTATCATCAGCCTTATCCCTTCTGTCAACAGCTGACTCAGTTATGTTGTCATGATAATGTTACTGATAAGGGACTGATCACACCGAGACGCCCCACCACAGGAGCTACTGCTTCAAAATGCTTCGGCAAAGCGTGTCGGACCTAACAGCGTCTGCAATACTGTCACTTCTGCTCGCTCACTTTCTAACTGCACCACACACATTCATTCATTCATTCAAACCTTCAGGGAGGTTTTCCTCATTTGCAATTATGTCGAGATGCAGAGAAATACACAGAGTTAGTTAAACAAATCAAAAGAGGACAACACAGTCTATCGAGGTAAAAGCCGACAATCCAGCGGCTGCAAACAATCACTCGGATTCTATCATACTGATCTATTATTTAATTTATGAGTGATAGATGAAATGATAGTTGAAAATGTGTCAGCTCTAACACATACTGTAGTAAATCAATTGTTGGTTTATGGTCTTTTCATGGGATTCGTTAATAGCGACGAAGACATTCACTCATGTGTCACTTTGGACAAAGTTGTCTGCCATATTAAATAAATGTAAAGATTGAATAACACCATCTTTATCCTTTAAATCTCCTTTGAAAGAGAAATGCTTAACCTCAGCTGCACCAACTGGTTCAAGACAGGTTCCATTAATAAAAAATAGAGTTGTTGTTTTTCAATGTCTGAACCGGTGATATTTGCTATGACAGGAACAACATGGGAAATGTAGTGTCTCTTTCCACTAGTGATTTGTCAGCATTATTTTTGCCCGGGGGCTCCCATCAACTGCTACTTTCCAATCGTATCCGTCTGCGCTGTACATCATGATGAGAGCAGAGCGGCGTTCGCCCTCGCCACATGGCTCCATCTCCGCACATGACACACCACTGGCACGCTGCCAGTCTGCCGTCCCAGAATACTCGGCGGACCTGCTGCAGAGTTTGCAGGCAGATGACATGGCAGCTCTTCCCTCCTCCTTGGCCTGTCTGAGCCACGGTGTCATTTATAGCTTTTAGTGTTGCTCCACAAACGGGACGACTCTTGTGACACATTGAATTTTATTTTTTATAGCCGCCACTTAGAGTCATGGGTGTGAACTGTTGTTGGGAGTGCAGGCTTTTTTAGATTAGAAGAGCTTTAGATGACCTCCAGACAGCAGTGGAGTGAATGCCTTTCAGATTTTTTTTTATTGGTCTTTTTTTTTGTCACCTGTTTCTCCGTTGGGAAGCGTTCTGCTGAGTCCGCATTCTCCTCTAAAGCACCGTCCTGCAGCTCATTCATAGTTACACACATTCCCACCTGGGATCTGCCCACTACAGTATCCCGGCTTCACCAAGGGCTATATGTGATAACTGTGCAGGGGGAACCGGGCTGCTCATTCATATTCCTTGGGTTCAGAGGTGATCTAATCATTCTCTTACCTTCAGGCTATTGCTGCCACCTACATTTTAGTTATCCTCTGTCTGTTGAAGAAAAAGTTTGACAAAATGCTTATTTGCTTTCTTGCTGGAGAGGTAGATAATATGATCAATATCAATCTCATAGCTGTGCGCCAAATGCAAATTACAGCCAGGATGTGATTAGCTTAGCTTAGTTTAGCATAAAGACTGGAAATGGGAATAAACGTCAAGCCAGGCTTTCTCCTAAATCTGCCTTCCAACACCTCTAGTGTAACTATTTCTTGATGAATATCTCTGCTGGTTACCTCAACGCTATGAGGAGACACCGGGAAGTCTGTTCACCAAGAAATTGTTCCAGCAAATTGTTGTTTTTACATTTTTAAATCTCTACAGATTAAATGAATGAAATACAACCCGTCGCTTGAGAGTTAGAGGTGTTGGTAGATGTATTTTTAAAGGGAGCCATGCCAACTGTTTCCCCCTACGTTCAGTCTTTATGATAAGCTACTTGCCTCCTGGCTCAATCTCTATGTAGACATACAAATTGGTATCAAGCCATGACTCTTGGCAAATGAGTGTCCATAAAATCGTTTGATTCAAATATTTAAAAATAGTACGCGCTGTCATGATACAGGAAGCCCCACCAGCAAACACTTATAACAAACATGATAAGAGCTGATTGGGAATACTTCTTATCTCAGGGCTGGAAATCTCAAAATGTACTTGTTCAAAGAAGTCTGTTCATTCTGCCTGACCGTCTCCTCACGTCCCTTTTAAAACAGAAATATCACTCACCACTTCCGCCTTCTGGCCTCTAGCAGTCGGGGACCTGTCTCCCAGTTGGACTTGGCCACCGGCTCCCTCACAGAGCCACTGTGTCAGCGAGGCGTTTATCATGGCTGCAGCTAGCCTGTCAGTTTGCTCTTTAAAGTCACAGTATTTGATGAAATTTCCTGTCACATTCTAAAGATCTAGTTCCATTGGATAATATATTGCCTCCAGTTAGAAAACGAACAGCGGGGCAAAAGGCTTTTATATCATTCCGTAGCTTCCAGTGTTCCTTATGTATTCAAATCTGATCATTCAGAATGTATGTTTTAGCATCAAATGCTGTTTCCCCCCTAAGCACTTCTAAAAAGTGTTTTTCCACATGACCTGACGTACGTTTCTGCATGATGGCGTTCTTATATTCTTATAGTCACTTATTTACCTACTTTTGCAGGATTTGCCTTCTAAAACAAGTGGAAGCATTAACAAGTCATCCAGAGACAGCCAACCCTTTCATTTTCTATCTTCAGTAGCTAGCTACAGCTGATAACATCTGCTGGCGACAGTTTTCATTTCTAGCAGGCAACAGCTGGAAATGAGCAGCCTGCTTTTGTCTACATCTGAAATAAAATTGTTTGAAAAAATTACTGAGAGTTTGATAGTAAATCTGCCATTGCTATCTATGCGAGAACGGAAAGCTTGACAGGCTTAACCAACCATTAATTTAGATCTATGAAGTGTTACAAACTGTGACAATCACTTTTTTACTTCCATTTAACAGACATTTGTTAATAAAAGTACCCGGGCAGTCGTGTTTCATCTTTTTTCTTGGATTTTCTACAAGTTGGGTTGTTTGTAGAATATCAAAAGCAGTAAATATTAATGCAATTGTACTATTTAAAATGTATCTGTATCCATAACGCTGAATCAATTATTAAATCTCTGTGTTAAATAAGCCCTCGCTCCTCTTCTCGGTCCGTCGAATCTCAGGTCAGATTTTTTGATTTGCCTCAAACCATCCATTACCCTGGCAGCCAGAGATGGGCAGCCCAGCCACGCGGTGGGACATTAATTACTGTGAGAAGAGTTCCTGCTTTTCTACTTTTCTTGTTCACAAGGCAACCGACCAGTGTAGCCTCTGACTGTGAGCCAGCAGAGACATGTTTACCGTTAATTATTAGAAGTTCCAAAGCAATTGTATTTGATTAATTTAGTTGTTTTCTTATACACATAGGTACTAAACATAGTCTATTAGCAGAAGAAGCATGAATAAAGAAACAAGTAAACAATAGTAAGAAATGTAAATGGTTCCCAACCTGGGGCTCGAGAGCCCTCCACAAGGCCAGAAGATAAACCAGAGGGGTCTCAATAGGATTTACAGGATAGGAAAGAAGACAGAACTGGCTTCTCATACACAAAATTCTGTATTCTTTCTGACTTGTATCTAATATTTTCTTGTTTCTTTTGAAAAAAAACCTGATACTTTTTGCCTTTTCAGGCTTCTAGAAATATTAAAATAAAATGCCCTGAGGAGGAAAAATCACAATATTGACAAATGCAACGTGTGACAAGAGGTTTCAAGTAGATTCTCATTCTAAGGAGTCATATAATGCTTAATTTTAGAGTCATAACCACAGACTCTGGATAATAATCAGCCAAAAATATACAGAAGTGGCAAATATAAAGTGTTGACAGCAGAACCAGCTGCTTGTCACACTTTTCTGTATGTGTTGCGTGCAGGTCACACACTCGAGGCGGATATGAGAGGGCTCTATATGTCCTCCATCGTATCTGTCTCAACCCGGTCTAATATGCTGCTATCTTGACATAGATAACAGACTCCTCACTGCCTCTCTCTTTGCTTTATTTAATCCCCTTATCATGAAAGAGTCCCAAATATGTGACTAAAGCACTGTAATACAGCGCTAGCTGTTTCTTTCCTCATCATTTGATACTTTTGCTAATATGCAGAATATGCACATTACTTTAGTGAAACACACATAAGGCAAAGCTTCAGCTAAAACTAATCTGTGTGCCATGAGGGGACCTTGAGGTGGAGCTGGTTGTAATTATACATTTCAGAGAAGCTAAACCTGCTAATGGGAGCATTCAGTGAAGTGTAGCATGGCTTCACTCCGGCCTCCTCCTCACTGTGGGATCTGCCGATTCAGCACTATGCACTCTAGGCATTTGAAAACCAGTTCGCCTGCAAGTTAATGTATCATGCATGCAACACACACACACACACACACACACACACATACACACACCCACAATGACTAATCACAAACCAGATTCACTGTTGAGCACTGAATTGTTTAGTCCTTATCCTCTAATCAAGAACATTGCTAATTATTATTAGCAGCTAATTACCGTATCCTGTTGTTTCATTTCAAATCAAGCATGAAACAACAACACTGCTCTGTTCTGTAATGGGGATTAGTAGAAAAAGACTCCTGGTGAATTTCTCACTGTTTGTTTCACCTAAACGTTCAATGTTGTGTCATTGCTTTGCTCCAGTTGGCACTTTGGCATCGTGTTTTCTGCGAGCAGCATGCCAGGCTGTCGGGTTGCTCAGGGAGATTTGTAAGGCGTGAGTGAGAGCCACAGTGACACGCCCCATAAAAGCTCTATTGTGCTGCTCTAAAATGCATGTCGGGTCTCAGACTGAGGTCAGGGACGGCTTAGTGAAGAGGAACAGTATGGGAGTGACCCTCCGCTGCTCACACGCAACGAAAACTTTATGTGGCGAGTCTTAAAACACACAAACTAGCACATTTAACATGGTTAGCAACTCTCCACCATCAGTTAGTTTCATGGTCTAACTACTGAAAGATGTCTTTCACTGTGGCCGTGATCCCCGCCTCCTCCTGTCCACATGTCAAAGTGCCCTTGAGCAAGACACTGAACCCTGAAGTTGCTCCTCAGGAGCTTTACAGCAGCCCACTCCTAAAACGCTTTGGACGGGTTAAATGCAGAGCTCAAATTGTATTACATTGTGCATTGTGTGATTGTCTGCTATCATCACAGACGATAAAAATAAAAGTCAAGTGCAAGTCTCCAACTCCTGAGAACAAACAGTCGGGCTCTTTGGCTACTAAGTGCTCCACTATGGTGCGCCGTTTACAGATGCTAAAGGGTGCCTCAGATTTCCGAAGCAGGAGGACACGAGTTAGGAGTGAGACCGAGTTGAGCTTTTAGATCATCTGCGAAGGACCGATGTAATGTCTAATTTTGGGGTGCTTTATGCCAAATAATTACCAAATGAACATTTTGTAATATCCTTAAATTTGATGTGTGGGAAGTTTGATGTGCAGTTTCATGCCTGGCATTCTCTCCAAACCTCTGCTGGTGCATTCACAAGCGCCATTCTTTTGATTCTAACAATAAGATTTCACATTCACCACAGAGGTGGAAAATAATCTCTGGACAGCTATTGATGTCTAGATGCAGGGGCGACGGAGGGGCCAGAGTCTGTTTACAAGATGCTCATATCCGCTGGGGATGGCCTGTCATTGGAATGACCTCAGAGAGTGCTGCATGCACACAAAGGCACATGCATAAGCTCAGTCTTGTACACACACATGCAGCAGAACTATGAAAGAGGCGCACACTGACTGCAGAAGCATAAAAACATGCACCCACACGTTATTCAACACATGTGGGAGACTGATGACTGCAGTTGTACACGCATGTGCATAAAAAAACACATGTGCACACCGGCTGAGCAGCGCACTCTACTGGATTATTTTAATTCAGTTAGCTTTGATTGGTTGCGTGGTTACTATTTGGCTGATGAAGCATATCCAGAGACAGTATATTTAGACTGTGCAGGCTTACTGCAGGTGCTGCAAGCCAAAGATTGATCATCCTTATAAAAATAACACAGCGCCGTAAATCATGGTGTAGCAGGAGCTTTAAGAAAAGCACTTGTGTGTCAGAATGTGTCCTGGGATCGAGAAAAAATTTAATTAAATGAGAGCATGTGACAGTTCTACCCCATTCATTCAAGTGTGTGTGCAGTATTAATTAATTTATTCAAACGGATTACAGCCCAGATTGAGCGCTCATTCATCCAGATCTCACTAATATAATCTGCCTCTAAACATTTCATAGCGATTTATCTCTCTGAGCTCTCCCGCCGGGTGAGCGATATTTATTCTGTTGTGCTGGAGTCTTAGGCTCTTCTGTCAGGGCTCAGAAGGAGTTTATCTGCATCCAGCGGCCTGTCGCAGCTCCTTTTGTGCTCCACTCCCATCCCGCCAACCCTCCGTCCCGCCTCCATTTCACTGGTCACACCACACTTATTGTTAAATCCCATTACCAGAGCCAGACGCCGTTCTCTGCACTCTGTTACGGTCTTCGAGCAAAATCATAAATAGGCCAAGCTGTTGAGTACAGATGCTGCCGAAAATACACTCGCTGTGTTCCCATTCTTACTCATCCTCCACCCCCCCAAAATATTTTCCTCCCCACATGTTTTGGGTGATGCCACTGTACGATGTCATCCAACACTTGTTCCAAAAATGCCTTACGCAAACAGGCGTGTCAGAGTACACAATATTCTCCTTTTCACCAGTTTTTCCAAGATTATGTCGTGTGATTGTAGCAGCAGTATGTGTCTCCTTTTCAACAGCAGAGCTTCACACTGAACAATGTGCTTTCACTCATCTTGAATATATTCCCCTGAGTGACACTAATAGATGACAGAATCAGTTTCACACCTACAAACACACACCGTGGCGGATTACTTGTGACACTTCACTAATCATAGTGTAGAGTAGAGCGATGATGCTGGAAGTAATTGTTGAACATAACCAAACTGTCGCACATATCACGCACATTTATGACTTTTTGTAAGAGGAGTGACTTGAAAGAGGGATGAGGAAAGACATAGTGTACAACAAAGATGGAAGCTTTTTTTTTTTTTTTTTTTGAAAGCTGGACTCAAACAGGAGATCTCCCTTTGCGTCATATTTTTTTTACTGCAATGCTATTTTGGATTTACCTGACCCGCCAGATGGTTTGTTACATTGAACCATTTGAGGCGCCTTCATTGGAAACTGAAAATTGGAAAGAAATACTACGCAAGTGATTGGATGAAACATGTGTCAATCAAACTCTACCAAACTCTTCCCAAAGCCAGTTAAAGAAGCGCGAAAAACATCTTTTCCGTCCAGCAAAGCCTTCAGTGATGTTCTTTGCTCTTCTTTCAATGAAGAAATGCTCTCCAGTTCTGATATTACTGATGTTATTGCAGCATCGATGTTAACCTCTTTAGGAGCCGCCATTGAACGAACAGTCGCCTCTCCTTGTTATCTCGCACACTAAGCCACGCCCCTAGCTTCCTGTAGCTCCTCACAGGATGTTGATTGGTCAGTGCACTGGCTTGCCAAAACGCTTTACTTGAAGCCTGACAAGATAGATTTTTGTGCGATACTTGATCTCGTGATTCTCTTGTGAAGCCAGCTGCCGTTCAAGGTAGATTTTTGGTCTGACCCCTAAACAAACCTAAATCTTCACCATTGAATGTCTAGAGTTTATCCACATCCCGTCCTTACTCTAGCTTCCATCTTAAAACCGAATCCAAATCTTAAATCGACCTCAACCTCAACTTTAATAAAATCTTAATTCTCATCTGAACCATCAACTATAATCCTCACCATAAATGAGGCCTTTGAAGATGTTTTCGGTGGCTAGAATGACCTCTCTAACTCATACTGTCTCTCAGAAGGATAGAACCAAAACAAACATACAGCCACCCCCTACATTTCAGATGTCCGTCACGGGTCACATAATGATGAAGATGTGAGGGAATGGAGGAGAGAAGAAAGGGAGGAGGGAGTGAACGAGGGGGGGGGACCAAGTAGAAAGGGATTCCAGAAAGGAGTCACAGGAGAGGGCCAGAGAAATACAGTCAGTCAGTCAGTCAGTCAGGGCCCACAGCGCCCGGTTCATTCAGTCCCAGCAGGGTAACGACTGTGTAACTACAATCCACTAATCCTGCAGGCTGGCAGAGACCCAGGGGAGTAAAACCAGCTGCACCAGTACAACAGCCAGCTCCCACACCAGCTTGAGCCGCTTGCTAACCTGCATGACTGACTGCCAGTAACCCGTGCTAACAGTGCACTGGGATGAAGACAGATGCCTGTGTGCTTTCTTTGTTGTGCGTGAGTGCAATTGTGTGTTAAAGTGGAAGAAATACAGTCACACACAGAACAGTGAAAGGTGTGTCCGTGTGTGTTGCAGATCAGGGTTTTTAGTGTCAATATGTTGAGCAGTTGTCATGCACAGTATCTGGTAGTGTGGTGCAGTTAGCGAGTGTACGATTATTTTTTTGGTTAATCGTTTCACTATTTTTCCGACTAATCAATTGGTAAAAAAAAATCTTAATCAGTTTTTAATTATAGAGAATAGATATTTGACATTTTGCCCAATCAGTTAAACATCAATATTTAAAAAAAAAAGATTGACAAATCGATTCAGCACTTCACAACAACTCAATGTTATCACATGTCTTGTATTCAAAAGAATTGTCTAAAGTGAAATGTATGTGATGCAATGTATTAGTTAACTGCAGTTTATTCAATTGTACATTAGTTTGATTAGTTTTATTATGCATACATTTACTATATTTGGATATTGAAAAATATCCTTGTCAGTATTGTGATATTGATCCCTGTGAACTGCTCTGATTTTACCCGTCAAAGTCTGTTTACAGGTCTTTGGGGAGTACTAATGCATATGTGAAAAAAATAATGTTGTGGCTCCAGAGGGAGCTTCACAAAATCTGATGAATGTCCTCAAGTGATGTCACTTGAGTCAGCGTCGGTTGGTGGTGAGGACTTTGAAGAAGTTTCAAAATTAATTTTAAAAGGTCTGTTGGTTTTGGTGAGTTGTGCCTGAGCCCGCTCCTCTTCTCCGCTTGAGATTAGCAACTCAAGGCTACATTAGCTGCTACTAACATAACACACCCGAATCTCTGACTGAGCTGTCGGCGGTCAAGTTGCGTTGTTGGTAATGTGATTCGATTTTTTTTTTCCAGCTGTACCTGTTTTACTGAGTCTTACAGTGTTAGAGTGTGATGCTCAATCTGTGGACTTCTCTTTTAAGGGCATTGAAGAAAAAGGAAGGAATAATAACCATACAACAGGTGTCAAAAAGCAATGTCAGAGAGTCGACTTAGGAGGAGGCTGAGGTTTAGTGTTTAGCTTTAAGCCCTTCAGTATGGAGAGATACACCATCTGTTAGATGGATTAAACCTGTCCTCCTTGCATTTACAACCTCTCTGTTGCACTTCTGTATCTCATATTTCATTGTTTATGTGACCCCACTTTGTGAAATGCTAATCTTATTGATAATACCCTGTGATTAGGACTGTGGATGTATGAGTGGGTTTCTCTTCTAAAACTCAAATCTGCTCGCTCTAGCGTGCATTTATATTATTTCCCAGAAGCATTGCTGACAGTTGTAGCAGCTTGCTGATAAAGTAACAACATGTCCAATCGAATTGTCTAGCTGTATCTATAACAGATGCTCCAGCTATAGATAAACTAATGCTCGTTAGGAGAGAACATGACAAGCAGCTTCAGTCGTGACGTTGTGTTGTTCTGCTTTCAGACATATTCAAGGATTCTGTGTGTCTCCCTGAATGTTTTCGAAAAACAACAAAAAGGGCCGACAGCAGACGTAATTAATAACAAAACATTAAGAAGGTAGCTTTTATGAGCTCTGTCATTCTTCAAAGAATTTATCACATTACATCTCGTGAAATTGTAGCTTTGATACTATTTTAACTGACAGCTAGGTAATTGTCTCAGACAAAGTATTTGATTAGTGTTATGTATTCTCTGATCTCACAGTTCTGAGCCTCAGATTGACTTCTGTACACAGTAAACAGGGATCCCTGCCTTGTGGCAGTCTGGGGTTGTGAGGAGCTTTGCACAAGATGTCGTCTAATCCGCTGTCTCCCCTGAGAGATTAGCTTTGTCACCAGGGCTGGGAATTAAACCACGACTGGTGTTGGAGATACTGACACAGACACAAAGCTGAGACTGGACCAGAAGGGGGGGAGGGGAGGGGAGGGGAGGGGAGCGAGCCGGGACGGACGGGTGAGGATTCACACGTTTAATGTAGCCGTCAAATAAATAACTGGAGTAAAGTGTGAATTACGGTCTGTCGTCATCAAAAAAACAGAACAATTCTAGTCTTGGAGATGATTCACGAGGCTGAAGAGGGTGATATGAACTAACCCGTGCATTGGTGCTTGCCATGTGGTACACAATAACAACGTGTCATCACTCCCATTTCATTCATTCTGACATGTAACTGTTTGGCAAAATTACAAGTTAAATATGGTAATAAACAAATCTGCTTATTTTCCTTTTGAAAGGTAAAAATCAGAGAGTTGGTGCCGTGATGCGATCTAACAACATGTCGAACACATCATGTAATTGTTGCGAGCCAAGTGTTACCCCAAAAAAAAAGGCATGTGCTATCAGCCTTTCTGCATTCAGCTCACAGTGAGTTGCTGCCTTTGAATAAACCAGCACAGACGTTGAGTTTGGATCGGACCCAGAAACTCTTAAAGTGATGCCAACAAGAGGGAAGCTTGACCCTCTTCTGTGTTTTCAACAGTAACATGTTGATGAAAGACAAATTAGAAAATATTGATCAGAAAACTCTCCCAAGCAGAGAACTTGTTTTGAGCAGCAAAAGAAAGCTGCCTTCAGTGCTTCAGGAAGGTCAAATGAGTCACGGAACTGGGTTTTAGGAGACACAAATCTCTTTCTGTAGCGATGGCCTTCCACCATATGGTTATGTCCATGTTTTGGTGCTGTTTCTAAGTGGGCGCTCCCTTTCTGTCGCAGATCCAGCGACTGAGTCGAGGTCTGTCCCTGCTCCGGGCAAAACAGGTTCACCCTCACACTTTCCAGCCGTCTGGCCATGGATGATTCACACTGTCCTACTGGTCTATTTTGGCTGGCAACAGAGCGAATGGTTTGCTTTGTACAAGGCCTAAAAATGAGCGAGAAGTAGAAGAAGACCATTGTATCTTTAGACAGCAGCAGCTGAAAAACTGATGAACAATATTCTGTTCACTGAGCTCTTAATACTTAATCCTCAAGTGTTAAAAATCACACAAAACAGTGCTTTTGAAGACGTCACCTTGTCTCACTTGTTTTTCTTTTACTGTAGTCTCAAAGGGGACAAATCATGAAAAACTCACTTTTTCTACCAACCCACAAATTGTGAGAAGAGACAACCCAGTCAGTTTTTTCGTGGACTTCCTAGATTAGAAAACGTGATTCAACAAGACATTCAGATTTGGCTCCTCTTCCTATTTCACATGTAGCCTCATTATAATACACCGACCCCCATCTGAGTATCTCCCCCCACGGATTGAGAACTACCTTTGCAGAGGTGCACTATATTTTTCTCGCAAGACAATCAGAGCACACTGGGCTTTTTTGTGAGGTGGGGCTTAAAGAGACAGGCGCCAAAATGGAGCGTTTCTGACGGAGGGTGAATACAGGTATATTCAGACAAACGCGAGGAGAAAAATAATGCATTTTTGAATATTTACACATGTAAACATGTTCTAATAGAAACCCAAAGTGAGAGAGCCTGAAAATTAGCATGATATTGATACATTGAAATATGATTGTGATCCTGAGATTAGAAAATATTAATGTCAAGTCATGCCCCCTACAGAAGAGCCTGGCTTAACTGGAAAAAGGTTCACACTTGAAAGCACTACAGTCTGCATTTGGAGAGGGGGATCTCTCCCTCTCCCTCTCTCTCCTCTCTTCAATTCCTCTCTCCTTTCCTTTCTCTCATCTTGCCGCTGTCTTATGAAACTGCAGCCGATGGTGAGAGAAAGAAAGTGCGCAGACTTGATCAAATTGAATGATTTTATTAGTCGCTAAGACTAAGCTGGTGTGCAGAGGACCCTGTTTTATCCGGGCTTTGCGTGCGGTGCCTAGTGCAGTATTAGCTACAGGGCAGACTTCCCCACTGGACAGGCAGATGCTTTCCCCCCCCAGAGCGGTGTAGAAGCACCATGTGTCACTGAATCTGAGCCGGGATAAGAAGTCTGTCACACTGAGCTCTGAATGGGATCTAAAGCACCCTGGTGCATCATACATACAAAAAAAAAAAAAAGAAACACACGACAAAACATGGTCTTAAGGCTGAGCAGAATTGTCTGGCTGACAATTTACATTACAACATGTAAATCACTCATAGTGTCCATCCACTCGCTGTAAGACTGACATGGTAACCAGATGTTGGCCTGTGATATCGGCTATTACCGTTACTACATGCATGAGCCAGACAGTAATTATGTCATGTGATCTTCAGTCTGCATTAGAGTAAATAGACTTAGACTTAGCTTTGACCTGATGCTGGAAATGTTATGTAAGAAATCCCCGTAGATTAATGTTCTTCTGGCCTTTTGCAGAGTCTGCTTCATATTCGGGGAGTTGGTGCAAATGTTATGAAATATATTTGTTCCGATGCATTGGTGTTATGCGGTACCATCATCATTACTGTGATTGAGAGTTATTGCGCATTTCTGTATAAACGCTGGCATTGTGATGTATGGAAATCTCAATAGGATCCTAAAACTGCAGAGATGCTCACTATTGGATTCACAAAGCCTCATTTATTGCTTTCATAGGTGTGCCGTGTGTTGGTTTATATAACTTTCTGTTTCCCTCTAGCAGCACCACTGAATGCTGGAGAATATTTCAATAATGTTGTACATGATTACATGTCTTACATCCTTCTTCCTTGTCGTTTTACAGACTGCACTCAGGAGACGAGGAAGCAGGGAAACATTTAAAGACAAGAAGTCCACGAGTCAGGTAAAAATCAATTCTAAAGACATTATTCATTGAATTCCCTCGGAATTCCCTATCATGAAATATTGTATGCTATAGGCATAAAAGGATAAGCTTGTTGATATTCTATATTTTTCTTCGTGTCAACAAATCCCCTGAAAACAATAATAATAAGTACTGGCTGTGTAGCCAAACCTCTACAGTATATATATATATATATACTGTATACACCACACTGTTGCACTGGGTTACATGTCCCTTCATTACTAAGGAAACTATGGTTTATGTTGACACAATCTCTCATACACTGTCCTGCTGCTGTAAATTTATCAGATTAATCCACCGCTGAAAGTCCCCAACAAATGCACCATTTACTCCTGTACAGTGCCCAGCTGTTTGTTAACAATGAAAAAGTTATAAAATATGACCAACTTTATCCCTTCAAGTTTTTAATTGTGACATCCTCATCCCTATCACCTTGCTAGGAGGACAGTGCAGACCTCAGGTGCCAGCTCCAGTTTTCCAAAGAGGAGTCCGGCCTAATGAGAAAAAAGATGGCGAAGCTGGGCCGGGAGAAGGACGAACTGGAGCAGGAGCTGCAGAAGTACAAGTCAGTTTACGGGGACGTGGACAGTCCCCTTGCTCTGGCCGAGTGCTCGGGTGGGGGTCCTCACACCACTCGGGAGGCTGAGCTGAGATTACGACTCAAGCTGGTGGAGGAGGAGGCTAACATCCTGGGCAGAAAGATCGTGGAGCTGGAAGTGGAGAACCGTAGCCTGCGGGCGGAAAACGAAGACGTTCGCTGTCAGTATGAAAGAGACTGCTTTGGGCGGGAACCATTCTCCAGCATGCCCTCGTCGCCTTACGGCGGCGACGCGCTGGATTCGGCAAGTGAGCTACGTCGCCATCTGCAATTTGTGGAGGAGGAGGCTGAGCTGCTGCGCCGCTCCATCTCAGAGATTGAGGACCACAACCGGCAGCTGACATCTGAACTCAATCGCTTCAAGTTCGGCCCCAGCAGCAGCTCTGTTGGCGAGGAGGGCAGTGAGGGAGGCCTGTTTAAACCTGGTAATGGGGGGAACGGCAACAGCTCCAGCGGTGGATTGATGATGGAGGAGCTTAAATCAGCTAGGATGCAGATCAATGAGCTGAGTGGAAAGGTGATGAAGCTGCAGTACGAGAACCGAGTCCTCGTGTCCAATGTCCAGCGCTGTGACCTGGCTGCACACCTGGGCCTGCGCACCGGCAGCCCTCGAGACAGCGACGCAGAGAGTGATGCAGGCCGGCGAGAAGCAGCTGAGGAAGAGGAGGCAGGGCGTCTTCTTCTCCTCCACCCCAAGAGAGAAGGGCCCATCGGGGGCGAGAGTGACTCCGAAGACCTGTTTGAGAAAACCGCAACCACCTCAGGGTTCGGAAGCATCAAACCGTCAGATGGCAGTGAGCTCAGCGCCACTGAACTGGCCAACCGCAGGAGAGAAGAACGTGAGTCATTCTCCAACGTGAAACGCGAGGCGGATAGGCTCGGGAAGACGGTGGACCGTCTGATCACGGACACAGACAGTCTGATCTTTGAGGGCAGGCTGCTGGTGACAACGGGAGAGAGCCTGGAAGGAGGGGAGTTGTCTGGATCCAAACCAGACACCCAAGTCCTGGACACCATCAACACTCGCATGAAGGCTTTCCGCACTGAGCTGCACATCTTCATGGAGAAGCTGGACCATGTGGGGGAGGTGCTGAGAGAAAGGACAGACGATCTGTCACCCATGCCAAACCTCACAGAGTCCAGCAGCTTCCTGTCCACAGTCACCTCCATGTCCCGTGACTCTCCCATTGGCACCTTTGGAAGAGACCTGGTTACAGACTTCCAGGTAAGTTCAAGGGATGGACTTCTTGTGGCCTTTTCTGCTGTTTAAAGGGGACATCCCTCAGTACATTAAGAGGTTTTCTTTCTGTGGCTGCTTGGTTCTTTTGCACAAAGAGAAATGACAATATATCAATAATTAAGGGAAGGCCTGTCAGCCAGTATGACAGTTAGTGATGATGAGGAAAAAGTCAATACTTTAGATTATGCAAACAGGATCTTCTTTTAAAATCTTGCATAAGAATATTGTTATGCATCCAACCTCAAAAGCAACCCTTCAGATTGTCCAAGCAATATCACGGAGACAAGACAACAATGCAACTAATGGCTTCATTGCTTTAAAACAGCAATAGACAAAATTCTTTGGTCTGCAAAATCCTGTCAAATAGCAGACAGCCACGAGTAAACCCACTGGTGTATTTGTAAATGTGAGACTTCTTTTAGGTTTGGTAGGTAATGGTCATGGCCCTAAGTGTGCAGTCATTAGTACAGCATTTAAGGCCAAAGTAAACTAAATATGATCCTCGGTCACCACTGTGTGCAAAAACACAGCTCTAATTAAAGACAGTGGCAGCGCCGTCCATCTGTAGCAGGACACACACTATCCACAGCCATGCCTGTCAATGTGAATCTCATTAAGTTGTAGGCAAACATAGCTTTTAGGATAGGTTCGGATTCTTTCAAGTCTATCCGTATACAATATTTATATGCAAGTACGTATGTTGAGAGAAATAGGGGAGAAAATGCAGGTGTTGAAAAAAGTTGCATGAAGACTTTAGTGTCTCCAGAGGGAGCTGTGTGAAGTCCGATAAGCTTGCTTGGTGCTGAAGACTCCAAGTTTTAAAATGAGTTAAAAAAGAAGGGAGATTACCAGATCACTGTAGCTCCTCATCTGCTTCAGGCGAGCAGCTCGAGGCTACATTAGCCACTATTAGCTTGAGGTTGAGTTGCTTTGTTGGTAATGTAGGCGCCAGGTTTTGACAAGGAGGAAGAATGCATGGAATAGAAAAGACGAGGGATCTCATCTGTTGCATTGATTTTAATCTCTCTCTCTTTTGTTTTTTTTACTTTTTTATCGCAAGTCTGGTTATGTTACAGGAGTGCAACGCTAATTTTAATGTCAGACAAAGCTAATATGAGGCTTAAGTCATTTTAGTTGACCAAATGTGTGCACTTTCCAAGATGTGTGACTTAATCTGTTATACTCAGACTGCTGAACCCTGACTCAATTTTTAAAAAAATGCTTTTTTGCACAGAGTGAGGACAGTGGATTTTGTCCCCCGTTTCTTACTACAATGAAGTCGCGCTACAACAGGTGCGGAGTTGTTGCTTGTCAAATGAGAACACCGGTGTCCCAAGGCGAGATCAGGGAGGACAGAAACCTCCCGTGGAGCAGAAGAGCACAAGCTCTCTTGATCTTGATTTTCAGCAATTAATACAGACGGTGAAATCTGGGCCTCATGATTCTTCTCACTGATTGGGTTTGAAGCAGGAGTTGTCAGAATAGTCACCAGGGAGATATCTAGCTTAAACAATGCCGGTTTTTGATTCTCCAGTGTTGGCTTTTCCTATAATTGTGAAGCAGAATTCACCAAGCGTTGGATTGGTCACCCACTCACAGAGGAAGCGATCTGGGATTAGAGCATCATGAGACTGATGAGGTGTGATAGGCTTGAAAACATCCGAACCTTTAATTTAAAGCCCCAAGTAGAAATATTGAGAGACGTCCAGTGCCAGAACAGGGTGACTTAGCAGCACCCCCGCTCCGACATGAGCCACCCAGCTCTACCACGCTGGCATTACCGCCACCCCGACCCCGACCCACCATCGCTTGCTGCTGCCACATTCACATCTGCATCTCCATGCACATCGTCATAGCCAGCAGCCCTGCCTGCCTCCTTCTCCCTGCACTCACTGTCTGCAGCCGCCCTGCTTCCAGTCAGCCAGGGCACATGGGAGGGTGCTTAGGAAGGGTGCTCGAGAGGGTGCTCGGTATGAATGGAGTACTCCAGGAGTTATGGCAGCTTCTTCCATTTGGCTTGATTCAAAGCCTTTTCCTGTTGCATGCATGAGGAAGTTAAGTAATTTGTCCCTCTCTGCAGCTCTGCTACACCATGCTATCATTTGTGTGACTCATTATGACGCACAAATGGTGTAGCTATTATGTTTAAACCACAGATCATCACACGCACAGACACGTGGGACTGGTTACTCCATGCTGTTGCCAAGGAGACTAACCGTAAAAATGTGTGCACTGTCTAAAATAACCTCTGTTGAATAAGAAAACAGAGTTGCATGGCGCTGCAGTGTGAGTCGCCTGTGGAAGAACCCCGCTGGCTGTCACCCTGCTTTATGTTCTTGTTTTATTGCAGCTTAGCGTTAGTCAACATGTCAACACACTGTGTACCAAAGCAGGTTCATTATCTCTGTGCTGCATGATCAGGCAGAGGCATCTTGGGTGTGTTTTCCAATCAGTCGTATTGGAATAAAACAAATGTCTCCTCAAACATTTCTCACTTCAAGAACCTTAATCCGCTTTGTAGCGATAATGGAGGGAAGCCTCCTCCATTGCTGATTCTATCCAATGATTTGTTTATGCTTCGCTCCTTCGCGTGTACGGCTCTCTGGTTAGTCTGGATGAAGCTGGGTGGTTTCCTCGAAGCTCACCACTGTACTAACAACTCGCACCTGTTCAAAGCAAAAAGGCCTTGAGTCCATTGAGAGTTGTTGAAGGTAAACAAAGATGTAGAGCAGTGGAGTTTGAAATGGAGTGGATAAATAGTCACTGCAGCAGCAAAGAGTAGGTAAATATAATCCATGAGAAAAAAAAAAATCTCCAGAAGATTCACCAGAGAAAAGAAATTGAGCTGTTTTCTCTCTGTTATTATCTGAGAGTCCTGTAATTTATTATATTTATCTCATAATAACAAGAGCCGTATGTCATAATTACAAGATTTTTATCTCATAATTATCTTGTAAATTATTATGTTATGTAATGATTTCTTGTAAGTCTGACTTTAGTATCTCGGATGTGGATCTTAAGATAACCAAAGTATCCTGCAGTTTCAATCTTTATAATGATGTTTTAGTACCAAGATCATCAAGTAAAATTTGTATCTTGTGATGAGATGAGAGCTTCACCAGACAATTATGTGATAAAAGTATAGATATGAGATGAAAGTTTATCATAAGTTACAAGATGCTGATCGTGAAGAAACCAAAGAATCTTGCACACTTATTACGAAGATTTGTATTTCATATTTATCTTCTAAGTGTTCGAAATGTTTTCTCTTATGTATCTTATAATCATGACAAAACTCAACTCATCAATTTGTCAACTACTTTGACTCACTTTAAATTACCAATGATTCGATACTGAGCCCATCAGGTACAATTCAAAGGTGCAGCTCTTGAAATTATAGATAATAATGAGATAAAAATGTAAATACGAGACAATAGTTTCAAGATATGGAAGTCACAACTTTGAGAATATGTCTGAATGTTGCACACTGATGTAGATAGCTTTATGTCACAATAGCAGCAAGTTCCTGCTAGCTCGGAAGAATCCTCACTCACAGTCATATAACCACGGCCCTGTCTTAATCCTTGACTGAAGCCTCAAATGCCTCCAGTGTATTTTAAATGCTGTATTGTCTGTAAACAATGTGCATCATACAGGCTCAAGATGCAACTTTCCTTAGCTGACTGCTTCTACAACACACACGGCTGTGCACAGGCATGTGTTGGAAACCTTTAGCGTGCTAGCTCTCGCTCTGCAGTTTGTTGTGGTATCTCTCAGCTGTTGGTTTGGACTCATGTATCCCTCATTGCATGCGCTTCATAACAAGTGTTTTGCATTCTTTTCCCCCCCGATTCCCTCTCTTTGTTCCTCTTTGTGTTCCCGCCAGATGTTTCAGCCCATGATTTTGTTCATCCTCATTCTCGTTCTCTTCTCATCTCTCTCATACGCCGTCATCTTTAAGTTGGTCCTTCTCTTTGCGCTTTTCTTCGTACTCTAGTCCGTTTGTTCTTCTCCACACCGTGTAGTCTGTTCATTTTCCCCCTTCAGTTTATATTCTTTACCCATTTTCTGTTTTGTTTTTGTTTATTTTCCCCGCCCGCTCTTTTCCCGCTCATCCCCTTACTCCGTTTGTTGTCTTCTCTCTGTTTTGTCCACAATCCACCTCACACATCTCCCCCAATACCACCACCACTATCCTGCACCTGTCCCCCATCCCCCTAACCCCTCACACCCACCGTCCACAACCCCCTTCCCTTCCCTCCCCGTCCCTTCCCTCCCCGTCCCTTCCCTCCCCTCCCCCACCCCACGTCACTCACAGTCCGGTCAGAGGGATGAGCTGGAGTGGCGTCTAGGACAGGAGCGAGGCGTGGAGCCCCAGAGCCAGGGTTGGGGCCAGGCCCAGAGCAGGGGAGCCATGGGACTCACTAGGTACCACAGGCCCCTGGCTTTAAGAGCAGAGGTCAGTGCCTCCTCCCTCCTCCATCTCCCTTTACACCTGTGGGACTGAGTTGACACTGGCTCCACACTATAATCCCCGTACACGGGCCTTCTGTCAACCTGAACTTGATTTTCTAATAATTTATATTGATTCAAACACAAATCTGGTTTGGTTTCTTCTCTGTGGAGCGACAAGTCCTTTCTTTCCAACGGGGAAATGTTGTGAAATACAGCTCTGCAGAGCCTGTAGACGCCCCCAAAACCGTGTCATTTTTAATTGAATTAAATGTTTCATACAGGCAAATGGAAATAATCTAATCATGCTTTTACAAAATGCATTTTGAAAGTTGTCACATTATGGACACACCTAAAATGAAAATGTTGGTACAGAAAAAGGGTCATTATACTGAAAATATATTATTTGGGGGTTTGTTTTTGGAATATCTGCTGGCCTGAGAAGCAGTGCACCATGGTAAGAAAGACTGAACTTGCCCTACAGTGAAGCAGTTTATAGCATTTACAGATGCTGGTCAGTTCTGAGGAGTTTGATTTAACAGATTAAAACCTGAAAACGATTTTCAAAGTTTAACAAGTTTATCTCCAATACTTGTATGTGTATACAGTTAAAGTCAATTCTTCAGATATTGTTTGTCCCATAAGGAGCCTTCTCACATCTCTACCAAAATATACAAAGTGCCTCTGAGCACTATTAACTATAGATTTGGCTGATTTTGAATTTGGTTGGTTACGATCAGAAGGCCGCTCAGTCCAGCATGTCTAGTGACACTCCAGCCACGGCCATTTTTTTAATGCTGAACACGATTTCACTTCATTCACTCTAAATATCCACTCCCACAGCCACTGATCTATATTTATTCATTTTATAATCTTTTGATTTAAAATTCTAAATCCACACCATGTTCCCCTGGACATTTTTTTTTTTAATGATTTCAAAGAAACGAGTAGAAAGTAGATTGCATACGTAGAACTTCAGAGTTACGAGGCGTTCCTTAAATTCTAGCGCATTTCCTGCACCAAGTGTTTCGATTGCATGTTGTGCTATAAAACATATATCTGCTGGTGGACAGTTTGTTACCCTCTAAAGCAGTGTAAGACAGCTACAGTATATCGACTTGTTAGGCATATGTATGCACTCAGTGTATCACGGCTGAGTCTGCACTCTGTCGCGAAGCCCTCTGGCAGCGCTTCATCACTACCGGCTGCACCGTCATGACTCGACTCAGCAGATTAAATGGATGTGAAAGTGCAGTTTACACAGAAGTGTCACAATACACTTTAATCACACACAATCATGGAGGCAAGTAGAAACTTTACTGCAGCACAGATCTGTTAAACCCTTCAGTGACTCGACTCTTTAATAAACCGGCTGGACACTGTGATTCATAATCGCTGCCTCATGCTTGTGTTCATAGAAAACATTGCCCGCTGTTATGTAATGAGTTCTGGCAGCGGTGATGTGACACGTTACTGTAACAGTTACAGTTCTTGCACATCTGTGTGGATATCTCTTTGTGTCCCTGTGCTTTCTGCCGCAGTGTAATCTGTGAGGTGAAATGAATGAATGTGAAAGCGGCTCAAATATGGCAGGATTAGCTCTGCACTGTAGGCCTGTGTGATTTGCATTTGACATTGGGCTGACAGGGAGGTGATCCAGGGTCAGCACTCACTGAACAGCTCAACTTACTGTTGGAGGGTACAGTCAACGCCCGATCGGATGGAAGAAGGAAATCGCATTAAAAAAAACGCTGCAATTTCCAAATCGTCAAAGTCTGCACTGTTTAGGAGGACAGACAGGGAAGTCTTGTAAAGGAGTTGAAGAATCATTACATTCAAAGCCATAAACATAAGCATCTCATTTCCCTATGAGCATTTATTCACCTGTAGGAAAATCCTAAAGTGCATTTCTTGGAAATAATGCCCGTCACAAGGTTTAGTAGCGTTGATAGAAATCATGATCTCGAGGAAGCTTTGCTTTTGAGCGACATTGAGCTCTTTAGATGTGGTGTTGGTGTCGTGCAGCTCTAGTAGAGTACGTTCGCTGTTTAAATATACAGTATTTATTCAGTCATTTTGTTTATCACAGTTTATAATCAGTATTCTATTCATTAAAGTAACCTTTTGATAATTCAAGAAAAGGACGCCAATGAGTTAGACATAGTTTTGAGAAATACACTTATTTGCTTTCTTGCTGAGCGTTCGATGAGAAGATCGATACCACTCTGACACAGACAATATGAAGTTACAGCCAGCAGTCGGTTAGCTTAGCTTAGCATAAAGACTGGAAACAGGATGAAACTGCTAGCCTGGCTCTGTCTGAAGGTGACCAAATCCACCTACCAGCACCTAAAGCTCAATAAGTTATGTCTTGTTTGTTTAATCCAGTTTAATGCAGTCTTAGAGGGGGTTTTGTGCCAAACTATTTCCTTTGTGTGACTTCCTGGAATCTCCACCTTTTGCCTGAGAACTTCATAGTGACGTCCAAACTCCAGGAAGTCATTTTTACTTTAGAGGTGCTGGTATTCAGATTTTTGTTACTTTTGGAGAGAGCCAGGCTAGCTGTTTCCCCAGTTTCATGTATATGCTGCTTAGCTAAGCCAACTGCCTGCTAGTTGTAGCTTCATATTTAGTGGAGACACATGAGTGATATAGATTTTCTCTTTCTAAAAATGTCAAACGACTCCCTTGAGATTTGATATGCTTTCGTTTGAGGTTTGATCAAAAAGCTTTGAAGTTGCGAGATGAAGAAATATTAAGTCCAGATCAAAAAATATGCAGCATTAAATTATAATCACTTCCTGAGACTTTGTAGAAGAAGGTGTAATGGGATTCCTCTTGTGTGAAAGTCAGACCTCATTTGAGGCTTTTCAGTGCTGCTCAGTGAGTTTTAGATTCGCAGTGGAAATCGTAGAGCACAAATACAATCGAGCGTAATCATCTCATACACAAAACCGTGTGATTTTGTTCGACTATCAAATACAGCTTTACCGAGAGACAAACGGAACGATAGTGAGATATCAACATGTGATGTCATTTAAGCAAAGTGTTTTTAAAGTAACTGTGTGCTGTGCTGTTGTGGGTTCAGCTCCGGGACACGCCTGCTGCTGACATCCAGTTTCGTCTGGATCACGAGCGAAGTCTGAGAGCAGCGACGGAGGAGCAAGAGGCTGTCGTTCCTCTTCCTCAGGTACAGTAATGCAGTCAGTCACACAATGTGTGAGCGGAAGAGCACCGGCATCACACTTCATTTGTTCCGCTATCTTTGCTGGAGTTTCAACATGATTTTAATTAAGTGTCACCACTGGAGAGGAAAGAAAGTTTTTGCTTTAATATCCATAACTGAATTTTGTTTTAGACTTTGATGGATGTTGAACTGTCTCCATTATGTCGCATGCAATTTACACTAAGCCCCTTTTTTGTACAACGTTATCCTTTTAATCAAAGATGACAAGTTGAAAAAAAGAAAAGAAATGGTACGTAGAAGTCTGGGTCTATGTTTTAACATATAAACGTTTTTGTCATTTTAAGCTCACAAAATCATAAAGCAATCATAAAAATGTCCTAGTTTTCTTAATATTCTGAAATTAAACAGAATGTCTTTGGGTTTTTTTTTTTTTACCGTTGGTTGGATATATGTGTATATATATACAAATTTCTGGCCATAAATTATCACAAGATATATTTATTATTTAACCAATAGACCTACTGAAGCATTGCATGAGGTTGCATATCCTCACTTACTCACTAACCATTATTATTTGAGTATGACGGTTTTGGAATGAAACCTTTTACTGTCGATGTGAAGCTCGTCTCTCCTCCGGTCCCTTCCACAGCAGGAAGACGAGCGACTGCGTCTGGAGGCCCAGCGTGCAGGTCTGGAGTTGCAGGGACTTCAGACCCATGAGGTACCCTGGCCTCAGGAGAGAGCCCTGCTGCAACAGGAGGTTCGCCTCTTCAGACGCAACAACATCATCTTCTACATGAAGCTCAGGTGGATCCTCATGCACTGGAGGCTCGGCCGCAAGGACGACTCCGAAGAGGAGACGGCGAACCCGGAGGTGAGTCAGGGGTTTAATAAGTCGGAGGCACATTGAGGTTTTTCAAATATCTCCCAGCATTGATGACTCATACATTGCTCTACCTGTCTACCTGTATGATTTTGTGAAGTTGTTTTATACGTACAAATATTGTCACAAAACATTTATACATGAACCGTTTGAAGGAGACATCATGTTGAAACGTAAAAGCATTTCAGTAAGGAGAGATCAGTTGTAAATGTACAGTATTAGTACGTACTGAATGTATTTTTGTTTTATTTAACCTTTTTTTTTTACAGAATAGTCCTAAGATTTATAAATCCTTTTCCAAGGATTGATATTGATTGCCAGAGGGGGAATTCAGGTATTTCAGCAGCACAAGGACAGAAATAATTAGAAGTACATAAAAATAATAATAATATAGAAAAATAATAAAACGTTTCAAGAGCAATCAACCAGTGGTTGTGCGCTGAGTCGATCACTAGGAATGAGATGTTCAAAATGGCAACAAAGCGACTCTTCCTGAACCCCGTTCAGGTCAATACTTCCCACCAGGGAGCAGGTCGGCATGATTGACAGTCTGCTTAATTTGTCGCCCGGCTGATTGAGCGACTCCATTTGTTATTCAGCTTGTTGATTCATTGGTCGATGCTTCACTTTTTCATCTTATCTTCTTGTACTAACGGCTGATTTGTGACATTCACGTTTTGCTGGTTTTGTTTTGTTTTTCGGGAAAGATCACATGATACAAATTCATAGCTCTGCACTGCACCTCCCCAGAGACCGCAGAGCAGTTTGGCTCTTTACCGGGAAGTCTTTTCTCCTGAATTTTCTGTTGACATCAGTGTATTCATGCAGCATCTTGTGAAACCTAATTTGAGTCTACAGATGGTGCAGCAGTGTTGCAGCCCATGTGTACCTTGCGGGAAGTTTACCACCCGCCCTTGACTTGACATTGAATCCCAACAGAACATTTTCTCAAGTCAGGTTTATTTTTAAAGCCCTTAAAGGATTGCTTCACCCACAAAATCACCATTTGTATATCACCCCGTGTTACCTTGAATTCTTGAAGAAAATTTTTTTTTTTCTTGCATGCTTCCATGTTGAACGAAGAATCGGAAAAACCAAAAAAAAAAAAACGCGTTTAACAACTTGTGCAGTATAATCCCATTCTAATTTATCCAGTGGTATGCTCACTACTTCCCAAACTTGTGCATCTTCGCTTCTACTTGAAACGCCTCTGCATAAACACTTGCACTGACGCGCAAGTCCGAAGTATTTTAAATGATAAGGTTGTTTGCGAAGATGCATGTGATTGGGAAGTACTGAGCATTCGACAAATGAGGAAAATTAGGCGTTTCTCTGCCTTCTGCCCCATTGCATGCTGGGATAAGCTCAGCGACTGTGAGCCTGAAACAGAATGTGTTGGTACAGAATAAATTAGTGCGTGATTTAAAACACAGGCTTTTCATGGCCGTATCATCTGTTCCAGTTTGAGAAGTTGGAGGGCATCCCAGAGCTGGGAGTGATAACGGAGCAGGCGGAGGGTGAGGCGGATCGAGACGACAGACCGTGTTTACCACAATCTCCATGGAACGTCCCCGACCCCGGGCCCATCATCCCTCTGCCGTCGCCTGATCGACACCTGCAGCATCAAAGACAGGTACTCACATTTACAACTCCTCCACTGGTTTTTGGGATTCATTTTATTAAGACAAAATTATGAAAATTTGCCATTTCAGTGACTCAACTTTCTGAACATAGCATTATTTAACAAGAGTCAAGTTTTCAGTTCATCAGCCATGTTGTGATCTAGAAGCTTTCAAACAGATTTACCTGGGCCTATGGTGAAAAATTAAATACAGCGGAGACAAGAGGGTCCATAGCGTTTTCAAAAACCTACACACGGCTTAAAATCAGCTCATTATTTAGCTTTCGCTGCTCTGTAAAATACAATAGAAACACTTCAGTAATTGTAGCAAGGGAGAATCCTATACTAAAAAAAGATAGTATACAGTTACATATAGTATATATACTCACATAAAAACATACACATAATGAACACTATAACTGTAAAGTTGTAGTACAAAGAAATAGTATGGTTTACATGTTGTACTACCTGGTCATTTGCAAGTGCTTTCATCATTTCAAGTGTTTGTAAAAACAAATGTTAATTTTTATAGTAGTAACTCTGTGTGTGTGTGTGTGTGTGTGTGTGTGTGTGTGTGTGTGTGTGTGTGTGTGTGTGTGTGTGTGTGTGTGTGTGTGTGTGTGTGTGTGTGTGTGTGTGTGTGTGTGTGTGTGTGTGTGTGTGTGTGTGTGTGTGTGTGTGTGTGTGTGTGTGTGTGTGTTGAGCTTTTACATTTCTCTCGTTCATTGTTTCAAATGCATGTTTGGCAGCCGCTTATTAGAGCAGTTTGGCATGGTATGCAGATGAGAAATTTGGCCTAGATAACTAGTTCGAGGCAGTAATTATTTTTGAGGACACAAAAACATGGACACTCATCAGTTAAATGCAAAGAAGACAAAAGGAGCTTCTGTTCTTCATACCGCCGAAGGTTTCACCCTGACGTAGCGTGTGTTGAGATCAGTATGTCCGCTGTAAGACTAAAGAATGTACATAAGCATTTGGGGGTGGATGCATTATTAAGAAGGCCTAAGTGCTCTACTTTGCTGTGTTTTGATTTTTTTCCACATCATAAAAATGGTTTGTTCGGTGATCTGACATTGTTGCTTTACTTTGTGAGCTTTTTTTTTTCTTCAGTTTCAATCAGCACGCCCGGTAGAATATATTAAGCTTCGTGCATGAGAGCAGAAATGCCGCCTTGCTTTAGTAATCATTTGCACACTACGGCAGAGCAGACGATCAGTCCTGCAGCCAGGGTGAGATAATAGTACGTTAAGCCGTAGAGAGGTCGTTGAAAGTTTTCACTGAAGACTTGGACAGGCAGTTTGGCAGTTTGGCGGCTTGGTGAGGGAAAAAAATCCTGATTCATTCCCTCTGGTGCTGCCGATGTATGATACTGTTAAACCTTACTGTAACATAATAGTTCTCAAATCAGCTTGAAATACCTGGAACTAAATTTAATTGGGCAGGGATTTTTATTTAGCCGGCCAGCACACTGGTAGGCACTGTCGCCTCACTGCAAGAGGGACTGGGCCCTTTCTGTGTCTCAGCAAACACATGGAGGTGAGTTTTCTCCTTGTAGTCTGGTTCCCTCCCACATCAAAAGACGTGCATGTGAATTATTAAAAAGTACCCGTGTCACTGCATCTTGCCAAAGCTCCTGGGTGCTGACGGCTGCTCCGTAACAGTTGCAGAGGGGGAAAATCCCAGGAGGGGAAGATACAAAAATGGGATTATAGCATCTTCTGATGGCATTATTTATTTTTTTGTAGAAAAATATATATATTGATATATAATCATATAAGGATTTGAAGAAGGAAAAGCGTTGGACACATTTGTCAGATCTCATGGATACACATAACTGTGCTTTGGTGAAAAACGCTGAATGTAAACCTAACTGTGATTATTTACAAGATGCATATTTAGATACACAAAAGGAAGGTTGTCATTTATGCTCTTATGGAAAGTTGCTCCTGTGAGGCCCCCTTTTTTTCCTGGATATACTGGACTGAAGTGCACTGGCCTTTTAGCACCTGAGCTCATATCGTGTTCACAGCCCAGGCTGGCAGAGCCGGCGGCGCTGTAGTGAAACCTCGAGGTGATGTTTTACTCACAGACTCCTTTGTGCTTCACTGCCTCCTGCCAAGACCTGAGGAGTCTCCACAGCAGGACCACCAGAGGCAAACAGCTCTCTGAGCAGGAAAAACATGCTCTTCACTGTCTCAAACCCTCTGCATCGAAAATGGACTAAAATAAATACTTGGTCTTCAAAGAGGTTTTTGTTTTCACAGCTTTAATTACTGCACTACTCAGAGGGATTTCACTTAATTTCAAGTTAGGATTTTTGAGCGTAGGATTTTATATCTACACCCAACTTTGTGTACAGGTTTTAGTGTTTAATTGTCATGGTAGGATGGGAAAGGACAGGGATAAAAGAAGAAGAGGAGCAGGAGACAGATGGGAAACCGGATGGAGAAGTTCAAGTGAAATTGATTTATAAAGCACTCACAAAGCAGGTTTGTCCCAAAGAGCTTTACAGACAAACAAAGGTCAGATACAAACAAGAGACAAGCCCATCGAGATAAGGACAGAACTTGCTGAACTTGCCATGTCCATGTGTGTGTCTGAGTGTGTTGGATTAACCTTTCCTAAATGATTGTTTTGTCTCGATCCGCTTCGTACAGTTTGGGGAGAACCGGCAAGTGCTGCAGGCCCTGCGGACGCTGCTGGAGGAGTTTCAAATGGAGGTGCAGGAGGAGGAGTCGCGGCGATGCCAACTGCAGCAGTCCTACGCCAATGACAAAGCCACCTGGGAGGTCAAGTGGGCAGAGATGAAGTGCCAGTTAGCCCAGGTACAGATGGCGTCTCAGCGCCCACCTTAAGGGGATAGAAAACTAGCGGTGCATTCAATAAGCAGCAAGGTGACAGTAAACATGTTGCCTTCTCCATGGATGAAATCCCACTCAGGGCTAAGCCGTAATAAGGAGAAAAAAACAAATCTTTTTATTGTTTTTTTAACTTCCCCTAAAGGCCGATCCATGTCATTTTGGGAGTGCAGCAATGGAATAAAGTTGGGCCTTGATCCATATCCCAAGTGACAAACAAATGGACAAAATACAATTTATAATCACCCCTCAACAATTAAATTGAAACAGGAAGGACAGCTTCCAATAAGATGAGAATATGATGAATTGCCTGCTTGGCACTAATGAGTCTGTCACTGTGGAAACTAATTCATTCAGCATTCTTCCAGCGCTTCTAAGTGAACTCAAAACGGCTTAAAGCACTCTCTTATATTCCTAATGGAAGTTTGAATACTTTGTAGATTAGGATCAGAGTATATTGATTTAAACCAGATAAGAGAACATGGCTAGCTGATATCGCTTATTTCGTACGGAGTTCAGAGATAATTAGGTCAATGTCAAAAATGTTTAAATTCACAGTTATACTATAACTGTTATAGTATAAGGCCTCCAACGGGAAACCAACGTGGGAAATATTCAAATGCTACACCAACATTTAGTGGCTTTAGATGTGAAGACATAGACTATTTTTAATGTATGTAGTTGTGGTCAGGACCAACCTCATGTTATTGGCATTGGCCATCAAGACTAGACGACAGTGGTGGAAAGTAACAAAGTAAATTTACTCAAGTACTGTACTTAAAGGAAGAGTTCACCCAAAAACCATATGAAATGCATATAGTGCTCGCCTCACTAGGCTCTCTATGAATCGAATGGCCTTAAGGAGAGCGGAGCACCCGGAAAATACCAAAATTCTTGGAAATAAGTCATTCAGTATGAAAAAATCATTCAAAAATGACAAATCAACGAAAGAAATCTAAATCCAAAGACAACTAAGAGAATGTGTTTGAATTTCATGGTAGACAAAAAGATCAATACTAAGTTTTGAGTGGAAGAACTGAAGGAAAGGTACAACAGCGTGGCCCAGAGGGATTTACTCATGATGTTTTGCGGTGCAGTCGGAGCCTCATTGTCTGCTGTGTCTGACTCCATCTCGAGATTTTCTTTCCCTTTGGGCGGAGCACGATCAGGACAGGTGGCCAACAATGTGGAAAAAGCAAAGCTTGTAATCAATTTAAAGGACATTGAACATGTTGTTTCTTGACCACATGTATTGGAAGATTAAATCTGAGACCGACAGTGGCAGAGTAGTGTCTTCTCCCAGCTATGTCTGATAAAAAAAGTTCACTGCAACTTGAGGAAAGAATTAAGCAGTTGATTTAAAGGGGGGAGGATTATCTTTTTAACTCTCATGCTGTTAATCTCATCATCTTTTACACGGCTCGTATCCTTCCACAGAGCAGCGGTCACCGAGGGCATACGAGAACTAATTTACTTACTTAGTTTCCTCTGATAACACCGTGTTGAGTTCTTCTCTTGCTCCACTGTGCTTCATCCTGATTAAGACTTCTGAAATATGCCCTTAAACCCCTGGTTTGTAGTCAGGATTATTACACAGCCCAGTAGAGCAGAGCAGAATTGGAAATTACCCTCACCTGCGTCTTTATATGTGGATTCATTTTTGAGGTATTAATATCAGGCTGGCTCATGTTTCATTCTCTAGTTGGGTCACTGGCGCCGTCTCAAGCCTTCTGAATGTCCGGCTATATTTATAATGTCTAGCATCTTGGCTCTTAGCATTCAGTCAGCAGCTCTTACTGCACATTCTCCTCTCATGTATGTAACCAGACAGTTCTCAAACCCAGTGTAAACGTAGACAAGACAAACATTTGAATGGGAGTTATGTAAGCTGAGGTTCCAAGGCAGCCTTGACTTGCTCTTCACATAGGTCCAGTGCTGCAGACTCTGGTTTGTACCACTATGTTGAGGGATCAAAGCCCGTCTGAAGATTACAAAGCTCTGTTGTAGCTTCCCTCAGTCGCTCTGCAAGCTTTGAAGATTTCTGCAGTTCGTCTGAATCCTCGGTTCATGTCCTTCCACCAGGGAGTGGTTTGAAATATAAATTCGGGAGGGCAGCCATCACTCACGTTTTTACTGTGTGTCTCTGTCGGCTACAAAACAACTACAAGTAATTTTACCTTTTCCTAATCTCATTGTGTTGCTTTGTGAATAGGAGGGATTTAAGTTCAGTGGTTTATATGCACTGTATTAGCGGGTGTTCACACTGAAAACAGCCCTGCATTAAAACAATGCAGGGGTCCTCGTAGGTAGGGATGTGTTGCTTCAGGTAACAGAATGTCCAATTTCAGTAACAGATCCGTTTGCACATAGAGTGTTGCAGAAATGAGTCCTAAAACCCAGAGATGAATCAGCGTTTTTGCATTTCCTGTTCGCTCCTCTTGAAGTTAATGGGGTTTTTTTGGCTGGGCTTTTGGTTTGATGCTTGAAATAATGTCTGTGGTGAACACAACCATAGGAGAGTTTAACGTTTTGTTCTACGACATAAAATACGTCAGTAAATATCCCTTAAATTCATTTTGAAGCTTTTTTGTGTCTTAAAAAGGAGGTTGTTAACAAGTGGCTAAATGAGACGACAGCGGCTGTCGGGGACTTTAAACGTCATCACGCCAAACATAGTAATTCCTCTACCCACTATGGTCCATCTTCACAGCGGAGTTGTACTCACGATTACTGAATAATTGATGCCCTGTGTTGATTTATTTTTTCTTTGTATACTGTGCAGCATAATAATTGTCTTAATAATGACTAATCAACCCAACATCCCTGTGTCTTTGCTCTTTGACCAGCTGGAGGAGGAGGCACAGGGCAAGGTGCGAGGCGAAGCTCAGGGAGGTGAAGGGGAACCGGCCGAAGAACCCAAGTGGCCCTTGAAGCTGGAGCGCGAGGAGCACCGGCGTCTGCTGGCCGACAGCCACAGCACCTCCCTGGACCTCCGCTGGAAGCTGCAGCACGGAGAGAAGATGTGGAGCCGCGAGAGGGGAGAACTGCTGGAGCGCTTCGACCGGGAAAGGCAGGAGTGGGACTGCGGCATGAGGGAGCTCCAACGCAAGATGGAGAGGGTGAGAGACAGGAGGAGGTGGAAAGAGAAAAGAAGAGTTATAGTAGAAGAATGACGGGGTGAAAATTTTAGAGCCTTCAAACAAGAGCGGAGGTTCATCCAAAGAACATATTTCTTGCTTACCTCCAGTCAAGGGTAGATTTAATAAATACTCAGGATTACTGAATAATTGATGCTCTCTATTAATTTAGTTAGAAGAACTGCAGCGTCTCACCTCGCTTGTGTGTCATGTAGAGGGCAGGAAACAGGAACATGAGCTGGTTAATATGATGCGAGTGTGAGACTATTAACATATAAAGCAGTGGCTGGAATAATAACTATAGTAAATAGTAAATCTGCTGATACTGATTGAATATAGAGACACAGAGCAGGAAGTAGATGCATTATTCAGCGATGCGTATTCTGACTATAAAGCACAGGTCACCAACTGAACTGCTCAGACTGGCAGGGTGAAAGTCAACGAGTGATGTAGTTGTTCTACTTAAACCTCGAGCATGAAGCAAGGCACTAAAGCCCGAATGTTGCAGGAGGATTACTCAGTAGCTCACAGTTTCTTATGTTAAAGGAAAGCAAGGTGTTCATCTATGGACCGGGGCAGCAGAAAAATGTAATTTAGACAACTGATGGAGAGGTTCACCCAAAACAAATCCATATCAGTTTAAGTGTACGCTATATCAAAATATTTTCAGCTCTTTACCTTTCCGTCAGACTGAAGCTGTTGACTATTCCCTCTTTAAAGCCACCAGACTCCATTGAAAAAAACCTGATATCTGTTTGTGTCATTCTTTGTGCAGATGCAGAGAGAGCTGAACACCCGGTGGGGCGAGGGCATCGACGTCATAGAAGGTGGCTCGGACCACGGAGGTGTGTTCTTTCCTCAGGACAGTCCCTGCAACGCCCCCCGGTCGCCGCGCTCCCCACGCTCCCCACGCTCCCCCTGTACGTCCTCACCCGTCCCTGCTGCCCCTCCCATGTGCTCCCACTCTGACTCTGAGGTCATGCTGGAGGAGCAAGGGGCTGCGATGAGGCTGAAAGGCCCCACGGAGAACCTGTTCCTGGACGCGCTGTCTCTGGACCCCCTCAGCGGCCTGGAGGTCCCTTCACCCTCAAGACTGGATAGTGAGAAGAGGTTCCCCTGCATGAAGGAGGTAACATACACCAGTCAAGTCACGTCAAGTCACCTTTACTGATGTAGTGCTTTAACACATAAAATCAATTTGCACCAAAGTGCCAGAGATATGAAGCACGGACATTTGGGAAGTTATGTATCGTTCTTAAGCCATAATATAAATGACAAAATGGCCATTTTTCTCTATTTTCTGATTAAAGATGAAATGATTAATTAATTGGTCCAGAACAGGCAAGACTATTTCATTAGCAGCAGCCAGATTTCAAACCACTCAATGAAATGATAGTGGTGCTAAAATGGTGCCAGAACGCTTTCAAAATTTGTTTTAGTTGTGTTTTAGTCATTGTTTTTTTTGTTTTTTCTGACGTTAGTGCCTATAACTCGTCCTACACTGAACACTTTTCCACATGATTTAACTGTTGTATCTGTTGTGCTTCAGGCCCTGAATGAGATTTCGGAGAGAGAAGTAGATCTTGCGAGCCCAGATGACGAGATGGGCGGTGGGAGTCTGCTCAGGTAACCTCATGAAAAAGCTTCAAGTCAAACTGAGTTCAAAGAGTGTTTTAATGGGTAAACTATTCCGTAAAATTGATTCTGCTGCATTTTAATAGATGTCAACGGTAAATACATCACCAAGAACTGGTCTGACTGATTATTCAGCCTCCTGCAGCATTTCTGTTGCTCATACATACACATCAATCCCTGGAGAGATTGGATATTGATTCTATTAACGGTTACTTGAAGTAACAGGGAGTTTGCCTGAGAAAGTTTCTGTTATGGCGAGGAAGAAATCCAGCTCACAGTCCTGTTAAATAATTTAGACAGTTTTAAAACATTTAAAAGCATGAAGTTGCTTTTTCAAAATAAACGCATATTTAGGATTGACTGTCAGTAGCGGGAATTCTAAAGGATATGAGATCATGATTGGGTTGTGATGTTTGGTTTCAGTGTTAGTGAACTGTGTCTGAACTGTGTCCTGTCCAGAGCCAAGTCTGTGTGCTCCATGAGCGACTTCCAGCGGTTAATGGACAGCTCGCCGTTCCTCCCCGACAAGACTCGCCACGGTGATCTGGACCAAGACGACGTCACCCCGCCTCTGTCCCCGGACGACCTCAAGTACATTGAGGAGTTCAACAATAAGGGCTGGGACTTTCCAGCATCCACCTCTGGCCAGGATCCTGCCCTGGAAGTGTGGACAGACAAACCCCCCGAGGCCCGGGGTGGGGATCTCCTTCTTGAACCATTCCAGCATGCCTCCTGGTTCCTCACCACCAGCGCCACCCTGACCACCAGCACCCTGAGCAGCCCCGAGCACTGCCACAAGTCCCCGCTGAGGGGCAACGGAGCGGGGGCGGCAGGGGTGGGAGTGGACCACTATGGGGTCCACATGCTCCACAGCCCCACCAGACCTGGGGCAACTGAGCGCCCTACTGCCCAAGACCCAGACTTCCTGTACGCCAAAGGGACCAAAGCCAGGGGCGGAGGAGAGGCTGGGGTGGGAGCCAGCGGGTCAGATGAGGTGTTCAGCAGTGGGAGGTGGGCATGTGGGCTCCTGGACGGTGGGGCGTTGAGGACTTCTCCTAGCCAGTCTCCTATCTGCCCCACTGTGGGCTTCACCTCCTCTCTGGAGCTTCAGCTCTCCAGGAACATGAGTGACGACATGAAGGAGGTGGCCATCTCTGTGAGGAACGCCATCCGTTCACCGCCAGGGCCCGTCGTCAGGGACACCGCCTGCCAGACCAACGGATTGACCACGCGAGGCACTCAGACCACTCAGACCATCAGTGTGGGTCTACAAACGGACCTGTTGAGGAACCTGACCAGCAGCCCCCACCGCTGCCTCACCCCGAAAGGTGGCGGGACGCCTATTTCTTCCCCGTCGCGCAGCCTGAGAAAGGTTCAGTACTCTCCTGTCATACAGAGTAAGTTTGAGCGACCCTGCTGCTCGCCAAAGTACGGCTCGCCCAAGCTTCAGCGCAAACTGTCCACGTCCAACAAGGCTGAGGTACCCAACACCAACCGCGCTCCCACCCCCACCACACCGCAGAAGGCCAACAACGAGTCTGCGTGGGCCCGCTCCACCACCACTCGCGACAGCCCCGTCCATACCACCATCAACGACGGCCTCTCCAGCCTCTTCAACATCATCGACCACAACCCCGTGGCCTACGACTCCATGCAGAAGTTCAACAAGTCCCCCAGTCGCTCTCACCCGACCCCTCCCTCCACCGCCGAGCCCAGCCCTGCCCACGGGGCTCTCGCCACGGACCCCAGGAACGAGTGCTTGCGGATCGTTCGCGGGCGCTCGCCAAGCCCCGTGCAGCTTATAGTGGAGACGCAGGGGGACAAAAACCCAGAGGTGGTGAGCATAAGGCAGGACCTGTCGGCCCCGCCGGGCTACACGCTGGCTGAAAACACAGCCCGCATCCTTAACAAGAAGCTGCAGGAGCAGAGCTTTAGAGAGGAGCGGCGGCTGCAGGCTGGAGGACAGAGCAGCCACAGCAGAGACAGCAGCAGGCAGGCCGACTCAGACAGAGGACAGTCTGGAAGTATGGAGGTAAATATGCAGACGCACTGGATTCAGCGCTTCATTCATTTGATCTGGGGCCCGTGTTTTATGACGCAAAAATGTTTATGACTTTGCCTTGGATTTTCCTTGTAATGGTTGAAGACAAACTTTAAGGCATCTGTGGTTAATCAGAGAAAAAGCTTAACAACTACGCTGTAATATCACTAAAATGTTGCTTTTTTCTCAGATGGAAAGCACTGACTGATGCAATGGTAATGTCAAAATATCTGACCCTCTTCAAAAATACTGAACTTTTCTTCATGGCTGTACGCTCTTCACGGTTTCTTCTTCTTCTGTACTTTCTTCTTGTAGTTTGTCTTATTTCTGTGCTTTAACATTCACTGAGGCCCGACCGAAACCTGATTTATGTGTCGGATAACTGGGGAAGTGATATGAATGATCTCACAGTAATGATCTGAGTGAGATCACAGTTACAGAGTTACATCATTTATCATTATTTGCAATTCTCAGATTAAATGTTCAACCGGCATTTTATGGGGCTCCAGTTTTTGAAGCAATTTGATTTCCCCTATACCAAAATAAACCAAGAACTGGTGCGCTGACACGTCGGTCGGGCCCTCTTCACCACCCATTCAGCTGACCTGTGGGAAAAAAAATAAATGACAGACAGAAAACCATCTTTCTGGTCATGTTTAAATGATGAAATATAAAGAAAAATGCTTTCAGTCCACTGTATTTACCAGCACGCCACAAAAGACAGATTAAAACTTCAGAAAAGTAGGTCATGCTGTATTAAAGCTGTACATTAAAACAATATACCAAGAGACGCGCTGTATATTTGAAACCATAGCATGCAACACAACAGCAACACAATCCCACATCTGCTGATTAATATGTTCACTATCATGAAGCTGCTCACTGATCTGCAGAACAGACAAGAGTAAGATTAGAGTCTGATATGTGATTTTATGGATGATAGTGGAGTGTGTGTTTTCTGCAGTCATTCACTAAGTGATGCCTTCTGTGCATGACGGATGGAAATAATGGATTGCGACGGTAGTTTAGCACGCAATATGTTGATATCATGTGTGCCTCAAATGGATAAATATACACAGATAAGTGGGGGGAAAGGAAAATGTCGTCATCAAAAATCCCTTTCAAACAATTCAAAATTTCCACCAGTAAACCAAATGAACTATAACCAAAGCTATATGTTTCACGAAACAGTGTATTTGCTGGAAAAGTACGTTTACAGTCTGTTTTTTGATAATCCAGTGAATAAATGATCACTTCATTAGTTTGGTTGTGTCTCAGAAAACAGTGGGGGAAAAAAGTACAATCACAATCTTGTAGAGGTCTTCAAAATGCCTTGTTTTGTGTAACCGAAAGATACTGAGTGATATAAAACAGAGACAAGCTAGCACATTGTCTGGAAATTCAAACTGTCCTCAGATGAAACAACGAGACTTGTTGCTTTTAGGTGAATTACAGCTGCAGCGATTATTTTAGTTTAATTGTTCAAAAAAATACTTTCCCATCAAAATTTCCCAAAGTCATCATGTTGTTTGTTGTGTTCGACTAAATGTAAAAATATGCGGCGATACATTATAAAACAGAGAAATAAAACAGCACAATGTTACATCTGAAAAGCTAAAATCAGCAAATGTTTTTCATATTTGCTTAAATAAATGACAAATGATTATTTTCGATTCATTTTCTGATCGATTGATAAATCGACTAAACGTTTGAGCAACACAGTGGACGACGGCTCTCTCTTGGTAGTAACTTTATCACCTTTATCGCGGTGTATATCGTCACATCATCCAACCCGTGTTTGGTTTATTCGTAGCCGTGTTTTTATTTATCTCCAACAATATCCGCCCGGCCTGTGTATCTACATCAAGGTCCCACGTGTGTGTTTTTTCCAGGTCTAAAGTGAATGGGTGTGTGTTTAGCTCTCTGTGTGGTCTGCAAACTGAAATCAGCCACCTTATTCCTTCTGGTAAACCTCTCTGCCTTTGATATGCTAGACTTATCAGACTTCCTCTTTACCCAATTTTACCAATTAACATTTCCCGCTCTATCTCCCCCCCCCCCCTCTCTCTCCTCCCCTCTGGGCTTTATCTCTCCCTTCCCCTCCTCCTTGTCCACTGTGCTCTGATCCAGAACCACACTGTCATACTAACAACTCCTTGGGGACTCTAACTCTGCTTGTCTCCATGATGTAAGTTCCTCTTCCTCCTCCTCTTCCTCTATGCGGTGGGTTCACCAGCCACACGGACCTCTCACCTCCCGTCCTGCAGACCCCTCCTCCTCCTCCTCCTCCTCCTCCTCCTCTGCCTCCTCACCCTCACCCTCTTCATCAATGCATGCTTCACAGGACGGCAGAGTGACAGTGTGTGAAGCCATCGGAGTGGTGTCAAAAGTTGTGCGACGGCCATACATCTGTACCTTTGTGTTAATGCACGCATGATCAGTTTCTTTGTTATAGATCATCTGTTTTTTAAAGGACCATAATGGTGTTTTTTTGCATGTTTAATGCCATCAACCACATAAATCACATCTACTGTTTTCTAGTGTCATACCATACATGTTGAGATTATTCGATTTAAAAACATTTTCAGCCAGAACGGTATGAAAATCAACTTTAAGAGACTAGCATGAGAATGTTAATCAATTAAAGCAAACATTTATTAAGCTGGATTTGTATTGGTGAGGTCCATCGCAGCTGAGAGCAGCAACTGATTTGATAAACCTTCTACTTGTTGGCCGTACAGCTTCATGTTGAGGAGTAGATGTCAGCTGTCTGAAGTCATTTACTCATTCACTGCTCACGATACAGGACATTTTAGTGTTGAAAAACATAGCTAACTTTGAAATGAGCTGAGCTGGCTTTTTATCAAAGCAGTATTTAAATAAAGATACAATAACTTATTTCATAATCATTTGAATTGTGTGTTTTTATGCAGCTAACCACTACGGATGACCATAACAAAGTAAAAAGATCAAATTTAGAATTTTTGACGGTTTCTGACTTTAGGACGATTTCAATTATTTTTTAGGGTGATGGGGAAAAAAACATGGGGATGACAAGTCATCCCCATGTTCCCAGGGTCATTGTAAGAGATTAAGGACACTGGGAACATAAAACCCTTTGAAAGGTCTCCTTAATAAGTCAAGAGGATACTGAGCAGAGGAACATAGATGCACTCCTGTGACGACACATTACATTCACAAAAAAACTGAAACATTACCTGTAATGAAGTACGCATCTCAAGTAGTTTTTCACGGTTCAACAAGTTGATTGTCATACCACCCAGAGAAGAAACGAAACAAAGTTTGGCGGTAATAATTATATGTGATTTGACATTAACGGGAAGGATCCTGCAAAACTGCCGTTATGGTCCTTTAAAGCAAACTCAGTCCACGTGATCCAAAGAGTTGTCAGATTGTGTCTTGACTGCTGAAAACCTGACACAAAAACAAATGGACTCTTTTGGACGTTTCACGCATTCCTCGGTGCAGGTTGTTTTGGGGGCCCTGCATATAATAATAGTGATAACCTGGATTATTCTAACATTGTGTTTCTACCAGGTGCTCCTCTTTTTTGTCACCACGTTGTGCGACTTGATGGACTGTGACGTTTTTCTTGGGATGTTTTACTATTTTCACCCTTTTGTCAATACAGTGCTTTCTTCCCTCTTCCCTCTTACAGTTCCCCCTATAGCCATTTCCTCTCGCACTAACGAGTCCTCGAAAGATTAACCGAGGACGACTGCTTCTAACACTCATCACTTTCTACATTCTATCACCTGTCGGGGTTGTGTTTGACACCTGGTGGATATTAACTGCTTTCTCTGGTTCATTGTGCATGCTTAAAGGGAAGATCCACCATCAGATGCTCCTACACTGTTATATAACATGTTATCAGCCTGTCGGCGAGTGCTGAGTTCTTCTGCTTCCCTCGCCTGCTTGTAGTTCAGTTAGTCATTTCCTACATTATGCAAAAATACTTTTGAAAAACAAATGCAATCCTTGATGAGTCCAAGTGCTTGAAAAAAGCTTTGAGAGTCGGCTGCTAAAAAGCATTTGTTAAAGCTTTCGGGAAGTCAAACTTGGAAGACAAACGATATGAAAACATGGATATTGTAAGACGGTTAATGTGTATTTGGTAATGTTTTATGTTCAAAATGCTGCAGACTCTTTCTGAACAAAAAGCCAGGGAAGCCTTGTGATGTACTTGCTTGTAATAGTTTTTAAGTACACGCAACATTGTTCACACACTGCCCTGCGAAACTTGTGTACGCCTGGAGAGTCAGAAAGTTTATCCCTTAGCCTGCAAATAGTCAAATAATCCTTTGTCGGCAGAGTTGAATATCGTAACTAAACTACTTAACTAAACATGGTGACACTAAACATGGTGAATTAATAAAACATTTTGATGAGATCACACTGCTCTTCGTTTCTAAAACCTGACATTTAACAGTGATTTTCATTCATTTTTATTTCTTGTATTTGTCAGACAATGGGCCTCATTCACAAACAGCTTGCACAATTTGTGATCTGTGATTAAACCGTTTTTCTTTCTTGTTCGTACTCTGCGAACAAATTAGAAGTGTCTCAGACGATGCGTACGCACAAATGATGGTGTGGCTGTCTTAGAGAATGTAAACGCGCAACTTTTACTAAATACATCTCCTATTAAAACCACATTCAGTTCAACAGTATTTTAAACCGTTAATTTACTCATGCATTGGCCAAATGTATTATTGAAGCCCCTTCACCCTCATCTATTATTGTCAAAATGAAAATATTCAACTATAAAAACTGAGTGTTAGCGTTTATCAGAGTGTTCATATTGAAATGTAGCAGTTTTGGTTTTCATCGCTTTTATGGACTTGGCCTGTTATGATCGTCCATCAAATTCTAGTGCCATGAAATTGGGCATTAGAGCTTAACTCTTGTTCAGTTGTGAAGTTATTTAGCTTTAGTGCTTTACGTGCAGTGCTTCTCCCTTTCAACAACTTAACTTTCTTGTCTTAGGCCAAAAATAATGTAACATGTTGGTGTTTTAAGGAAGACAGAATATTTTAGCTGCAAATCCTTCATTTGGCTAATTATCCATAGTGACAAAGAATTCAAACATGCCTACAGAAGCAATCACATTATCGGTTTCAACAGTGTCCAGTAAGTGTTTTACGGTGGACTTCTCCTTTATGGTCGAAGCATCGACTGAGAAGTCAGAGTTGATGTGAAGCTGTTCACGTTACTGTCTTCAGCAGCCTCTCCTGTCTCCGACTTCCTGTTCACATTACTGCTGCATGATCTGTGGTGTCCTGTGATCTGATGTATTAGCATCTCACAGGAAACCTTGTTTTAACCCACAAGCTGCCCATTAAAAAAAACGACTTCTCTGTATTTCCGGTGTGTGTACACAATCCATCAGTTCTAATCATAAACAAATTATTTATTGATGGAGACGCCGCCCATCCGTCTCTGTGACTTGTTTTCCCGCCAGTTCATCGGAACTGCAGTTTTAGTAGCACATCACTCTCTGGCGGGTCTTTTTATTCATCTCGTTCATCATCCTCTCGTGCCACCGCAGCCTCACCGCCGTGTATTTTTAGCAGAACTAGATTGTTACTTTGTGGACTCGATGTCTCCCATCCTTCAGCCAAAACCTAATGCCTGGAGATGAGCTATTTATAAATCAGGCCAATGGTGTGATGTCCCGGTTGTGATCATTCACCCAATCACACTCTGATATCCTTCTGCCGAGGGGGAAGAAAACTCACCCACAGCCACTTTTCTCTCTTGTTATCGCACTCTTTTTTTTACTCACTTTTACTGTTTTCATCTCGGGGACAGATGCATAAAAGTGTCTGTAATTTACTCACCATTAATCTGTGTGTATGCCTCAGGAGAAATATGCATACACAGTCTTGAACCAGATTCATAAACCCCTGTGTTTGCATTAATCTGTCATGCAGCTCAGTCATCGTGACGTGACATGAATGGATGCGAAACAGACGACATCCATGTTTAGAGATGAACCAGGACAGTTTGTCCTTCACTCGTTTTTGAGGCTGCAGTTTGTGGTTGTGTTTTATTCGACTGGATCTTATTTTGAAAAAGGGCTGCTTTCTCCTCGTTTCACTAATGATGGAGATGGGAGATGGTCCCGTGTTAAACACTGTCCGTTGACAACATAACATTATATCCAGTAAAATGTTCAGTTACTTTGAATTAGACTGATTAGAGGCTTCTATGTTTATTTGTTGAACCGTATTATGCGGCAAGTCGGAAAAGTTTCCTATGCAGTCGTACTGCAATAATTACAGCACCGTGATCAAATGAAATATGAAACCATTATCAGGGTATATCATTTATTTTACTCATGTCAATCAGTTAGTTTATCAGTCAAAGCTTGTCTAAGTTGTGTAGTTTTATTTGTGTTAAACGGGTCACACTTCCTGTTGGGATTTTTTGATGTGGTTTTGCTTGTGATTTTAAAGCAGATTATCTCAATCAGTGAAACCAGATGTGCATCATTAGATCCAATCAGTGGGTGACTGAACACTGTCACAGTAATGAGGGACACCGGAAATGTCAGGGTCAGCAGTAACTAGGCATTGTTTTATTTGAATATTACACATCACACCTGTGTATCTGACCCCGTGATTACCTGAGCAGATGGTGAGTTAAAATGTGAGTCGCTGAGAGGCTGTGGATTTTATTGGTTCATTTTATTTTAACTTTAAAATTGGTTTAGTTTTTTCAGTTTCATCCACAGTTGTTGCTTTGCTCCTCATCCCTTCATATTCAGCGTTACATCTTTTAAAGCTGTCTTTAATATGTTGTGCCTCATTTAAGTTCATGTGGTGACCAAGAGATTAGAAATACAACTCCACCGCTAACTGCAGCCTCAGAAGTTACCGTTTAGTATTGATTTGGTGGATAGCAGGGTTGGGGTTAGGGCTGGGCGATAACTCAAAATGATAATTTAGCATCTTTTAATTTAATCGTATCAATATGAAGTCATATATCGAGATATTATGATACACAATTACTTCGTCTGAAATTGAAAAAAAGAATATCAGAAAATCTGAATTGATAAGAATTATGCGAATACCTCAGTGTAGTTAATCAAGCTATTGTCTTCATCTGATTACTCTGTATTTGTGTGAAGGGATGTAAACATAATCAGTGTACAGCTCATAGTCAGTTCCTCAATACAAATTTTACAACAATACATTATATTTATAACCTAGATTAACCTAACATCTGTAACTCAGCTGGTCTAGTTGATCTAGACATTTAGAAATCAATCAAACAATCGCCTGAGAAAATGATTGTTCTTTTTCACACATTCAGTCCTTCTTTGCTTGAAGTGGAAGATTAATCCCTTCAATTATTACATAGCATCATTTATACATCTTCACATTTATGTTTAAATCTATTCACTTCCTGTTTATTTCGCCTCGTTGCTCCCCCCCCCCCCCCTCACTGACAGCTCCTTGTCATTGGCAGGACCTGCCTCGCTCTCCGGTGGCTCCACCCCTGGACTCCTGTTTCCTGAGACCGGCCCGCCCGGCCAACCGCCGCCCCCCCTCGCGCTGGGCCTCCCGCTCCCCCTCCTCCTCCCCCAAGTGGAGCGAGGGCACAAAGAGGAGGTTCACCTTCCCGCACAGGGAACACAGGGAGACCATCTCGGAGGGCGAGGAGCCAGCGTGAGGCCGTCCTCTACCTCCTCTCTCCCTCCTCCACCTCAGCCTAAAAGACCCAGTACCTCAGAAACCCCCCACATCTAGAGACTCCCATCGTACGGAGCCTGAAGGGGGGGTTGGGATCCACCCAGTAGCACCAGCTGACCATCGAGGAACCAGAACTTTTTTTTAAAGAACCTGGAATGTACTGTAATATCATCAAAAAAAGATTTAAAAACTACATTTCCATAAGAGGTGCCTGCACAGACTTGAGTTACTCATAACGCCCCACATGTGTGTAAACTGTAGGTCAGCTGCTGCATTTGTATGAAGTTTACATGATTTGTTCTGCTCATCTGTTTACATTTTTCTTTTTTACGTTATCCTCCATCAATTCATGTTCAAACTATTTTTTTCAATGAGAGCAAACCTTCTGTGTTTTGGTTGCCAGCCTTTGAAGCATGACTTTTCTGTTTAGTTTCAAGGAGAGCAAACAAACAAAACAAAAAACAAACTACTTCTGCTTCATCGGGTCTGAAGCAGAGACGAATGATGTCATTTCTGATGCTGATGTATTTATTTTCAGGTGGGGATGAACGTTTGGCTCAGTAGACATGTAGAAGATGGTTGACAACAAGCTGAATATCCTTATGCATATTTGGAAGGCAGTTGTACAAATATCAGTCAAATATTTGCATGCCTTTTGAACACTAGCACTTTAGTGCATGTACATACGAGCTCTAGTCATTTGTGATCACTCAGCTCCGCTGTGGGGGGAAAAAGAAAAACAATATTATGATGGGAACTCTCCAGCTGTTGTTTTTGTTGTCACAAGATTTGCATTGACTCAAATAATGGAGAATTTTTAAGTGCGTTATTGTACCTACCAGGCTGTCTTTGTACAGTTGTCACTATTGGATATGAATTACTTTTTCTTTTGACAAGAAAAAGGGATTGTGGGGAAAAATATATGAATGTTTTAAATGAAAAGTCTATGTCAAAAAAGTCTAATGATCTATAGTCTTATGTAAATACTCAATGGTAATAAACATGAATGTGTATTTACAAGACATCCTCCTCTCAGTGTGTGTGTTTGCATTAAGAAACAACCTTTAGGTCTCAAAAATAGAGCCAACACGGAGGTCCCTTAAATAGCCACTTGAGACTGGCTCCAACGTAGAGTCCATCCCCATAGACCCTCATGTTTAAATGCCCAACTGTGCAGCAGAATTAAACATGTTCACAGCCTAGTAAAAATAATGGTTTTCTTATCTATTTCTAATCATTAAACTGCACGTGGTTGAATTTTGTATATAACTCACCCGTTAAAATTATTTATCAAGGCTTGAAGACGGGCATAATTAAGGATGTAGCTGCTTTAAGTGAAAGGTCGCCACCACGGCGTCGCTACCATGCCGTTGTTCAGAGTTCAACTGTACTAAAAGACACTCTTAACACATTTAGTTTTAAGCCTGTTTTCTGTTAGCCAATCAATATCACAGGCACCTTGCTAACCAAGCTAGCACCAGCTGCTAATGGCACTGGCCCCGCTGGGCCTCACTCCTCTCCAGCTCCACCCTCTCGTCCAGATGTGGTCACTTCTGGTTCCAAATAACCAAGATGGCGCCGGCCGAAATGCCAAACTGAAGGCTTCTAAACTGAAGTCCACAAACCAACGGCTGACGTCGCGGTGACTCCCTACACTTTTATGTACAGTCTACGGTTTGCATCTGTTGGTCTTGTTTAGTGTTTATCTCCATTATAAAGGTTAGATACAGCTCATGGTAGATTATACGCTCTTTCATTAGACCTGAGTTTCTGTTCTTGACACAGACTGATCCTGGATCGTGCGTGTGCGTGTGCGTGTGTGTGTGTGTGTGTGTGTGTGTGTGTGTGGATTACAGTGCAGACCACAGGATTACAGTGGGTGAGGGAGGACAGACACACACATACACACACACACAGTAATGTGAATAAGAAGATTGTGTCCTCCCAGAAGTCAAATCCTGTTGCATCACGATCATAAATGTGTCACCTTACTCATGTTGCTCAGCTTGTCACGCAAGATAAAGACCAGTCAAATAAACCTAGACTAGTTTATTTAAACATGTCCTTAGTTGTGTCCATATGTATTACTGTTTTATGTAATATTGTTTTGGTTTATATGCCCACACAAAAAGGCGCACACAAGGAAAGCTAAATGCAATTCTGTTTGAGCTCAAGCATTGAAAAATGTCTGAAAAAAGTCTTAATATCTTCCCAAAATGTCCCGTATGGACAAAAATGACTTGTGTGAGTGTTTTTTGATCTTCAACCTCAATGTTTTGGTGATGTTTAGGTAAGTGAAACTACTTGGTTAAGGTTGGGGATGGTTCATGGACATCATTGTGTTTAAAAGAAACCAGTTGGACTGTTGGTAGCAAAATTGGGCGCATTGACCCTTTAATTGTAAGTTTGTCTATGACTGGATCCTTTTTAGACTATTTTATTCTCCTTTACATTAGAAAAGCACAGATCATTTTCACCAGCGACTGTCATTACTGTGAATGCAATTAGTTTGTTAAATCGACTAGTTTTGGGCCGTTTTAGATTGGTTTTGCAGAGATGTATTTGACACCCGCTCATCATGGAAATCAAAATGTTGGTACAGTCGAGAAACCAGTAGAAATGTCGGTTCCAAGAAGATACGGAAAATTTCCAAAAAGTAGACTCAAGACTGATCTTGAGTACTACAAATAAAGTTAGGTGAACTAACCCCCCTAATAAAAAGAAAATAAGTCTGAAACGTGTTTATGTTTAAGGTGCAGGAGCCTCCTGAGGTTGATGTTGCTGCCAGCTAATAGAGACAAATATCTCGTTCTTGCTTTTTTCTGCTCATTCAGCTTTTCACATCTTGAGAAAAAAATACGGCACGAGAATTAAATCTGTAAATTTCAAAACTGTTGGCTTTAACTGGAGAACTCAATGGTTTTATTGGCTCTTAGGGAGAAAAAACTGATTGTTGGAGAGCAGGAAAGAGGGAGTGATAAAGAGGCAGAGAGCTGAAGGCCCCCGTATACCTTTCATTGAGTTATAATGATGAATAATTAATGCAGCCCAGCTGCACTCTGGGAGCTGCTGATGGCACCGAGCAGGTCAGGGGAGGGAAGAAGACGAAGATGCTCTGCTTGTACTTCCATCCGCCCTGAGAGAAACCCACCACTGCTGAATAATTTAGCCCTGAAGTCCCTCCGCACACATACAGCACACTGCTACTCTCTAAACGCTGGACTCGGCTGTGATAACGTCTGATGTCGGCTGCAGCAAGAAGGGTGTGACCTCTGTGAAATAGAAGTCACGCTAAAATATTGCAGGTGTCCCGGAGCAAAGAAGGAGCAGGACAAGTCTTAAACCACTTTAAATTTAATATGTGACATTTTCAGACAGAGTTTCTGAAGGTGGCACTTCAACATCTGCTGCTGTTTACCAACTAAAACCTTTGATGAGGAAGCTTTTAGCTTTTAGCCTTTCAGGGGTTGAAGCAGTCTGCCCGGAGGAATGAATAGAGCTGAAACGGTTTATGTCTTCAAAATTAATCTTGGATTTTTGTCTTTCATTGGTTTTCGTTTTTAATAATTAAAAATGAGGCTGTAATTATCCTAAAAAGAAATCGACAAATACAATGTAAAAGACCCAAATGTATGAATTAGTCCTTCTATCAATACTTTCAGGACGTAGTCAGCGTGACGTAGTCAGCCTCTTGGTTTGTGGTCTGCTGTTTGAAGCCTCAAATGCTTGTCGCCATCTTGTTTTTTGCAACTAGAAGTGAAACGGGAGGGTGGAGCTAAGTACAACTGAACGCTGTATTAGACATTTTTTGGCAACCAAAATGTTACAATTAACTTTCATGAACTGAAAACACACTGTGAAAGAAAGGGTTGAAGATGTAAGACGAAAACAGAGACAACTCCCAGACCGGACGCCGCTGTAGTAGCAACCTGTAAATCACAAGGTAGCCACGCCCTAAAGCATACCGTGCTTTATCGTCTATTTTATTTTAAATTGGACCATCATTTACTGAATGAACATCATGCTGTATTGAAGACTTGAGTGAGTTTATGACTGAGGTGATAATTCAAGTGAGAAGTAGGGTAATTTTCTCATAGACTTCCAATAATCTGACTTCTTTTTGCAACCTGAGTTGCACTTCAGCATTGGCTTTACTTTTCAGACCCGGAGTTTGCACTCAGCTCCATTTGTTCCAACTGAAGACATGAATCTTGCCAAAAAACGGGTCACACGTATAGTTTGTTCTCTTTATTTCTAAAAGGCTCATTAATGTCCTAAAACACCTGTGAGTTGTGACACCGCCACAAATACATTAACTATAGAAGGTTTAATGGTTTAACCTCTGTCCCTCTCACACCTACTTCAACTTGTTGCCTCCCACAAGACAACACTGGTCAGGTGTTCAGCTCCCCACAGGTGAAAGAGGGCGTGGCCTGTGGAACAAAGAGGAAGGAGAGTATTTGTGGAGAGTATTTGGGTTTTGTTTGTGAGGAGAGATGGGTGAGTAAGGCTGGAGCCTGGCAGTCTTCTGAGGAGAATAACCACATCAATCTCCTTACGCTGGTACCTCGACTGACTGAAGACAGTGTCCTCAGTACACCTACCGACTGAGGACCATAGAGGTTGAACAGCAAACCAAGCCAAGGCCAGATTAGTTTTTTTCCAACCTGACATCTGGTGAATTTGTTTCCTTTTTTGGAGATTTTTTTCCAATGCTTTTTCATTTGCTTTTTGTATGTACTTTTGCATTTTGAAGGGAGGACATTAAGCCTTTTTTACGTTGGATTACTTGGTCGCATTAAGGAATTGATTTGATTTGATTTTTCTTTTAGCCCAACTATTCTTCCAAGACTCTTCAGACATAAAGATATCACTTCAATAGATACAAACAGAAACAAATAATATTCATACAAGTAAGACACTTAAAACCCAGAATTAGCCTCATACATTGTACATCACACAAAATAACATTAAAACAACAGAGTGCTACAGATGCCCTGTATGGAGCAGGGAGCTCACCTTATATACAATGAACTGTAGCATCATCATTAATTACATATTTATCTTACCTACATTGACTTATGATATTTCTTTAAACTAATGGCGTCGTGTAGGTTAATCCACCTTTTGTCAAGCCTGATAAGAGAATGCTCCTCTACCCGGCTCAGTTTTTATCTTTGTGAGACATCATTTCTTCATGTGGTTGTTCTCGTATTGACAGAATGTCTTTCTCTCACCAAATGGAGTCGTTAATAAAAAGCTCTTGTTTCTTCGTATAATATAACAGTGGTGCCTTTTGGAGTCTTCCTATCTCACCGAGCACGACATTGCCCCCAAATGGCTGAGCAATAGATGACCTGACTGCAAACTAATGCTTCGTTTGACCTGCTTCACTGCTTCAATAGGCAAATAACCAGTTATCCTTCGAATCACACAGGCTGTGTTAGTGATGTTTCTTAATATGTGACGGATATGGGGAGTCCATGATAGACGATTATCCAAATGAATACCTAAAAGTTGTTTTAAATTGAACAAATCTTGTGGACAATCCAGTGGACATTCCTCCAGTTACTTTTGTTGTGCTCTTATTTGGGGCTTATAAGGTTGTATTCTTGATAAGTGTTAATAATGAATGAGTTGCAGGAAGTCTCAATCACAGTTTTAAGATTCAAATCCACAATAGTTTGTAAATGAACCTTCTTTATGTGCCTTTTAAATCTCATCCCATGCCCCCAACAACAATAAACACTGCTTGATTAAAGGGTAAATACAAATAACATCCCATGACCATCTTTGTTGAACTGATAAAAGGATTTTTAGTTTTATGCCGTCACCCCCTCTTCATTACATCCTTACGTTCCTTAATCAAAAACCCTTAATATGCCATTCAATGTTATATAGTGGAATACAAATAAGATTAGGTTTGTGATTTATCGTCCGACGTCTGATCACCTCACAGTCGACACAAACTACTTTATAAAGTCACTTGATCCAATTAACTGATAAGAAAAACAAACGATGCTTAGAGGCTACTGGGTGTTTGTGAGGACATTCAGTGATCTGCTGAGACAAAATTATAATTGTCTTTGACAGGACACATTGAAAAAATAAACAAAGTCACATTGTCTTATAAAATAGTTTCAGACCACTGCATTGTCTTTGCTGCTTTGAGTCATGCAGAGCCAACAGTTTGAAATCCCAAAAATGCTGATCCATGAATACATTTCAGGACGCTTGATGCAAAAAGAAATCTATTTTCATTGGTGGGAAAAACTAACAGAATAATCAATATGAATTTGTTTCTTACTGGCCAAAACTGGGGTGACATCCAGTTCAGGTGGGCTTTTAAAGCATACTGAGTTAAACTGTCTGACTTCTGAAAAACTGCTTTTGAACATTTGACTGTGAGTCAAGTTTTTTTTCTCCGAGGCTGCGATGATGAATAATGCAACCTCGGCTGTCTGGCCATCTCTGTTAGATTGTTTAGAGCAGTTTCCTCTCGTGTTCCCAAATCTGTGTGCGTGTGACTAAACAGATGAGACCAGCCTCTCGTTTTCTCTTTTGCCTTGTTTAGTGGAGTTTGCAGCTGCCAGTATTAAGGACTCATGTGACAGTTGAATCTGAACACTGGGGATCGATGTGCAGGGTTAAAGTCCAGTGGATGTCAAAACAATCTGCGGTCACTGTAGAGGGAGACGGATGGGTTTCTTTTGCAGATTTGTTTGTTCAAAAGCATCAGAATGCTGTTTTTCTCTGTAGGAATTCACCCCGTTTATTAAACTAATCACAGAGTGAGACCGAGGAAGAGTGTCATATCAAGTCTTATCTCTGCGTTCCTGACGCCAAAACATCTGATAAGAAGAAAACTGTGACTTCAGAGGAAAATACCAAAAGTCTGTCTCTAACAGCAGATTTTTTTTTTTAAATTGCCACCTCCATACTAACTACAAAGAAGATGACATTCATATCAGGAGGAAAAAGAAGACGTATATTAACCATTTAGTAACCATGCTTTCTAAGCATCACCCAGGTGTGAAATAGATTCATATACAGATACTTTCTCCCTTTTTAATTGGAGTGAATGGGAGATGAAGCAAATATTTGCAGGACAGAAATGTAAAGTGACAATCCCTTGAAGTAATACTTCACCCACAAAATGACCATTTGCGTGTCAATTCCATGTTCCCTTGAATTCTTGAAGACAACAGTTTTTCTCGCATGCCTCCATGGTGAACGAAGAATCAAAAAAAGAAAATTCTTGATGAATTGATAACAGCAAAACTGTATCAAAACATCCGTTGACTTTAGTGCAGTATAATCGAAGTCGTATGCTCACTACTTCACAAACGCATGCATCCTAAGCAAGCATGAGACTGTTCAGGCAGAAGAGTTTTATAATCGGATGAATTGTTACTATTAACAATTGTGAAACCCTTTATAAAGTTTAACGTACTTGAAAATTAACCAAAATGTCAAGAAAACATTAGTCCTCTCTGAATAGTGAATGAAACCTTTCACTGTTTAAATGTATTCAAAGTGAGACCTGTTGTCCAGACAGTTGAATAACAGCATGTACGATCTGACACATAAAGACACATTAAAATCAGTTTTACTAAACTCCCCTCGTTCTCTGTGTGTCCTGCTGACAGAATTAATGTTTCTGAGGCTCCACGTCGTCTCGTTCAGCGGGCAATCTGTCAAAAGTTGGACCCCAAAATTGCACATGCCTGCAGCTGTTTGCGAAGGCCTCAAACGGACAATGAGCGACACAATGGGCCCGGCTGTGCCATTAGCTCAGGTTGTCATGCCAACGATACAAAAAGCCCAGAGGAGACTTCATATTGAGCGAGAGCTTTGCCCGGAGGCCCTTCACTTCTCCTCACTTTCTGTTCCATCATTATTCATGTGAGGGAAAAGGCCCTCAGTCCAGAGCGGAGGCAGCAAGGGTGTTCATGCTGGGGGAACAGCGTGGCAGAGGCCGGGTGTCAAGTTGGGTTGTTTTTTTTGTTGTTGTTGGATTTTAACCCCACATGAAATGCACTATTGTGCGAGTAAACAGACAGTCCCGTTGTGCTGAAGAGGGTGACGGCCGTTTGAACCCTAAACTAAAGCAGCGGGACCGTCGCTCAGGCTGGCGTCGAATCAGAAACAAAACGTTCAGCAACATTTTCAGAAGGCGTGAAAACAACTCAACAAGAGAAATACGGGAAAGTACATTTAGGATTTGGCTATGTAAGTTGTGGAAACCAGTGGTGGAGGAAAAGTTCCAACCAATCTAAAAATACTCCGTTACAAGTCCTGTATTTAAACGTCTACTTAAGTTATAGAACAGAAATGGTATCAATGAATAGTAGTCAAAGGGGAAGATCGAAGGCTACATTAATGTGAGTAATGCAGGCAGCAGACGAGGAAGAAGAATGCTTGGGATGAAAAAGATCTCTCTTTTAAAGTATCAAAAGTAAAAGTACTCGTTCTGCAGACTAATGGCCGCTGGTGTTGAATATATTATTACATGACATTATTAATACTGATGCATTATGGCTGGTCGAGTTGGAGTGAGTTTCAACTTCTTTATTTGCAGTTTGGTTGTCGGGTGGTTTTATAAGGTCGGGTCCTAAAGGTCACAAGATAAATCTGAGGGGTCGTGTGATGATTAAAGAGGAAGGAAAGAAGAAACAGTGCACAACATAGAAATAGAATCTGGGTAGAACGGACATTCCCATTTAAATCAACGTAGCAGGATGGTCAGAGCGGCAGCCATTTTTATTTGTACCATTGCCTTTGCGACTGTTGTAGCGGGCCAACTTATACAAACTAAACAGACTCTAGGTAAGTCACGGACTCACTGAGGTGAGGTTCAAAACGAGCAGTGGAGTACCACGACGCGTAGAGAGAGTAAATCAGTCAAATGTACTTTAATGCTTCATCACTTTGTTCGGCTAATTTTCAGTAACATTTCCTTTTGAAATGTGGTAGATAAAGCAGCATATCATTGAGTTTTCCCAAATGGAAATGAAAATATTCAAATGCAAGACAAATACCACATTTGTCTGTTAAGTTTTTTTTTGCTCTTATCGTTGTCCTGTGATTGACCCCCACCAGGTTACCCAGAAGCCCTCCTCTTCAACGTACAGTACATTTCAAAATAACAAAATGTCCAGTAGGCTTCAAGTTCAGTTAGACCATCTGTCTGTCCTTTTGAAAAGCATAAACAAAAAGACGCCATTCATTTGGTGCCTCCTTGATTCCTCTTTTGTTTGTGTAATTTGCTTTGGACGGGCCCAGTCTCTCTCTCACACACACAGAGCTCACTCACAGCGGGGCTTTGCCTCCACACAGAACGGGATGTAAAGCCCAGAAACCTCTGGGTCCCACAACATCTGAGTAAGTCTCTCTCTCTCTCTGTCTCTCTCTGTCTGTCTCTGCCTGCCTCTCTCTCTCTCTCTCTCTCTCTCTCTCTCTCTCTCTCTCTCTCTCGGTGTGATACCACATCAGAAACAATGATGGAGGATTTTGGGCCGTAATCCTCCGGCAGCTTGCTGTTGAGGAAGGTTGGAGAGGAGTTATAATGCTTCACACACACAATGTTCTGTTCTTCCTTTCAGATTAGTATAGAAACATGTTCATTTAAAATGTTAAAATATGTTTGCAATATTCTGTTTTCCACATATATTGAGATGTTCAGAATGTGTTCCAACACTTTTTTTTTGCCAAAATGTTAATTTAACAAATCGTCACAAAATTAATTTGACACTTGAAATGCATTGATTTACATTCATACCCTAACATTAACCCTTACCACTACATGACTAACGCTGACTTATGTAGCGTTCACACTCAAAATGGCATGTTCTGTTGATTTACAGTATTCTCCCACAATGCAATGGAACTGCTCGCTGCTGGAAAACCAATTCAAAAAATATTGTTTCTCTAAAGATAATTGGCTATAAAATGTTTAGAAGAACTTAATTCTCCTGACGAAGTGACAGTCAGCTGGATGTCGACAAGCAGCAGTCGAAGAAGACATTATGGCACACAGTGAATTATTGATAAACTGCTCTGACATCGTAAAGGTTGATCTATGATATATATATATATATATATATATATATATATATATGGGGAAAAAAACTCTCTATATATATTTCAAATGCCACATAACAGAAGAAGAATTATATTATTAATTATTATTACATATGTTGCAAGTTGCAAATATCAGTCGTCAATGTTCTTACCAGTCATGAGAAGCAAAACTGCAGTATTTGAGTATTTGTCTTGAAGATTTTGGGGCATTTTTTTCTTCCAACATTTCAGTTGCAAGGACAAGCATATTTTAATCTAGGGTATATCGGTTAATGTTTTACTCTGCACGTGACATCTAATATTACATTTCTAAATGTTTCCTTCATTTTAGGATGGATAGAGCTGTCAGCTTCTCTTCCCTTTAGCTTTGAAAGAACTATGCATGTGAAGGGTGTTTTGTGGAAATGTTGACTCGATGTGTGAAGGCTTGTTGGTGTTTTGTGTCTTTGTTTTTTGATAAATTTCCTTAATTGGTTTCTATTTCAATTTATTTTTCGTGGGGTTGCTGGAGAGTATAGATTATTCGGATTGGACGTTGTGTGTGTGTGACTGCCACAATATGTTTTCATTTTATATATCTTAATGATATCAAGGATGACATGTGACCTATGAATAAGAGAATGAAAACTTTCCCCTCTCAACATAATGCACAACAGCATCATAAAACTCTTAAATGACCACAAAGTTGAATCAACATCTCTGTAGAAAGGCTGTCAGAAACGTTATGGAATAGTGCATGACTGCTTTTAGGAAAGAACGTTATTTTAAATAATTTTTAAGGTGTGTGTGTGTGTGTGTGTGTGTGTGTGTGTGTGTGTGTGTGTGTGTGTGTGTGTGAGACCAGGAAGTCAGCATCATCAGGTTACAAAACATCTGCAGACTGCTGTTGTGGTAAAAAGGCAGGAGGAGGGTTTCTTTGGGGGGGGGGGGGGGTTGCCATGGTAACCCCTCCTCGGCTGCTGGGGGTGATGATGTAATATTACCCTGTTTCTGGGGCTCCTCTTTCCTCAGCCTCCCCACCTACACAAACGTACAGTACATCGCTGCATGCATGTTATGTTTAGTGGGGTAGAGGAGACAAATAACATGAAACAAAGGAAGTGCACAGACTGTGCAGTAAGATAAGAGAGCAGTCTAATCTTTTTAAGACCTCTGACTGATGCTTGTAATTTCAAAAGAATCCAGTGCACTTAAGATAAAACAACCCTCTCTTCTTATTCTTCTCTGCATCCCTCTATCTTTGTGTGTGTGTGTGTGTGTGTGTGTGTGTGTGTGTGTGTGTGTGTGTGTGTGTGTGTGTGTGTGCGCGCTCTGTGCATCATTAAAAGACAGAAGGCAGGAGAGTAAAAAGGGCATTTTACAGTAAATCATCAGATAGCAGCTGTAGAGGACGATTCCTGCCACATGAGGGGGCCGATCAACCGCTGCGCTTGAAAGGAAACGGACAAAGGCAACAATAACAGATAAAACACTTCATTCTAAGCTCATAGAAATATCACAGATTGAAAATATACATCAGGCAACATTAACTTCCTCCTCCAACAATATGAGACATGGAGCTAACAGCAATTCTGTAACTAGTTTGTTTGACATTTTGGCCCAAACACAAACCAACAGCAGCCCCATATATCAGCTTGTCAAAGCAACTACTGACATTTTATTTAATTAAATCAGTTGTTTTCTACTTTCATTTCTCCACCTAAAAAAATAATTTGAAATGTCTCAATATCGGCGGTATAAATTTCTGATCCCAGCCCCTTCATTTAGTTCCAACAAGTGCACAGATGCTGACCCAGAACCAGCCGTTTGTGATCTGTCTTCATGTGTGCTGTTGCATAGCAGGAGAGGGTGAGGCGTTTGTTCAGGCTGCAGCTTCACATCTCTGGCTGAACAGCTCCTCCACCACCTTTGGGTCGGCCAGGGTCGAAAGGTCGCCCAGGTCCTTCTCGTTGCGGGCGATCTGCCGAAGGATCCGCCTCATGATCTTCCCTAAAGTGGAGCCAGAGTCAGAGAAGACAGATGTTACTGAGGAGGAGAGTAGAGGAGGAGGAGGAGGAGGAGGACGTTTTAAGAGGTTTACCTGAGCGAGTCTTCGGGAGCGCGGGAGCGTTCTGAATGAAGTCTGGCGTGGCGATAGGTCCGATTTTCTCTCTCACTGACAAAAGAATACAGAGAAGGAATCAGTGCAGAGCAGAATATAAAGATAACATGTTAAAACTGACTGCTTTCATTCACAGGCGTTTGTATTGGCATGTCGGCTAGTTTGTGAACAATATGAGCTTTATTGTTCACCATATTGTTCTAATGTTTTTAATTGTGCATTGTTGTGTACAGCTACACACTCCTGTACAAAGCTTTATTCTGATATAGGCTTATATAGTATTTCCCTCCCTGGATCAATAGTATGTTGTCTTATTTGAGAGGAAAAACATCTGCAAATGCAACTGATGTTTCATTATCAATTATTCAATTTGTAAAATCCACATATTTGAGATGAAAGAATAAAAAAAACACAATTTACATCACTTTGACTGGATTTTTTTTTCCTTTAACCCTCCAGTAAACCGTCCCCTGTGTCGGAGCCTCACCCAGTCTCTTGACCTCCTCCACCAGTTTGTGGTTGAACTCCCTGCTGTCTTTGAGGGTGACGAAGCAGTACAGACACTCTCCCTTCACCTCGTGAGGCCGACTCACTACAGCAGCCTCCGCCACGGCCGGGTGCTCCGTCAGAGCTGCCTCCACCTCCGCTGTGCTCATCAGGTGGCCTAAAAGACGCAAAAAACAGCAGAGTAGTAATAATACATAACAGAGCAATGCTTGAAGTGGAAACAAATAGGTCCCAGTACTCCCCTTATTCACGTTAGTGTGTGTCTCTGCCGATATTAGCAATCTCTCGCTAGTTATTCCTGTTTATTTATTATTTCTTTCAGCATGTTCTACCGTGTCAGTCATATTAGTGATGATTGTATTATACTTTGGTTATGCATCTATAAGTTAAAGTGCTTTCCTGTGTTATTTGTAGCCTAAAGTTCACCCCATGATATACTATAGGATGCCTTCAGACTGGAATCAACACCAGCCAGTCAGACAGGCAGGTTTGCATGCAGAGCTGAGACATGTGAGCTACTCATTCAGGTTTTAGGAGCCGTGTCCCAGTCAGGAGGCTTGAACTTAAAGACTTTGAGATATTGGGTTTGGGAGGGGTCCTTTTTTTTTTAGCATTTTGGAGTCAATATTATTACTATAAATATTGGCCCAAAAGCTTAAAGAAAAAACTTGCTACAGTTAAATAAGTATTTTACTATTTACACAGCCTTCGTCGGAACATTGCATTCTTCGGGAAATGTTCTGCCTTTTGCGAAGCAGCTGTGTTATCAGACAGTGACACAGTACAGTACCTGACACATTCAGCATGTCGTCTATTCTTCCTGTGATCCAGTAATAGCCGTCTTTGTCCCGCCTGCAGCCTGAGAGAGGAGAAAACAAGTAACATAATCAAGTACATGTTTTGGTATTAAGACACTTCTGACATGTAGTCTGCGATGTTGCAGGTTTGTGAGCTTGAGTATCCAGACAGAAGACGTAATAGAAGTTTTTGTGGCTTACCGTCACCAGTTAGATAGAAGCCAGGGAACTTCTTGAAGTAGGTGTTCTCGAAGCGTTCGTGGTTTCTGTACACAGTGCGCATTATTCCAGGCCAGGGCCTCCTGAATACCTGTAACAAATGTATTAATTATCAGTTACACATACAGTACATATTGTTTTTTAAGCTTAAAGCCTTTGAATGTTTATGATTTACAGTATTTTCCTTCTTTCCTGTCTGTGTGTATCTGTTGTTCTGGGCAGCCAACTGCTGCACACGATTTCCCTCACAGAGATTAATAAAGTTGCATAGAAGTGAATTGAAACTTACGAGATAACCCTCGCCCTCGCCTTCCAGTTCCTCTCCGTGTTCGTTGAGGATTGTGGGCTCTACTCCGAAGAAAGGAAAGGTCTGAAACATGAGATGTGGATTTAATGTGAGATAACGGTGCTCTCTCATTGAACAGCTCCTGTGTGTTTCTTTCCGTGAACAGTCTGGATCACAATCTAAAGCCAAATAGAAACGTTGCATCTCCTGCATTGGTTTAGTCCAACCCTTCCTTACCAGCATGATTTGTATTGATGAAACTCATCGGCGAAGATGTTAGTTTGTTTAAGATCGACATACAAATATTATGAGATAACCAATGTTGTCACTTACAGCAGAGCCTGGTTTCAGCGGCGTGGCAGCAGGCAGAGGAGTCAAAACATGACCTCCCTGTTGAGAAATGAATTCATATTTAAAGGAACAGGAAACTCAAAATTTAGTATGTGTGGCTTAATATTGGTGTGATTCATGTTTATTGTTTTGCCATCAACTTATTGTTGTTATTGTACTGTTGTGCTGTTTGGTCAAAGAGAAAACGAGGTCCAAATAGGGTTTCTGCTCCTCCTGGACGTCCCCTTTGACGTGCGATTGACAGTTATTAGATGAATTGTACATACGTGAAGTGTTGGACAGTGTAAGACTATTGCACGTGTACATTTGGAGGGTTTTTCCACATAAATCTTCCCCAGATTATAATCAGTCAGAGTTCAGCACAAATAAACTTTTCATTTGGTTTCTTGTTGGTTGGACCTTGCAACCTACAAAACAAGTTTTTGCCGTTTAAAAATTAGATGATGTTTTCAGTAACATCAACTGCTTTACACAGCTCATCCCATGTATTATTATATCCATATGAAAGAAACGTGATTCTAAATCCAGTCTCCTGTACATTTAAAGTGATTCTCCTGAATCTGAACTAAACAACATATGGACTGAAGTGTTTTTCAACCCTCTAAACATGAGCATAAGCACTCACGGTCTCTGTCTGCCAGAAAGTGTCGACCACGGGACACCTGCCCTGACCGACGACCTCATGGAACCACTGCCACGCATCCGGGTTGATCGGCTCACCAACAGTACCCAGAATCCTCAGGCTGGAGAGGTCATACCTGGAGGAGGCAGGTGAGAAAACGTCCCTCAGATATCTTCTATATTTCATCATTATGTTGACCTGATGTACTGCTCTGACTCTTGTAGCAGTCCATGTTAACTTTATTTGTTGTTTGGCCTTACAGGCCATGTGTTGTTTTTGTATGCTGGCTGTGTCTCTTGAGAAATATAGATCTTGATCCTAATGAGACCAACTGATGGGACAACGTCACATATTAATCTGTGATGTTAAACATATTCCACGAGTTCCACTTTCTGCCAAATCTACTACTTCAAATTAGTGATTTGCTGTTTCTAAGACATTAGTGCCAAATTATGCACTTTTATTCTGGCAACTGACATTTGTTATCACCTTCACCAGTGATGTTTTACATGCATAGTGTTGATGTTTTGAATTAAAGCAATAGTTTGATATTTGGGGAAATATGCTTATTTTCTTTCTTCAGCTTTTGGTTAGCTTAGCTCTGTCTGGAGGTAACAAGCCTTCCAGCACCTCTAAAGTAGTTTACGCTTTACAAAAACCGAGGTGGAAAGATGACAAGTTGTGTTGTGACTTCCTGGCGTCTGGTTTATTGTCACTTTATTTACACTATTCCTTTTGTTTTTCCTTTTACCATTTCCTGCCATAAAACTCAATAAGAGCTGCATTGGGAAATGTCTGGTTGATGGTTGTTTAAAGCTTCTTATCTTTGAAGTGAGTGTTGACAGACTTGGGTTTTCCATTTATCCGTTATTTTCCGTTTATTTATTTTTTGAAATAATGCGTTTAAAGTAATTCTTCACCACCAAAATGATCACTTGTAAATGAATCACTCGCACCGTGTCACCTTGAACTCTTGGAGCATGAGACTGTTTATGCAGAAGTGTTTTAGATGGTATGGTTTTAGCGAAGATGCATGTGTTTGGGAAGTAGTGAGCATAAGTCGGATTATATTGCACACGTTGTATGAGAGTTTGTAAACAGATGTTTTGACATGTTTTTTTTCTGTTGTTAAACGCGGCCCACATTTACTTCAATTCACCAAGACTTTAACGGTCATTGGGTGAAGTATTCCTTTTAGGATTCTTGTGAATTTAGTGTTGAAATTTCATGACAAAGGGATGTTCACACTGTATGAATGATGATGTGAGTGATACCGTTTGCTTTTTCACATCACCTCTGAGGAGTTTGTCACATTAGAAGTGAGAACAGAAGAGGGACGTCTTAAAGATGTGCATCTACATGTGAGAACTGTTGTAAAAATACACGCAAAAATCACATATATGCTGTGTTTTGAAAGTCAAACTATTGCGTTAGCCTCTGGAAATCTAGATTTTTCTGAGCTGCTGTGGCATTCAGAGGATGCAGGCTCTTACTTCTGCAGCGGTTCCCGTCCGTACTTCATCAGCAGGCGGATGGCTGTGGGAGCTGTGTAGAACTTGGTCACTTTGTACTTCTCAATGATCTCCCAGAACCGGCCGACATGAGGGTGAACTGGGATACCTTCAAACTGGAGAAAACACACATGCATCTTGAAGAAGCTTTTGAAGGGGGCCTCTATGTCTTCTAATGGATCTGTGGGGATTTTTAATACGATAAAAGTCTCTTTCAGACTCACCAGGACGCTGGTGGCGCCGTTTGCAAGTGGGCCGTAGGTGATGTAGGAGTGACCGGTGATCCAGCCGATGTCGGCGGTGCACCAGTACACGTCATCGTGGTGATAGTCGAAAACGTACTTGAAGGTCAGCGACGTATAAAGTAGATACCCGGCAACAGTGTGGAGAACACCCTGTATGGTACACAAGCACGGAAACATGAATGAGGAGGTGATGGGTCAGCACAAAGACAGCAGACAGCAAAAATAATAGGGCTGGTGTGTGTATGTGTGTGTGGGAAAGACAAAGACGCAGATCATTTCCTACTATCTGATGATCTGAGTCCTGTGTTTTATGTAATAATAACATGTGTACACAAAATACAAAAGCAATTGTCATGCTTTCAACTTTCTAGGGATGCATTTATGCTTCTGAGAAAAACATTACTTCTCACTGTTTTACAGCAGAGACAAAATGTTAAGTGAAAGACAGCACAGTTAACACCATTAGACTCTTATCAGAGTAGAAAATAAGATGCTGCGATTTCAAAGAAAAACATTTAATGCAGAAAATTATTTTTTCGTCTCGCAAATGTCCTGAGCTATTCTGTGTGTTTCTACAATATTCAACTGGTTTCATTGCACATCGTTCATCTTACCTTGGGTTTGCCGGTGGAGCCGCTGGTGTGGAGGATAAACAGCGGATCCTCAGCATCCAGCCACTCGGGTTCACACTCTTCAGGAGAGTCTCTCATCACCTCATCCCACCACACGTCACAGTCTGAGTCCCAGGGGGTCTGAACGCATCAGATCAAGGAACAAATGCGAGATATAAAATCACTCTTTATATCAACTTGAATAATTTGCTAAATACAGGTGATAACAGACCATGTAAATTATAAACTGACATGTCATTTATTATAAGATTTTCTTGTCCAAGCATGTGTTTTTAGTGATATCAAACCAAAACATTAGGTGGTCATTTTAAAAACATATCTACCTGTAGTTTGTTGCATGCAGCTCCGCTTTTTGTCCTGAGTGCATGGTGCTTGATGACGAGGCATTTAGTGACACTAGATGACGCTCTGCGAAAAGAAACAAATAAATTTAAAAAAAGGTTTTGTGAGAGGCAGTGAAAGGCATCAAGTGCTTGTGTTGCCCTGCTTTGCATTAATTACAAAAACCCCACCAAAAGTCATGAAGTTTAATTTGACATCTCATGTCAGTATATAGATGAAACATCTCAGAGGACTTTACAATAGGAGCAAAATACAACACCTTTGACCCTTGATTTGTTTAAGGAAAGACTCTAAAAACAGGAAATAAAGTTAGAAACCTTGGGAAGAGCAACAGAGGAGGGATCCCTCTTAAAACGTATTATCAAAAATGTGAAATGAGAAAATGAATAATAATATTAAGTAAAAAGGTTGAATAGTTTCAGGAAAGCTCTGTATTATATGGAAAATGTGAGATCTTGATTGAAAGATTTTAATTGTACTTTTGTTTTGCCACGAGGCTTTGGTGTAACGGACAACATCACGATATGTTTTATTCTTAAATGATACACCTGCACCCCCTATCACACATCCCTCCCCGGCTCATGTTGCTACTGGACACAAGCAGTTTGGGCTTTCCTGAATGATCTGAGCTTCCCATGTTGCCCGGCAACCCCGAAATGTGGAAACCGGGCAGTGTGTTTCCTCAACGTCCATGATATCAACTGATTGTGTGTGTGTGTGTGGTGAGTCATATGCCAGCGGTTGAGTCCATTACCAGCAGCTAGTGTAAATAAGGGCGGTTGCTGAGAACCGAGAAACTTGTTGGCCTTTCAGCAGGACCTACTTTTCCCTGCACTTCTCCAGAGCCTCGTCTGCAATCTGTTTCAGGTTGATCAGCTTCTCTCCTCTGTAAACACCATCTGTACGTCACAAAGGGACGGAGAGACAGCTGATGAGCGGTGTGAACCATCAGGGAGAGGGTATTTAAACACTCTTTACAACTGGAAAACCATCTTTACAATCCCTGAGCGCTACAACACATCACATCCTGATGCTGCTCTGTTGGCTGACATGCGCCTTATCTGGGCTGTCGGACACACCTGCTGTCACCAGGACGCTGCTCTGAGCGTCCACGATCCTCTCACACAGAGACTCGGAGGAGAAACCTGCAAACTGAGCAAGAGAAGATACAAGTTATGGCCTTCAGGGATAATTCTGGTTTGTAACAGCTTGGGTCTTATACTGTCGCGGTTTTCTCCATCATTTCTAGTTGTAAACAAGACAACAGCTTTGTCTGATTACCTAAACCTCTACATTTAAACAAGACAATCGGTCTGTAAACTTTGATTGACGATCAATTGATCGATTACAATAATTAAAAGAAAAATAATGCATTTTATTTCTGAAGCATCTTTCAAAACATTTCTACAAAGTACAATAAAAGCAGCACACATTTAAAACACAAAGAGAATGAATTTAACTAAAAGCCAAAAGCTTAGCACATGAAACACATAGTAAAACAAACGAAAGTGTCATAAAGCATACATAAATGTACAGCATAGTTGTCTTTGGTGTCATTGTAGTTACTTTATGTTTATTTGTGGTCATTTTGAGTCTCTTCCTGGTTGCTACGTGCCTTTTTAAGTCACATTTTGTAGGTGAAGTCTAGAGGGGCCCCTTACCGGTGCTCGTTAGGCCCGTTCAGTAATCCATCCCTTGATTCTTCGTCTCACAAACTAAAAGTTGCATTCATGTATTAACCACACCCATGACTTTATGTCTCTTCTCTACTTCCTCTTACACTATGTTTTAGATGTTACCATTATTCCTGGATTAATACACAGTGGCTGCAGTTCAGCAACAGCTACAAAGTCTCACTTTGAAGTGCAAACAGTCTGACGCACGCTCTCTCTTTACCTTGTATAGCAAGGTCACCTGGTTCAATCTTACATAATAAACCAGACCTTGATAATAATTCTTTTATAGGATTGTCATCTGCTGCGTCCACCGTCAGACGTTTGTGTTCTGGCCAAGGATAGTTCACAGCGTGTAACGTTATGTGTTGATGACAGCTTTATGAATCAGGACACTGAGGACTCTGGACGCAGCAAAATGTCACTGCATGACTGGCATTGACTGTCCTGTCTGGCTCCATCTATGATTTAATTTCATGTCAAGCTTCATTTATGATTTAATATGAACAGTCACACGAGATTTCAGTAGGCTGGCGTTGTACCAGAGATCCTTATGTTACCAAGTGATGTTGATATCAAGTATAATTTAAAAATACAAAACTCAGAGTTGGAAAATGTTCAACAGTGACCAAGCACAGACATGGTCACTCACACCTAAGTCTGCTTTATGACTTGCAAAGGTCTGTTTCTGGCAGACTCATCTTGGAGCCGCCTGTAGATATTTTTAACAGGGCTACTAACCTTTGCATGCATGCGGAATGTTGAAACTCTAAAATAGTGTTGGCTTCCTGGCAAAACTTCAAAGACTCTGTCGCCTACCAAAGCTAGATACAGCCTGTAAGTGTCTGACCCATATATTGAGTGCATGTGCTCTCAGTGCTGTGGCTGCATAGAGAACAGCTGATAGGAGCAGGGCAAACACTGCTAACCTACATGTGGACCGCAAAAAGGAAAATTGACACAGATTGGATACCAGATATGGTTTAAATATTACCATAAGTGTCTCCTGCTTGGAGTGTAATTTTTCATATTAAGAAATAAAATCTTGTTTTCTTTCACCAGCTGACATTAAATGATGCTCCACCTTTATGTAGCAAAACCTACTCGTCTGCCTTTCCAAAATGGGTGAAACAAAAAACAAAAATCATTTGCATGAAAAATTGGATTGTTCATCACACTTCTTACCACAATGCAGTGAACAGCGCCTATCCTTGCACAGGCCAACATAGTGTAGACCAGCTCTGGGATCATGGGAAGGTAGATGGACACCCTGTCTCCCTTTTTTACACCTTGAACACAGAAACAAGCAGATTTGCCGTTTTGGATAACGCAAATCACATCTGGGCTGCTTCTCAACTCAAACCAGCAATGTGGCAATGTAGCTCTAAGGTGAGTTTCAGCATGTTGAATATGACAGATCCTATACTGTATGTCTGATGTGCAAAGTGCATTGGGCATACCGCATAGAGCCATATAGTAGCATCTAGTGTGTTGCAGCATGCTGGTAATTATCATTGTGTCCTCCTTTCCTCATGATTCTACAAGCTGAAACATGTTGGAATCAAGCAAGGATTCTGGCATGTGTTCAAGTATTTCTTGTTTTACTCAAACTTTGAGCTGCTGAAGGTAATTTCAAAGGATGACGTCATTTTTAGCTACAAACCAATTAATATTGATTTAATTTTGTTTCGGTCTAAGATTTCTCACCCATTTGCTTGAGGACATTAGCACAACGGCAGACCTGGCTCAGCAGCTGGCGGTAGGTGATGGCCATGTGGTGGTCGGGTGAGTTCCCCTCCCTGAGAGGACAACGTACAAGGGGAGAAACACAACCCAAATCTGTTACTGGTCTTGCAAAACCTGTCTCAGATTATATAAAGCGCTGTCTGTGTGTGTTAATCACAGTGTGTTAACCTGGGGATCAACTATTTAAAAAAATACTTTCATGACAGACACAGAAACCCTCCAGATTCAGTGTTTTTTCTAAAATGACCTTCTCTGAAAACATTATGTTGCCCTGTAAGTTTGCTGAGTTCACAGGGGAGATAACCTGTCCCAACTGTTGCTGGGTCTATTGGGTTTGGATGTTTGTCGAAGAGATTTTTAGAAAGTTACGTGGCACAATGTTTCGCATGCCAGCGAGCAGCATATTAGCAGGCCTCTGGTGCGGAACAGAAGCCAAAACTCTCTCAAACCTGGCATCGACCTTATCCCCATGGGGGAAATAATTACAAATACAGCAGTGAAACTGCACTTCTGAAAGCAACTGCTATTGAGGAAGTGCGTGTATTTGATTGTCTTTACTAGTCTTCATATACTGTTGTATGCCTTTTGGCAAATATGTATCAGAACCAACCAAATCAAATGTGGAGTTCCACAGGGGTCAATCATTGTACCATTTTAATTCAACTGTTTAATGCTCTCGTTAGTTCTGAATATGCATTGTGCAAGGCAAAGGATTGGATGTTATTCCTACATTTACAAAAAGGATCAAACCAAATTTCCATTTGTATTTCTAAAGATGACTAAAAGTGGTTTTCATCATTGTTGTCTGCTGCTGAAACCCAGGGGTTAAATCTTGATGTGGTCAGGAAATCAGACCTAAATCTGAATGTCCATGTTGGGACAATAACAAGGCAACCTATTACCACCTTAAATATACAATTCAGTAATAAATCACCAGATGATTTATGAGCGAAATACTTGTACGACAGTATTCACCCACAGATCCTCTGAGGTCCCCTGTCGTAAAATCCAAACATGGTGAAGCTGCTTTTAGCTGCTGTGCTTATTTCGTATGTTTACCATTGTCTTTAGACTTTGTGCTGTTGTTGTACATGCACCATACATTTCAGTCTTTTATTTATTATGCTCTTTCATTTTCTTGACTTTTTCTTTGATTTTTTCTTTTAGTCTATATTTGATTTATTTCATGTCATTTATTATTTCAGTCTCAATATCTTATGTGATGCTTTCATCGGTTTGTTTGCCTTGCCTGTTCTTGTTTAACAGATAAACCTGCCATTGAGATATCTTTGTTTTTCTGCAGCTTACAGTTATAGAAGCTAATGCATAACTAATAGGAACTGTTTCTTATGACCTTTAACAATTCAAAAGTACATTTAAAAGCAGCTGATAAATGACCTCTAAGCGTCTAATTTTCTTTCCGTTTAACATTCAATAACTTTATACAGGATGTTTGTCTTTATACAAGTATTGCATTCAGTGAGACAGAAAATGTTTTTGATGCTGAAACTATTTCTTACGAGCACTTGAAAGGGTTAAGAAACTTGTAGAGAATATATATAAACCCTCTTTATTAAAGCAATGTTTGTGCAAAGGGTGACACTTCAGCCCTGTCAACACCTGTCATCACAGAGCGCTGAGACCGTTCTCGATTTCGTGCAAATAATAGATGCAGTAACAGAGTCAAAGAAATCGACACACATCTCACTATGAAATACTTTTTGGTGTCTTGTTTTCTTATTGTTGTATTTTGCAGCATCCTACCATTTGAGATAGTTTTGTAAATGTTTGGCTAAGGTGTGAGCAGCTAAAGCCACATCAGTGAACAATCCGTCTGGCCATTTATAACTTGAATATAACCTTGGTACTACAGTGGACAGACTGTATTCTCCTCATATGACGTGCAGAAACCGGTATGACAAACACGTGGGCATATTACATAAGTGCTTTGATGTAGTGCAATCAGCGTTAAGACACTTGTGTGGGCGATGGATGGTCTCCGCTCTGCCCAGTTTCAATGAACCCCTATTACTGCTGAGGTTGCAGAACCACTATTTGTTGTTTGCTAAGCCTCTTCTGTTGACAGAGTAAATATGCGCCATAATATGAAGTCAAAACAACATAAAGTAGAGCCTTTTAGAGTTTAGTGGAAGTCACAAACTTTAAAGTGTTCAGTGAGAAAATGTATGAGCTTACATCCAAAATATTGACAATAAAAACAGTCGTATTCTCAAAACAATCCTTTTTATACTGTAATAAAACACAGGACTCTTAGAATTTGCTGTAATGCTAGATTTTAAAACGTGTTGTACCCAAATCATAAGCACTGACATTGTGTTGTACTAGCTGAGGTTTGCTTTGGTGCACTGGGGTCGGCACATGGGACACAACAGTTGCTATTGCCAGGAAGTATTTTCCATCAAAGTCATCATTCATGGCGGACAGAAACTGTCGCTTACCAGTAATAGGCAACCTTTTCACCAAGATTCCTCTCCTTCACATGCCTGTCCAGGACATTATAGCACATGTTGGTTTTGGCCCCTTCCATGCATTTCACATAAATGTTCCCTTTTGTCACATCAAAGTTGTACTGCAGCATTGGTCCTGTTGCTGGCTTCTTCCAAGAGAACTCATCAGCAATCTCTTTCCAGAAAGCTGAAACAAAGTAATATTTCATGTCAGTGTTACAGGCTGCAGACAGGGCAGATAAACACAGACAGATACGGCACAGTCAGGCTCAGTGGGAGGTAGAATATAAGGAAACTCTGCAAGCACTGCATTAAAAATACAGTCGTGTTTGACCTACCTTCTGGATTCTCAAGTGATTTCCTGTACAGTGCCAGGTAGGAGTTAAAATCAGGCACATGAGCATCCCCCTTCAGGTCATCAGGAGGGTAGTACATTTTTTCCTGGGATTCAGGAACAACCATTGTGGAAGAACAGATGCCTATATCATCTGAGAGTGAGTCGGAATATGGGTTAATCTGGAGTCACAGCTGATCTGTCTGGATCCTCCTGAGTAAAGTAAGACCACTACAAGGCCTCTTGTACTGAAGCAACACAATTCAGCATGCAGAGAGACCCACCTCTAATCTCTGAGCTGCAGGCTCACTCAGTCTGTTTAGGGCCAGGGCAGCCAATCGGCCTGCAGGGTGCAACACTCCCACTTTTTCATTGGATGAGCCCCCTCTGGCCTGTTGATGGCATTATTTATCCAAGCAGCAGGATGAATGCTGGGGATTCGTGTAGGCATGAGGTGGTTTGATTTGACAGGGTGGGTGATGGGGAGAGAGAGAGAGAGAGAGAGAGGGAGAGAGAGAGAGAGAGAGAGAGGGAGAGAGAGAGAGAGATTTTGTTCACTGACAGCCATTTAAAAAAATCCCTGATCTTCAAGGCTTTGCCACTATCCATCACAGAACATCACATAACAATGTCACCCATGATCAAACATTTATGAAATAATAATTTTAATTAGCATCTTATAATATAATATACTTTACTGAGAAGCAATTTGAAGCGTTGTTTTGTGTTAAAACTGTTAACATTTGTTATTATATAAACTATTTGCACATTTCACTATTATAATATGTAACAATATGTAATTAAACATATTCAGTCTTTTTGTGCTTTGGAATGTTTGTCCGTGGTAAACTCTGTTTAGCATGCAACGTGAACCACCATTCAGGTTACATAACAAAAGTCTAAATGGCTGCTGGCAACGTTTGAATTTTAGCTCAGATTTCAATCTGGGATCGATTCAGTTGCACTGCGAGTGACGTGTGACGTAGGGGCTCACGTCAGACCCTTGTAATCGAGCGTGGACACTCTTGTGTTGATGTCGGCTGCTGCTGTCCCTTCCATTTGGTAACACACTGGGACCAAACTTCAAGCTCCAAGATGTTCTTGTCTGCTGTACTTCGCTCTGCAGTGTCGCAGACGGTATGTTTATAATATTCGTTATGGTTCTGGGTAAAAATGCCAATGCCCTTTTAGACAACTTGGAGAAAAATGCTATGACTCCTCACAAGGGCAAGTAGGCCGCTAAGCTAGCGTTAAGTAACGTTGGTAACATTAGCATGCTAGCTAATTTAGCCTACTGCTGTCAAACGTTTACAAGGTGATCGTTTGGCAAAAATTAGCAATGCAAAGGAAACGTTTGTCTGGTACATGAACACATGCGTATTATAAGTAGTAGTGGTCTAAAACACGTAACTGCAACTCGTTAGCTATTCTGTTTTGGGGACGACATGCAAGTCCCCATAACGTAGTAGATCATTGCATGCTATAGGGAAGACTGTGTGTGTGTGAGGTTTAGGTTAAGTTGAGGTTACTGCTAAGAAATTAGACATCAGGAACCGGTAATAGCCTAATATCATTTTACGATCATCTTAAATTTCTATTAATAATTCCCCAATTGAGAGTCAAATGAGTACATTAAGGATGTATCTAAGTATTTCAAACTACGACCTGTATTTCTATCCCTTAAATGTGTAAATGTCAATGATATACACCTTTATAAATTGGTACCTCAAGCTATGTTTATGTGAAGGTATCCCATGTTGTGATGGTTTAAGCTTCTTACAATTAGTTATATACAATGACGAGAACAGTCAGATCTTAAAAGTCTTTTTAATTGACCTGATAATTGTTATATCTTTTTTAATTTACAGAATGTCAATTACTCTGTCGCTATAAAAAGTATGCATAATTATGTAAAATTATGGACAGTCTCAGTGGTAGACGATGACAACATCACCAGTTTGTCACTTTTAACTTTCCAGTCCATTCAGGAAGTCTGAAGGAGACATGCCCACCCAAAAGACTCTCGTGGGATGTTAAAGTATGAAGTCACACACTACCGGGTATTTCATCTGACTGCTTTGTCTCTGTATTTGCAGGCCAGACAGGTCAGGAGTCTGCATCAGTCTGCTGCTCGGGCTGGAGCTGGTGGCATCTTTGTGGTGAGTTACAGTTTCTTTGCCAAAGTCAAGAAATGTGCAGAAGAAGTTGGGAACAGAGTAGCCAGTGCAGTGCAGTGTGGGCAGCCTTAATTTGTTGAAATCACTTTTTTCTTTCTGGTGCTCAGAACATTCAGAATATGCAATATTGTCCCGATTGATATCAGTCAATTGCCCTTATTGTTGACCTTTTGTGGCCTTGTATCCGTGTGATCAGCCCAGTTGTAATAGAGGACATGCACATAGTATTGTACATCAATACTCTGTATTATGTCAAAGCATCAGTCCATAATGTCTTTATTTTTATGACCTTTTAATGAGGGCTATATGTGGCATATTCATGTACTGTGTTGCAACATTTTATCTAAAGTTTGAAAATAAGTTATTTACAAGTTGGTGCTTTTTAAACGGGTAAAGAAAACACATGGGTTTGGGATAAAAGATTGACAATTAAACAACAGGATTAAATCAAAACTATAATTATTTCCTTCATTCTGTGCTCCACATTCTGGCGATTGAGGTTTTATTCGTCCATCTAGCATAATCATTTTTTTATGAAATGCCTGTTTTACTACACAATACTGATATAAACACATCTTTCACAACCACGAAGTCAGTTAAGTTATGGACTGTATCTACCTGTTATATACAAGTGGTCATAATATTTATATAGGCTTCAGCCAATAAAACAAATGTATAAATGTGATCGTTGCATGATTCAGCGATTTGTTTGTGCTTTTATTTTTGCTGAAATAATCCCGAAGGTGTCCGTTTTCAGGAGCTCTTAATTTATCCCAGTAGCTGCCTTCAGAGCCTATTAGAGCCATGCTGTGCAACAAAAACATCACATGTGATATTGTCATGTAATGGAAACATGCCATGGTTTCATTGTCCCTGGATAGTAAAGGTGTTTTTAATCTGTGATTGGAGAAAAGTCACTTTGGCTGACTTGTCTTTGAACTCTTTGGGAACTGGGTATGCTGTCTTTTGACAATTTTAACTTCAAACTCCATTACATTTCAAGTTGTTCTTTTTCTTAATTGCACAAAGGATATTTGCTGCTCACAAGGGGGCAGTGTGTGCAGAGGCCTGAATAATTGTTATCTGTGTTGAGTCTTCTCAACGGTCTGATAGCAGCACCTGTTTTCCCCTGAGGCCTTACATGATGGGTTATTCATAGTTTATCAGATCGACACATACGCCTGTTACTCACATGAAAGCGGTGGTTGTTGGTTAAACAAAAGCATCCAAAATATTGATTGAGGCATCATATCTATGTACAATATTTAAAAAAATATTCAGTCTAAAGTATTAGCTTCATATTTTTGAAACAGGAATAAATATAAATGTTATTTGAAGATGACTGAGGATAATTATATCTTTGATAAACAATGTTAACTGTCCTTGTATAACGGTGGTGTTTCTGTTCCAGCACAGAGATACTCCTGACAACAACCCAGATACTCCTTTTGAGTTCACCGAGGAGAACATGAAGGTACGGTTCACAGCTGTGTTGAGCATTCAGGGGAAGCGCTGAACAACATCTTTGATCTGTATACGTCTTTGAATACAAATTCAGACAAACAAGTTGAACTCGTGAAACATGTTTGTACTGTTTCAGCCAGACAATTTATATTCACGTTATTTTTTTAAATCTTTTTATTTAAATCTAAAAAGGTTGAAATGTGATTCATGGTTTTTTTTAATCGATATATTTTTTTAATGTTTTTTTTAAACATTTTAATGGACAGTAAAATATGAGCACCTGATCGTTATCACCAATATAAAACATTTATTATTTTGTTATATTCAGCTTCACATTACTTTTTAAAGCTGAAGTCAAACCATATCCCATGATCAGTGCATCATCTGTAAATATCTGTGCAGGTAATGCTTTTGTATGATCAATTTAATAGTTTAAATTGGTCTAATTATTGAAGTTGAATGCAACGATTCTTATTCTGAGCAACGCCTTTTTTCCCTCTTTGATCCCTTGTAGAGGATCGATGCGATCATCTCCATGTACCCTACTGGACACAAGCAAGCAGCCACCATCCCAGTGTTGGACGTAGCCCAGAGGCAACATGGATGGCTCCCGATCTCCGCCATGAACAAGGCACAGTGCTTCTTCTGCCATTTGTCTTACAGCTGTGTGATGCCAATTGGATCCGTTGGGAAAACATTTTTATGAAAGTTCATACAACACCATGTCTTAAGTGTCATGCAATTGTTTTCCTTCAGGTCGCTGAGGTTCTGGAAGTTGCTCCAATGCGAGTGTATGAAGTAGTGACGTTCTACACGATGTTCCTGCGTCAACCCGTGGGAAAATACTTCATTCAGATCTGCACAACAACACCCTGCATGCTCTGCAACTCAGACAGCATCCTGGAGGCCATCCAAAACAAGCTGGGTAAGAGAGACATTATTTTAGGGTGGGGCACCAATGAAGAGATGAAAAGACAGATGATTATTTCTTTTTTTTTATTGTGCGTATTTCATATAAACAGAGGTTGGGAACAAACTTGTAAATATACAGTTCAAACAACAGCAAACTGTCGCAGCAAACAGGAAGACATAGCACCCTGAAATCAAGCCAGACAATTTCTGCCAACCTACTTCAGTCTGTGTCGCATTTAATAGAGCATCCTCGTACTAGTTTGTTCTTTCAGTCAACCAAATAGTGAGGCTATACTATTAGTAATACCTCACAGCACAGCTGTGTAATGTCCGGTAGCACTGCTTGAACATAATCTGCAGCTTGTCAGAAAAGTCTGGATAAATATAAAGCATGTTGGTTTCCCACAGGAATCAAGGTTGGAGAAACTACCCCTGACAAGCTGTTCACCCTCATAGAAGTGGAATGCCTGGGCGCCTGCGTGAACGCTCCAATGGTGCAGATCAATGACAACTATTACGTGAGTGTTTGACTACATGGACATTATAACTTAATTAACAAAATTAGGCTCAAGCCTGAAATTAGTTTTGCAAATAATGTCTGCAACATACCTCTCAGCCCCTTTTTCAGGAGCGCTACCTTCTTTTTCTCTTTTCTTTGGAAGCCAATGCCGGTGTGACTCAGCCTACGCATGTAAGGCTCAAAACAAATATAAACGTGGGAAATGGAAACCATGGCAGACAAATGATATGGCTAGAATAACAACTGTGTCGTGTGCAAAGGTTCACTTTAGGAGCCAGATATGCTATTAAAAGCTTGCTTTTTGGAGTTGTGGTTACATTATCTGAAATGATCCTGCACTCAATCGCCATGAGACGTTTAGTTCCTGCAAGCTGAGCAGAAGAGAATGACCCATTTAAGATAAACGTGGCTGAGAAAGGAGGGATTTTCTGTAACACCTGAAATTGCTGAGGTGTGATCCTTGCAGGCAGAACGGGTATAATTTGTTAACGTCAAGAGTACGGTGGCACCGAGTTTAGCATTTGATGTGAGTAACGGGCATTCAGTATTAGAATCATTCCTTTTTACTTAAGATGCAACGTTTTGTAGATAAGCACGTGTGTCCGGTTGATTCTGGGTTTAAACCTGGAAAGAGCAGCAGCACAGATATGCCTGTTAAACAGCATGTCCGATTGTTTGTAAATGTATAATTAATGCACATTAACAAAGTAAATAATGCTGTAACTGAGCCATTTGTAATGCCGTTAGACTATTCATTCATCAGTAGTTGCAAAACGCAACCTGTCTGATTTGTTTGGGCATGAAAATGATCTATTACAACCAGCTCTTCTTTGGTTACCTGGGTTAAAAAAATCAATTCATTGAATTCTATTCATTCAATTATTTGGCACAGTTGTAACCACTTTAGCACGGACTTCAGGAAAACCATAATGTTATCTTTTATAAGGGGATTTCAACCGATCATTATCTGTTGTAGTACATGAACATTTAGCCATTCTGACTATTACTATATCTGATTGTCATTTTAGAATTCGCTATAATCCCCATAAGCATATTGCAAAAGTAGCATTTCAAGTATTGCCTTAACCTCCCCCTCTCTCCTTAGCTTTGAGCTGCAGGAATGAGTCTTAAAACCCGGAAATGAGTTAACATTTCTCCGGTTCCCTCGTCTCGAAGTCAATGCGTTTTTCATAAGATGCCTGCAACAAGGTCTGTGTTAAATACAAGCTAAAGATATTTTAACATTTTATTATATGATATAAAAATACCACCCTTGTGAGTTTTTAAGCGTTTACGTGTCTTAAAAAGACAGTTGCTAAATGAGACTACAAAACGGCATCACGACCAATAGTCCGCCTTTACAGCATAGTTGTTTATATTCGCAGTCATGTGACCGTGGTATAGTTTGTTTATAGCCCAACGCTAACTTTGCCATGGAGCTTATTTTCTGCAATAATCCAAAATTTAATGTAACAATCCCATTGGGTTTTTGTCGAGGGAACCAGTGTAATGCTAACTTTGCCCTACGAAAATACGTCATCCCTGCAGCTCTTTATACAGGTTGAAGAATGTGGAAAACTGTTAAGACGTTAATTATCCAGCACAAAACCACGAGCAATGCAAAGCGGTGCACTATCTGCCTTTCTTCTCATTCATCCCGCTCTCTTCTTGTTTCCAGGAGGACCTCTTACCGAAGGACATTGAGGACATTATTGATGAGCTCAAAGCAGGCAGAGTCCCATTAGCTGGGCCCAGGTACATACAAAACCATCATGAACTAATTAGCCTATTATATCTTTTCTGGTTGATTGTATGTGCACCGACTGCGCTTTAAGACGTATTCTCTGTTTCCTTTTTCTACAGGAACGGGCGTTTCTCCTGTGAGCCTGCAGGTGGACTGACCTCTCTGATCGAGCCTCCTAAAGGACCGGGCTTCGGTGTAAGACCGGACCTGTAGACATTTTTAGGCCAACATCTGCTTTTATTAAAAGCAACTTGTCCCTGAAGCTGATATTATGCCTAATTCAAACATGTTGTGTAAATAAACTGTTCATATACCTGTGCTCAAGGTGTCATGGTGTCACTTACAGTATAATTTATTATATAGCCTGTGACGACAACTACAGTTCTATCAGTCACACTTGACAGTAGGGCGTTGAATATAAACACATAGGACTGACACTAAGAATCTCATAATGTAAGTATTTCCTGGAATGTTTAACAATCTGGTATTTTACAGAACTACTATGTCTTTTCAGGGTCCTAGAAGTGTATCTTAGTTAAATTATACTATTTTGTGCACTGGACTATCGTAGCTGACAAACATGAACTAAACCTAAAATACTGTAACCGTAAATACTATTTTATTTAGTTAAATATTACAGAGCTTTACCTCGCGATGCTGTGCTCTAAAAGAAGAGCAGCTTATGTCGCAGTTTCCATAATCAGTGCTTTCTCTGACTACCATTCATATATACAGTCAAATGCCTTTAGAAGAGTCGTGTACATTTATCATGTGCAATTGTGGCACATTAAATGCATTTAACAATTTAATAAAAATAGAAGAGAAGACATGCTAATATGTATTTCTGGTCAGAATTCCTAATGCAATGATGTCATTTGATCACATATTAGCTTGACTGAATACATACCACAGTTGGGCTTTCTGCAATTTACTCAAGGCAACCGAATGGCATTTTTGACTATCCGAAAATAAAGCAAACAATATTAGAATTGTAAATTATTACATGTTTCTAACTGAAATCATCACTACTCGCAACTAAATTAGATATATCTCGAATTTCTGTTTCAACTAGTAATTATTTAAATATCTAATACCCAAAACTATACAATGTGGATATGATTAATTACAATTTAATTCCAAAATTAGCTTTCTACTAAGTCTTACTAATAAAAATGTAATTACTGGTATCGTAAACGAGCACTTTGTGAAGTGAAGTCCAAATGCAGTTATATTTATATTAAATTAAACATTCTGACTTATTCATGAATCCCAAATATCTTTAAAGTTAATCCGGTAATCTTTTATAATTCTCAACACACACAGCCCTATTCCTACAACTGCTCCTGACATTTCCATTCTGCCCCGGTGGCGTTTTTCTCGTGTCTAGCCGATGCCCCTCCCCCACTCCGGTTTCCTCTTGCGACTTTCAAGCCGGCTCTGCAACATATAATATTGTGCACCACGGCGCATGCGCGCACCATACACCACGATGCAAATATCACTGCGCAACCGATTATGAGCTGCTGGCCTATACAATGAGTTGGCGGACTATATAAGCGGGGCTACTTCACACGATCGGTTTGTTAATTAAACTGACACCAAAATTACTAAACCGTGCTCACAAAGAGAGATACAAGGAAACAGCCATTCCTCTGTTAACCTCCGCGGTGAATCTTCGAGAAAGTTCCCACTAACCGCATCACACAGCAACGGAAAAGATGACGTCAGGTGTCCATTACTGTTCTCTCCCCTCTCCTATCATTACAATCCCAAATCTTACACGCTAATAAACATCAACTGACGTTATTACACGCCACTAGCTGATAAAAGGTGAAAGCGCGGAGAATGTTCTTAACAGTAATAAAGGTGATTTACTCACAGCGTCGACAAAACAACGAGTTAAATGATTTCCACACACATACCCATCTATAGTCTATCCAGCAGACGGAGAGACGTTTTAAGTTCGGTGGGGGCTCAGAGCAGTCACGTGACGTCTCCTCGACCAATGAAAACGACGCTTGCATGTTTTACTGGGGCTTTTCTTTTCGGAGAGGACGGGCAACGAACGGCTGGGATGTTTTCAAAACCAGCGATGAACGTCACACAGCCGTAGGCTACGGTTAAGGTCCAATATTTAGGAAATAACTGTTTATATTGCGCAATATTCACAAGTAGCAGAACCCGAATGAGTCAGTGGGGATACGCGTGACCCAGTTTCAAGGTAAGCGCAAAACAAGGTTAGTTGTTTGATTGCCTTTGGATCATAAAAAATCCTAACGTCAGTGAACGTTAGCCATCTGGCTACAGGCGAGCGTGCTAACGGTGTGCTAACGTGAAGTAAACTGCGTGCGAAAATCGAACGTTATGTGTCTTGTGCGTGGGCTTCGGTTATAGTTGTGTGCCACGTGCGTTACACACATTTTGAGTACTTCCATAAACTGGGATTTCACCCTTTTTTATCTGCGTTTAGAAAACTCGCCACCTCTTATGAAGCGGGAAGACGTAAAGCCGATAGGAGAAAATGTCGGGTTGAAGCACGGTGAGCTGGGTTAGCCCCAGACAGCGAGGCTGTGTCGGGCTGCAAACGAGCTCGCTAGCTAGATTAAGCGGAGGGGCTGCAGTGGGCTTTTGTCTCAGGCTGTGCTGTGCTGTGCTCTCGTGTCAAATATTGCCCTTAAAACATGAAACTTGGTGATATTACTTATGTTGGCCGCAGAGTGACAGCACACAACATATTTAACACGCGCAACGTATTTCAGGACGTATAACGTTATTGGAGCTCGTTGTGTTTACTAACCACAGTTAAGACATTTAAGCGCCTCAACATATTGCATTGAAAGCAAGAACGAGCGACATTACTGTGAGGTGGGTGGTGTTTGTCTGCAATGATGTAGCCAAACACCACCGTTTGTTTACCCCAAGCGCCGTTGTTGTTGGGATAATGACTATTATACATCTAGCGTACATATGTTTTGGTATTTCATAAAAGGAACTAGCATAGCTTAGATAACCAGGAGCTTGCGCCTCCCAGTCGATGACATCTTGGGGGTGTGTTGCCTGATACAAAAGCTGCCTGTGTTAGATGACTGTCTATATGGCGACCATTGAAAACCAACAAAACGTCGACCTTTTAAATTTAAAACACCCACGAGAGACTTTGTTGAGACAGAATTTGATGATCTCGTGTGTGTATATATATATATATATTCCCAAATACTATTAATATTGAGAGCGGAGAGGAATATTTTACCAAAGCGTTACAATATATTTGACATAAATACGAATGTTGTAACAACATGATAATAGAAAAACAAACCGTGCACATTATTCAAACAGTGTAAACACGTAAGATGCTAAATGCTTAAATTCAGATGTGAGAGATATGTATGTCTTTTGTTAGGCAAAGAGGCAGCCTAAAAATGTTCAACCTCGCTGGTATTGCCAAGAATAGGAACGTGGGGGTTACCAATTGTAATGCTTTTTAAAAATATTGTGTTGTCACAACATTAGATTTAATTGTGTGATCACAAGGAAACGTTTGCTTTCTCTTGCTGAACAAAATGTCTATGCTCAAGAAGAAAAGGCATGTGTGAGCAATATGAAAACATTCCATGATCTCAAAACAATTATTTTAATTAACTTGGCTATTGCCAGAGAACAAACTAGTTATGTTGAAAATATGTTTACAACCACAAAAAAGCAACAGTAAAACAAATCTTAACCCATACTCTTCCTGTAAATTATATATGGTCATTTGCTGAAGGCATTATTAGCGAGAACGGGTGTTTGAACACAATAGATCTACATGCATACACTATTTGGCCTTTTACTACTATTAAATTCACTCACTGTTTTGTGTAATGATTGGGTGGTGGCACCAGTCTGGTTTATTTTTTGTCTAATTAGTCTCCCAGGGTTTTGCATAAACTCGTTTTAAAAAGTTGTATGACAGGGTTGTCTAACCTGGAAGACAGAGCGATTAGCAAGTCTTCAATTTGGCTAACACTTGGTCATTTCACTCATTGTCGCACCTTAAACCAGAGAGGAGGAACTAATAGCACACATTGACTGTGATAATGTACTTAGGGTTGAATGACAACCTGTGTACTGTCTTCCATGTTTTGACATTACTAATGTAAAGCACAAGACTTGCTACCTGTCAAATTCAGACCTCCATAAACAGGAAATGCACCGGTTCTATAATTACAAAGTGTTTTAAAACTAATATTGTTAATTTGATATTTATTTGTTTCTAAAACCCAACAGCAATTGAGACAAATGAGGAGAGAAGAGCTTCAAATTATGTTGTGACATAGTAATACATAAAATATGTTGGGGTGGGAGTTTGGTGAGTAAGTAGTGAGTTCTCTTTTGGTGTCCATGATGTTTGTACAAGTATCTCAGTATTCAACCACAGTCACAGGACATAAGAATCCTTAAAGGTCCTGCAAGTGTACTTGGCAACTGATCCACACAAATACATTTTCGTTTTAAAATGGTGTTCGAAAACGAAATCTCCGTACACATGAGCGTTTTAGCACCCTAGGTCCTGTTTGATACTTAAGATCTTCTATATTTCCAACACACTCTCAAATAGACAAATTTAGTGTAAACAAAATAAGCATAGATAGGAAAAGGAAAGTCCTCTGTTTATTGTCCATCACCCTCCTCAAAGCCACAAACCATGCCTTGAAATGTCCGCTCCGTGGGGCTGATTACTCTTATATACAACAATAGCTTGCGTCCTCCGCATTTAGGCAGTAGCAGCATTATAAAAAGCAGAATTTAAATGTGTAACAGCTGTTAGCATAGACAACAAGGTCAGCAACTCCAGTAATTCGTTGTCCATGTTGAATTAACCACAGATAGTTGCTCGGTAATCAAGGCGGTCGTTTTTTTTTTTTTCCGGCGGCGTGATGAATCAGAGAAGGACTCGTGACTGCTAAGATCCAAACAAGTCATGGATGTGAGTGTCCGTGACATCGTTTCCAAAGGTCTCTGTTTCTGCTCGTCCAGACTAAAACGCAACCCCGGAGTTTTTAAACTAAGACTAAGTCAGCCGCGTCTGAAACACTGTAGTAGTGGGGACGCTAGGCGTAAACATAGCAAACGGTATACGTATTAAACAAAACGTAGGAGTGTTGATGTAGCTTGAGGATGTATCAGATGGTACTTTAGCTGAGATTGAATAAGAAGTCTCACTGTGCTGAAGGTTGAGTGTGAAAATAGGATGAGGAAATCTATTAATATTGCAATATATCACCATATAGTGTCTTTCAATGCATTAGGAGTATTCTGGCATCAGTACCAAAGTACCGTTTTTTAAAATATATTTTTTTTTTCTTGCGTCATTCATGCCGACGTGTATCTTCGGTTGTTATGCTAAGCTTTCTGAAAATCAGCTGCCAGTTTATGATATTTGACGTTAAAACAACGGCATGTTTATGTAGCCCTGTATGTAGGAAAGGCTGCGTCTCTTAACCTTTTATAGACTGTCATATTAACTCTGCTCAATACAAAAGTCACACTGCTGTTTGTTTCTAAATAGACTGCTTTTATTCAACTGTGACTTAATTGATGAACCTAAAAACTGAATCACAGCATCATGTTTCTCGTTTCAAAAATACAAAGGGCTCATCATTAAGGTTGGCACTAGGACTGTCACAAGCAATCCCAAAACAACTATTGATAGAGAGAGAGAAATGTACTTTAACAGTGTATGGAACGTCACTGTTGATAAGATGAGAGACCTCTTTATTCCTAATGGTGGACATAGCTTCTGTAGCGGGTTTTGTGCCCACATCAGTTTATAGGTAATAATAATTAGTAGAATACTCAAAATTAAAATCATTGATAGCTACAGTGCTACGTCAAACATATTGCTTAGCTATGGCACACACTGGATTCCCCTCCCTCCCCTCCAAACTCTTAACAGGTAAGTACTCCTGGGGGGGATTTTCTGGCCGTTTTAATGGCCGTGGTAACTTTAGTTTATTGTATTTTAATGTGATGTGCTACGAGCTTTATCTTGTGATGCTGCAGCTACTGCAAAACATTGCTTTTAAAGTGTTTAACGGTCATAGCCAACTGGCTAATTCCACCATTAAATCTCCATGCACACTACATGTTGAGGGTGAATTTAACAACAGTCGGTAGCCAGATATTGGTTGACCTTAATTGATGACTGGCAATTTCATGAGCCACTTGGCTTCCACAACCGATTATGGTCTGTTATTCTGTGAGAGTGCAGTTTTTTTTTTTTTTTTTTTGTCAGAATTGGTGTTAATTTCCTCTTCCTCACCTTCTATTGAAGAGTTTCCTTGACTGACTCATTTTGATCTTGGCTTTGCTGATTCCCCAAAGCTTTCTCTTTCAAAATTACCCGTCCGTCTTTCTCACATCCGTTAGGTTTGGTTTTATTGCTTACCCTCTTTGTTATTTATTAGTGCAGCTTGGAGAGTAACTTGGAGCATTTCATTTGATGGAAAGATCTCCTCACTCTGCACTTTTATTGTTGTCATATATGAATGAGATTGCATTAATTTATGATCGATATCGGGATATAAATATACAGAAAGCAGCAACTCGGTAGCTCAGAGTAAAATATTAGCAGTTTACCACTTTATTTTCCTTACGAATAGTACATTTTTTGAGCTGCTAGTTAGAGTAATTTGAGAGCATTTTAATTTTATACAAAATAGTTTGTTGCAGTCCTGCTATGGTGCAAGTCTGAAGAACTGATTTTTCAGCCAGGGAGTCGATTTAGTCAGTTTGCAAAATTATTGTCTTTGCTTATCTTGGCGACATTTAGAGCCAACATTCATCTTCTGATCTCACCCGTATGTATTGAGTGACGAGTCTGGATGCTCCAAGAAAATCTAATTTTCCTCTAATTTCTGCCAAATCATGAAAATGAGATGAAGTCACGTTCGGTGTTACACGTGTAGTCCAGGCAAATGTTCATAAACAGAGAGAGGTAGTGTGAGAAAGCAACGCAGATGCCTGTTAAGAAATAAAGCCCCAAGAGAGGCATAATGGCCAGTTTGATGTAAAGTATGCACCATTAACACAATCTTAACAACTTCTTGTCCAGTCGCAATAAAATAACGAATATGCTAAATTATTGTTGAACCATTTAAAAGATTTCCCGGCTTGATAAACACTGGTACAGAAATAAGCGACTGCATATGTAACGGGGGAAACATACCATGGCTACTATAGCCTTTGTAAATCGTCTGTAAGCCTCTTAGGTAAAGAATAGGAACATTTATGTAAGGACGCACCGTATTCCCTTGTGTTCTGCTTTAGGAGTTGTCTTTTTTTATTACAATGGATTCTTTTATTTTCAGGATGAATGGATCCGACACAATGCGCTTGAGCATCTTATTTTTGTAGCACAACACCGCTTTGTTGCATACCTCAACAGACTTTAGGCTGGTGTATTAAATAATTTAAGAAAAGGAAAATAAGAGTTGGCAGGAAAGTGACCTTCAAAATGAGGTGGAGGTGGTTGGGTATTAATGCCGATCAGTGGAATGAAAAATAAAGTCTTTATCAATATACTAATCATTATCCTACCTGGAAAAGATAGAAATACTTATGAAATAACACAAATTAAGGTCTTTAGTGGTGGACAGAAAATGTCCTCCTGTGTGAGCCTCATTTCACTGAATATTTAGGCTCTTTATCGTGTGAATCATAAGAGGAATCGGTATGACTTGAGTTGTTCCAACACCAAATCCAGTATCGGAAAAGCCAGTGAACAGCCTCAGCTTCAAAACAATACAGTGATTTACTTTTTCGGCCATACAGCCCTAATGCTACACTGGAAAATCTGTCACACTAGATGATAAAAGAAAGTTCTGTGGCGTTCATTCTCTGTATGCATTTGTTCATGTTTTACAAAGGGTTTAACCTGAGCCAGGCCATACAACAACGATGGCAATCCTATCGCATCCATACAGGATTAGTGGTATTCAGCTGGTAATCAAATAACTACATATATATATATATATATATATATATATATATAAATATATATAAATGTAATGCACTGGTATCAAATCAGGCTTGTTATGGATTCTGACTCCAGTAAAGCTCTATTGGTTTTTAACAAAATATAAATGCCGTTCCCCTTTCTTAGTTTTGAGTGAGCACACCGGGACAGTATCTTACGGGAAACCCCCCAAAACGGTCAGTTTTTGTTATACTCTCATTCTACCTCTTGTTTAGTATTCCTTCTAACAATGTGTATTTTGAAGGTTTGGAAAGGTTGTAATAAATAATAATAATTAAAAAAAGGGAGCCTAAGGCATAAATAGTTGGGTTCCTCTATTCCAGCCAGTTTAAGATTCTGCTCCGTATCTCTTTCATTTCAATTTGTAGACCACATGTATTGTGTTGCAGTTCAAATGAGACTGAAAGCACTAGTGCCGTTTATAAGATGAAGTGCCTCTAGCGCAGCATCTGCAGTTGGCTCTATCGGGCGCGTATCTGCGTTTCGAGAGGCCCAGCAGTGTGCGAGTTCGTGTGTGTGTGTGTGATGTGGGTAGAGCCTCCTGATTACACAACATGTGCTAGTCTTTACCAGCAGCTGAATGTGTGTGGAGAATTGTTTTGTTTGGTACGTTGAGTGCAGTATCTCGGCTAACGTTGCCTGATAATCCACCCGGTGTGTTTTTAAGGCTGACAATTTGAGAGCCTGTGACCTTCCTGCAGGAGAATAAAGCATGACAATGCAGAGCGGAGGAAATTAGGAAAACTATGGTTTGTAATATTACAACGTTCTAGGTTTTTAATTATTAATTAGAGCTTAACGTTTCCTCTTTATGAATAAGCAGTTAGGGGGATAAGTGTGCGTTGATTGTTACAGGGAGGGTGGAGACAATGTGACAATGGGCACGTGGTTGCATTCTTCATCGCTGGGCTGCTTTCACTTGACTGATGCCAAAGAAAGCGATCATATCCTGTTTACTCTGGCCCTTACAGGGACCATGCTTTGAGGGCCAAGGACCCGCCTGTTGCTAAATAGTTTAATTAGTATTTAATTCACAGGACGATTTCTCTGCATGTTCTTTCATTGGATTTGTCGCAACCCTCCCTCAGACATTTCTTTGACCTTTTTGGCCTGAACCTTTTTTCGTAAATGTGGTCAAATATTGTTAATCATTGCCAGTGGTATGGTTTACTACTCGTGTTGCTTCAATGCTACGCATGTCTGTACTTGTTTCTGTCTACATACGATTTAACCTAAGCTTAAAAACAGCATGGCTAACTATGAATAATTCGTTTTCTGATCAGTTGCAGACATTCTCAATGAAAGCGACATTGTAGTGTGTGTGAAAGTTCAACTTTAATAGTTTCAGTAGATTTCAAATAGTTTAATAATCTAGTAAATTTCACCTCTGAACTTTTTTAGAAAGGCCACCTTAAGAAAACCTTTTCTTTGTTTCGATTATCCAACGGCAATGAATCATATGTGTGTTTCTGGCTGCTAGTGTTTGCGTTCGCTAGCATAGCTAGCATTACCAACTGGCCCTGACATCCTTGTAACTCCTGGTTTGTTTTCTAGCTGCTACCGCTAGCAGCCTGGCTACTGTCACAATCAAGGAATGCGTAAGAATCCACATTTTTAACGAAGCCCTGAGCTCAGTGCTATGGTAAAGGCAGAGTAAAGCTTTTACCATTCATACATTTTGCAGTGGCAAAAAGCAGCGGTTGAAAAAGATGACGACAGCGTAGGCGGTGTTTGTATGAGCTGGTATTAGCATAATGTTGAAACATCATTTAACATCGAGTATGTCTCTGTGCTTCAGCCGATATAATTGTTGCAAAATGTAGGAGTAATTTAGACCAAATGCAGCACATTTTATTTCTTGCTAAAACAATAGTCTGGCTGGTTTAAACAACAAGTTTAAAATGAAGTTTCTTTCCTCTTGTTTTTTGCCTAGTATTGAGCAAACGCTGTTTATTGGCAAATTATCTTTTTGGTCAGTGTACCATTGTGCAACAAGAACACAGTTCAACCGGTGTGTTGGCTTTTTTAAATATTAATGTGCACAATGAAGTAGTAGAACCTGACGAGTGTGCTCAGTAGAGAGTATGAGCGATTCATCTTTATGCTGCATGACTGTTAATCAAAGGCTTTGTTTATTGTCTATGTATTCTTTCCAGTTTAAAGACGGAGATGCTGTGTCAACCGTAACATGTTGGCCTCTCTGAGGCTTGCTCTGCAAAGCTGTGGTTTTGGCACAGCTCGGGCAGCCATGTGTCGCGCCTGTGATCGGATCAACATCTCATCAGGCTTAATAGGATGTGACAGGTGTACATGGAGGCATTTCTTGAACGTTATGATGAGAACTAACGGCATTTCCCTCCATGGTTTATTTTTCAGACTGAGGCCTGCTAGTTGCTCATATTTAACCCAGTAGATTGGGGATGCCTTGAGGTTATGACACCTTGTTCAAGTTTTATTTTATAGTCATATGGATAGTGACAAAGATGACAATGTCATTTTATTAATTCACTAGCTGCAGTTAATACTTGCATGTTTGTGTTGAAAGGTGACCAGTCTTTTTAAGAAATGTAGTTTTTTGTTTCCGAATAAAATGACATAAGCATGTTATTTATGGTCATTTATGAATTTAGATTTTTTTTTTCCAGTTCTACTTCAAAATGTCTGCTGTGCGATTGACCTTCCCTTGAAAGTTGAACAGCAACAGTTCCCCAGTGTTGTGTCCAGTCATGTGAGCTTGGCGCTGTGGTAGAAACTGGAACAAGACCAACGCCTAGGTCCTAACCTTTGCTCTAATCCTTCCCGCGTCCCCCCCCTCGCCTTCTCTTTAACCCATAATCGGCAGTAAAGGCTTCATTGTTCTTGTCCACTGCTGGGATATCTGATCATTAACCCACATTCAGAGCTGTGGTGGCAGGCTTCTTAAGGCTCTCGGACTCTCCGACCAATTTTAATGGGCGCGTTTCAGTGGGCTGAGCCTTTCTCTCCTGCCAGGACAGTTAACCCCATTTACGCCTCTCGAGTACAAACATTAGTCTATTTTGATTTGTGTGTGAGCAATGCCCCGAGCCTCTCCCTTGTAAATTTAGGGGCTATTCCTGTTTTTTATGGAAGCTTTTAAGTGATGGCTAAGGCTGTGAAACAGTTCAGCTCTCAATCTTACATAAGAATACACATTTAGGACACACAGTGCATTATGTCTGAGTCTTACAACAGCTTAATGCTTGGATTATTATGAATTAAGCCAGACAATTTGGTGTCCTGAAAGTGTTTTGGCCAAACTAACATGGTTTGTCCTTTTAGTTTAATGGAAGAGCATGCTTGATGTATTGTAGATTTTGACAGTTTTAGCAGGTGGTTTCATTTTGACTACCAGATTCCATCTGTAAGGGGCGGGTGCCTTGATGAAACTGGTAGCTTCTGTGAAATTTCGGCAGCAGTTGTCTTGTATCCGTTCATTCATTTACTTGCCACTATTGGCAATGGAAACCCATGCTTTTCCCACGTGGGGGAGGTTGAACCAGAGCTCTCCATCTCTTCCCAGGAACATAGCCGGCTCATTTATGCAACCGGACAACCACCGGAACAAAGGCCAGACGCTCTGGTTGGAAGAGGCGTGTGTTTCGTCTGTCTGGGGTCAGGGCGGCGAGAGGTGAACCGACGCCTTGAGGCGTCCAGTGTCACTTGCTCTTTGTTTGTCCATGTCGAAATCAGTCCCGATGAACCAGTGACGGAAGGAGAGCCGCACTTATTCTGTGCATGTAATGGTATGCCTTTGAAGGCAGGATTGCATGACTGTAAATACAACCAACAGATGAGGCTTATGTGTGTTTTTATTTTAATCGTATATTTTCAAAAGCAATTTCCAGGTTTTCAAGCAACAAAGACAACTGTCTTGGTTTACATGTTGCTGCTGGATTTTGGCTGGAACTCTTATTATTATTATTATTATTATTATTATTATTATTATCAGCAATTAATCCAGTATTATTTTGTGAAATACATTTCTTTGCTCGATTCAATATTAAATACTTAAGTAAAAACCCCACAAGTTACCAGGTCTTTTGATTTAATGTTTTAAAATTGCTTTCTTATTCTGACTAACAGCCACAAACCTAATGCTCAATTTATAAAGAACTTAAGATAAAAGCATACATTTGGTTGTTTTCATATGATAAATAGTTCGAATGGATAATTTGTCATTTTCCATAATTTTACCAATAATTTGGATTGCTGACATGTTGAAAAATAGGATTATCTTCTTATTTTGGGATGTCAATGGGATAAATAATTGGACTGGACATTTCTAGGGCACACAACAGATTTGGCGTACACAGTGCGAGGTATTTATACATCACAGGCACATTAATTGGTCAGTAAAATGTATGCTGTGTGTGTGATCATGCTGAAGATGGCTGGGTATTGTTGCCTCTCCTGGAGCCTCAGTAGTAGGGCCTTTGCGCCTGGCTTTGTCCTGCTACTCATTAGGTAGTCGGAGGAGGTGGCGGCGGAGGAGACGAAGGCTGGGAGTGGATGTGCAGCTGAGAGAGACCTCCCCCATCATTTAGCCTGACGGCACACAGGACCACCACCACGTGACCGGCTGTTTACTGTCGCAGCAAGCGTAGTGTTTCTCCTTGAGCGTGTTGCAGGATTTGCCTGCCTCCTACCAGGAGAAATCACATGTATTTCCTCATGGTGTGTATGAGAGCTCACAGCAGGAGGTACTCTGGAAGCTGTAATGTTACTGCTGGTGGTCGTGGTGGCATACTCGGCGCTCTGTGTGTCAGGCTTCGTGCTATTCTTAGCCGTCTTCCCTCCCTGTCCCATCATGCAGTCTGTGGATCAGGTTACTCTACTGTGTGCGTGTGCTCTTCATCTATCCCAGCTACACCACCACACTCTTCACCGCCCCAACTCCTTAAACCCTCTAACCGCTACCCTCACGCAAGGACACGCACTGAAGCAGCCGCTCTGCTGTCAGGGCCAACATGCTCCAGCACTACAGGGAAACGGTGGTTATTGTTGTTAGTCAGGAACCAGTGGAGTTAAAGAGCAGGAACACCAGGTTATAAATAAATCCAGAGACATCTGCTTCTCAAGAGGAACCAGCAGTGCAGCCAGCACACTTAACTTGGGATCTCACTGACTTAGTTCAGTCAGGAGGAGCTGGATATTTAGAGTTTGAAAAATTCAGACCTGTATTTCTTTTTTTATTACAAGTGCTCGTCATGTCCAGGCTGGAAGAGGATAATTTAGAAACTGTTTTATTTTTAACTCTCATAATCTGAAAAGTAAACTGACGGCAACCATTAATTTGGCAAACAGAGCCTATTACTTGGTTTCAGTGATCTGGACCAAGGAAAGTATATTATAGCGCCACCATGATTAGTCTGATAATTATTATCTGTATTACCTATTTTAATCTGATAATCATTTGCTGAACTATGCTGTTAATTGTCTGGTCTTTAAAACATTAGAAAATGTTACAAAAAAAATGACCCATCACATTTCCTAAAGCTCAACGTGACGTCTTTTTAGGTGTTTTTTGTTTTTTGTCCAATCAACAGAAAAAAACCCCAAAGATATAAAATGAACTATCGCATCATAAAAAGAAGAAAATATTCTCAGAAACTGGAACAAAGGAATTTGGGGTACTTTTGCTTGAATCTTTTTTTTTAAGAGGAATCGATTAACAAAGTAGTTTTCTGTCAATTGATAAATCTGTTGACTAATTGTTTAGGGTGTACTATTAATCCATAACTCAATTGATACAGATTATTTTAGGTAATTGATTTGTTTGTTCTCCAATGGAAGGATTAGCTGCTGGATGTTCTGAAGATATTTGAAGACTTGACCGTAAGCTTTGTAAAGCTATAACCGGCTTTTCTTTTCCGGCAGTTTTCTGACATTTTACAGATAACGTGTTTATCAGTTAAGAACATTTATGACCGACGTATCGATAGTAAACAATAATAATTAGTCTCCGCCCTACTATATTTTGTTTTGTCCCATCAGCGTCTCTGCTCCTCGGCTGAGGCAACAAGCCATCACTTGTGTGTCTGATCTGTTTTCCATCTCTCACTCTTTCACAGTCGTGACTTTGCATTTTGATGGTCTGCTTCATTGGAATTCAATGGGTTAGGTAAATGTTGCTGTCACTGTTTTTAACTGTACGGGATCCAACGTCAAACTAATCAGGGATGTAAATTTAAAAAAATCTGCGTTGTTTGTTAGTTATTTCGGCATCCTTTTTATCAGTTTATTGCAGCTAAAGGTGGGGCGTGGCTTCCTTGTGATTGACAGGTCGCTACCATAGCCGCATACAGCGTCTCTACCACGGCGTCACTATTATTTGGTTCGATCCCTAATTTACCGCCAGCTGTAGTACATGAGCAAGACAGGCCACTGAGTCCCCAGCTCATTTGTCCATGAGAGTTAACAGCCACGATGTTGCATGCCTAGTCATGGACGCATGCAGCCACTCTCCCTGTAAGGCTCCAAGTTTAGCTGCAAGGTTGTCAGCTGTGCGTCTGCCAGAGTATTGCAAGCTCGGCGGCCAGCCGTGGATGTGACGGGAAGTATGAAGTTAGCAGTAACGTAATAGCTGTGCACAATGCAGTGATGTGTGTGTACGGTTAAGGCTATTTCCTGGTGAATAATTGCTACAACTCCTCGAGACCCAAGTTCCTGTGTCTTGCTTGTCACCTTGGGATTAAAAGAAGAGGGTTAAAAAAATTCTGTCTAAATTCTTATTGTCGGTTAAACGGTTAATTATTGACACCCTTAAAACTAATCTCAGCCTTCGTCTCTGTGAGCCTAGTAGTCATCAAGGCAGTGTTGGATCTAAACTTGAAACAGCCCAAGGTTAACGGCAGAGCCTGCAGTGGTTTATTCAGCCCTAAGCTGCTCGTGAAATGGCAGTGAATGAGAACGCCACACTGGCGAGGGCCCAAATCCCTCTGTAATTATAGTCACACCCTCCTCGTCTCTGGGTCAGACTGGAGTCCTGTCAGCGTTTTGTTTTCTGCTCTGGTCCTGGGCTGTCCAGACCGCTTTAATACCCCCCTCACACTCTCCTCTTTACACCAACGTGTTCACTGTGGGCCGCTCCATTCTCCCATTCAGCTGCCTGAATGACGATGCTGCTGCATACTGGCTAACTGCTGACTAATGATGGACCTCTCGCTGGCCTCAGCTGAGCATTGCAGCGGTGGGTCGGAAAACGATACCCGTCGACACTGTGCTCTTACGTCGCATCAGCAGAAGTCAGAGGTATTTGAAGAATAAAACGTTGGATTCCTCTTGAGAAGTGTAGTCTTCTTATTCGTGATAGTTTAAGAGTGACATGTGCCCCGCGGTCTAAAGATTTAACCATGTTAATAGTGGTAGTATTTATACATTTTTAATATTAAAAGCTTGATGATTCATTGGATATTTATCATAGTCCCACAAAATAACTAGAGATGCACCGAATGCAGTTTTCTTTCTGGCTAGAGGAAGATCACCAGGGAGCTGAAAATCTTCTTGCTGTTGGCTATATTGTATGACAGTTCAAGTAAATAACGCAATATAAAACTTGTATTTTAAAAGGACAAAAGTAGTACGAAGCTGGCTAGTACTAGCCGAGTACTCGCCCATCTTTTGGTTAGGTCTCCAGTACGATGTCGAGTGTGGGTCACCACCAGTAGAACTCCTGTTGGCTGTGTGAATAACTGCAATACTTAAAAAAGCGAACCAAAACAATCATGCATGTGCTTTTATAGATCGTAGTAAAGTTGTGACAGGATGCATATTGAGTAAACAGGGCTGTCCCATTCATTCATTCATTCACACAACTTAACAGTGACTCGTGTGTCAATGATCACTGTTAGGGAATGATTATCAACACCAAACTTTATTTTTCTTTTATATGTATTACACGACTATAAAATAGTAAACAAACAACGTAGCTATTTACTGGCTTGTAGCCAATTATTTAGCCTTTTCCATCACAAAGGGCTCCTTTGGGATGAGGCTCTGCATGCGAGGCCCTCGTCGTGGTGGCGCAGATCTGGTTGAGGATTGGCAGAGGTTCACTTTGGGGGCATTGTGTGACCGGGCGTTATCAATTGACTCGACGAGGGCGGCTTCACAACCACAGGTGCTTTCCCTGTGCGCATAGGTTTTCCCCATCATGATTTTAATGTGCATGTAGCACCAGCCTCAGATAAGCAGACGGGTTACCGCGACGCAAAGTATCAAGAGAGTAAAGAAAAAAACATTCATTTAATTAACGTTAATCTACCATCCTTTGATAACGATCCATATGTTGTCATGTTTCTGTAACATCAGAAGGGATGCTGTAAGTGAGTGAGAGAGAGAGAGAGAGAGAGAGAGAGAGAGAAAAAGACGGAAAGTTCATTGAAAGTACACGAGAAAGGGGATCTTGTCACTCATGGATCATCATGTGACGAGATAACTGACGTGCCATTGTCGGCTTCGTGTTCAACTGAGTGTTAAACTTTCTCCAATTACAGCCGGGCACCCACAGTGCCCCCCCCATTGGCTCTGCTGCGTGTGCTGCTACACTCTGACACAAACCACATCAGAGAGAAGCTCGGTTACACTGATGAGTAGACCGTAGTGACAACATGCAGGGGGGACGTCCTCCTCTCAGAAGCTTAAGAGTCCCTAAAGCCATGATTCATGGTGCTTTCTCTAGTTGTTTCCTGCCTGTTTTTTGTTTTTTAGCGTCTGACTTAAGAAGTGAAATGGAAATTTCATTAGAAATCCCTGATTACTGTTCCACTCAACGCACATCCTGAATCACAGCGGAGTTACACTTTGCAGCAGTGCTGCTCCTCTCCTCTCTGGGTTTAACTGATTCTTCTCTTCTTGGCTCTTGACGTTTTGTCTCTGAGGAAAATCTAATCGTAACTGTATTTAAACACGCCTCCTGTTCTTGCCACAGCCTGTTCACACCGAGTCCAAAGAAACACTCGGGGCCGGTCGTCCACCCAGACATCCAACAATCCTTCTCATTGCTGCTGTTTTCTGCGTCCAGGTGCATGATGATCCTACTGTGCTGTAGCTGTCGCAGCTAGTCAGGTGCCGCACCATGGCCAAACCTGGGAGCGACAGAGATGGAGCCATGGTGGATAAACAGGCGGGGAAGAAGGTATGTGAGCACAGACACAGAAAAGCACTAAGAGCAACACTTGAGCGAGGAGTGATCCACATTCTTCTTTGTGTTTTCACTTTGTCTTCCTTGGAGGTTCGGAGTTCTTGACTTTGAAAACAGTAGTTGACAAAACATGGTTCATTTAGAAGCTGTTCTGGATCTCAAGTCATCTTCACCCCTGGCTTGTATTTGAGTACTTTTAATTGTCATTTATCATATGTATCATAGCATCTACCCTCCGAGCCGCGTCATTCTCTGTATATAGTCGCGCAGGTGTGCAGTGCACAATATCCTATCTCACAACTTGCTGTACCAAAACCTACTTATTTCTCTTTTTCTTCATAAATGACAGAGACCATTTATGTCTGCTTTAATTTTTAAGGCAGAAGTGCTTCTCATCTTAACCCTCCTCTACTTTCAACACTGCCAGACACTTCAGCTTTGCACAGCTGGCACATTGCTTCACTGAGATCAAAGAAGCACCACACTGCAGACATTTTTCCTCCTGCCAGACATGTATTTTACTGCACCAAAGTGCTGGAACTGAAAAAGCTTTGTCTGCAAATCAGAGTGCAAGAACCCGGTAACTAGAATTGTAAGAGATTGTGATAATACAGATATATTATTGGTGTAATGTTTAGGCCTGATGCAGTGGGCGCTGTCAGCAACTGGAGTATGTTCCTACTTTTCTTCTAACCCTACCGTACTTTCAGTATTTTCTGAAGAATCCGGATAGCCTCTCTCTATACACATGCAAAACTTAAGGAAGATGCCATTAATGTAATAAGTCTATTATTACTATTATTCAACACTACTATGGGAGTTTGACTGGCACACTTCAACAAGCTTAGTACCATTAGAATAGACTTCTTTCTCTTTTGTATTTGTAAACAAAAAAACAACCTTGTCACTCCTGATCTGTTACTCTTCACTTGGCAGAGACCCTGCCTTGGGAATAAGAATTTTTTTACTGAGTCATGCAGGCAAACCTGCTGCCTGCAGGACCTAAACAGTATCTTGCAGAAACACCGAGCCTGTAATATGATCGTCTCCACTTTGTTATATTAGTGTCATGTTTTAGGAAGCTTTAGTCCATCTGAAAGACTACCTGCACAATGAGCTCAACCTGTTTGTTGTTAAGCTAGTTAACAAAGCTTTTTAAATGGGACCTCCTTTGTTTATCTACTGTCACAACTGTTTTGTTTACACACACACACACACACACACACACACAGACTCGAGTCACAAATGTGGCCACACCTTTTGCTGTGTTTTGAAATGGCCTGATTTTTGTTTATTCTTTTTCCTCCTCACCTCTCGACAGAGCAAAGACAAGTTGTCACCTTTCACCAAAACTCCGAAGCTGGACCGGAGTGAATTGCTGGGCAAAGAAGGGAAAGCCAAGTCTTCCATGAAGCGCAAGCTCTCCTTCACTGCCAGTCCGCTCCGGACCGAGGAGCGAGACTCAGACACCGGTAAGAGCTGTCGCTGCTCCTCCCTGCTCCTCCTCTCAACAGCCATGCTGCTGGCTGGCTGCCATGTCCTCACACTGCCCCCCGATGGCCTGTTGGTGAACGTTTTCTTTAGAGACCGTCTGTTGGTCAATGGGTTTCTACTTGTTTTGCATCAGGATCAAAATCTAAAGACTGCGTTGATGAAGTTGTGGCCTGTTTTGTTGAATAATAAGATATAAAAAAACATGTATAATAAGACTTGAGAAAAAAAGTTTCCATTGTCCCGTTGTCTGTGTAGTAAAAACCCTTGTATATCTTTAGTCCTCTGTGCAATGAACCTCCATTCTTGTCCAAAACAAACGCACCAATGAGCCATGCTGTTGCACTGGGTGGTGTATGGACTCAATCCCACGTACACCATCGTGGTGCTGTAAATTCCAAGGGCACCACATGTAAATGAACCCACCGCTGAAAATAGTCCCCAGAAAAATGCACTATTCACTTACCTCTCTTACTTGTGTAAATACACTACTCTGCTTCTGTCATTTAGAAGTTTTAACTATGTTTACGTCAGAACTAAAAGTAGGTGTCTCATTCAGCCATAATTACAAATGAGGTCCAGTAATGTGTTATACAGACAGTTTAAGGTCCTCTGAATTTGCCTTCATCTCCTCTGTAGAGCATTTCATTGTGTGGTCCTGTGTCAACCTACCAGACGAGAACCCTCAATTTTGAAATCACCGCGGTTTAGTTTATGTTGCACAGGTTTTAAAGCTAAACTAGCGTGGAGGGCGTCCAGCAGAATGTTCCTCTCCGGTCCTGTGTTGAGCAGGAAAAGGGGAAGTAATGAATCCACTGACCACGTCGGATCTTCTCTGCTGTGTTGCCGTGACTCATAATCTGTGCGTGGAGTCTTTGTGCCTGTCTGTATTTGAGAACATGTGAGAGGAGGAGGAGGGTGTGAGAGAGAGAGAGAGAGAGAGAGAGAGAGTGAGCGAGCGTTAATGCAGTGCTTTCCCACCCTTCCACCTCCCCCTTGCTCTCCCCTCCCTCCTCTCTCCCCTCACCATCCTCTCTGCTTTGCACTGTAGATGACTCAGACCCAGGCCAGTCGAGTGAGACCTGGGGAGAGAGATTAGTGCCTCCCTGCAGGATATACGCAGGTAAACGCTGCAGCCCGATCCTCAGCCCTCGTGTCCTCCACAAGTAACCCACTTAGCGCCACTATGCTGCTGTAAACACACACACACACACATGCACGTGTGTGTGTGTTTTCGCCCTGCATTTGCCCCCCGTTACAGCTCATGCATGTCTGTGTTTAGTAACGACCGACGGAGACGGGGGTGGGGGAGGGCGGGCGGGCACTTGGCTGGCTTAAGAGAATGCCGTCTTCGTTTTCAAATGCTTGTCATCTGTTTCTCTGCATTCTCAACAGATACAAGGAAAAGAGGAAAACGGTGTCACTGCGACGATGAAATTGCTGCTGGATGTTTTTTTTTCCGTTCTGTTTTTTGGACGGCTCCCTAACATCTTTCTTGGTTGTGTTGCAGATAAAGATGGACCAGAGAAGAAGAAGGTGAAAAAGGAGTCTGGGGGCAAGAAGTCCCAGGCTCCCAACCTTTTGTTTGGGTATCCTCTGTCGGAGCGCAAACAGATGGCTCTCCTGATGCAGATGACTGCCAACAGTCCAGGTTAGTGCACCCGCCCTCTCACCTCAACCACCATCTTCAAGATGCCTCCGTGTTGGATGAGTCATGCCTCTGAGCATTTTCACAAACACGCTTTCTAATATTTCAACATTGCTTGGTTGGGAATAAGGCAATGCGTCGTGTTTAACGTAGCTGCTCAACTGGAAAGAAAGCTGTTCTGTATCATTTGCCAGTGATGTTGTGCTATTGCCATCAAATATGTAACCAGAGAAGTTGAAATAATCTTTCCGCAAATAATAGGATCTGAGTAGTTGTAAGACGAGTACAACAAGTACTGACCTGCAGAAAATACACACAAAGACACAAGTCAGCACAGGATTCTAGTGTCATTGTCGTTACTCAAATGATTATTAAAGGACCAGTTTGACATTTTGGGAAATATGCTCATGCTATGAGTTAGATGAGAAGCTTGATGCCACGCTCGTGTTTGTCTGTTCAATATGAATCTGGGGCCAGCAGCCACTTAGCTTAGCATAAAGACCAGAAAACAGAAGGTAACAAAATCCACCTTCCAGCACCTCTAAAGCTCACTGATTGAAAAAGTTTGTAAATGTTGTTTGTTTAAATGGTACAAAAACCCCAGTGTTAAAGTGAGGGCTGCACAATATGAGGAAACTATGCGGTTATTTTTAACATTCTTTTATTGAATGAGTTGCAGTTTAAAGTGCAGTTTTCCACTGAGAGGAGCTATTTGTTTTATCTTTTGGATAGAGCTAGCCTAGCTGAATGCAGGCAGTTATTTCCACCTGTGCCAGGCTTTTGCTCCACGCATCAATTAAGTACTTTTCTCTCTCTCTCTGGCCTGCAGACTCTACTCCCAGTCACCCCTCACAAACGACCCCTGTGCAGAAGAAAGTCCCCAGCAGCGCCTTGTCTCGACAGAAGGACAAGGTCAACAAGAGGAACGAGAGAGGGGAGACTCCCCTTCACATGGCCGCCATCAGGGGAGACGCCAAGCAAGTTAAAGAGCTCATTAGCCTGGGAGCTGACGTCAACGTCAAAGACTTTGCAGGTACGGTAGCTTTTTATGGCATGAAGCTGACAGCGGCTTAATTAACAGCTGCCTATTCAAAGGTGACATCTCTAATGGGATAATAAAAACGAATCAGTGTGCATCTTAATACATTCTGTGCACATTTTCTGTGTCGTTTGAATTCTTCATTTTGATTGATTGTTGCTTCTTTTTTTTTTTTTCTGTCCTCGCCAGGTTGGACTCCTCTTCATGAAGCCTGTAATCTCGGTTACTACGACGTGGCCAAGGTCTTAATAGCAGCCGGTGCAGAAGTGAACACGCAGGGTCTGGATGACGACACGCCGCTCCACGATGCCTCTAGCAGCGGCCATAAAGATGTAAGAGCTTCACAGGAAGTTTGTCCTGCCGCAGAAACGTAGAACTGAAGCTGAAATTACACGTTTAAAAAAATCTGATGACGGTCTTTTCTTACAGACTGGACATAGATATAATGTGCCCATATATTTTGACAGTTATGTAGACTGTTAGTCAAAACAGTTAATGCTTGGAAATAATAAATATCTTGAGCTGTTGTCCAGTTCAAACATCCAGTGTGTTTTCCTGCCATAGTTGTTGGTCTTCTAACATACTTATAAACTGCATAACATTACAAAACTTTGCCAATCATTGATCTTAAATAGTGTTTAGAAACAATGAGGATCACACTGTATTAAGAATCAGTTTTCACAATTTTCAAGTCTTTAACATTTGTTGTTTTTCGCTCTTTTTTTCTTCCAACCGTCTCTGTTTCATATGTTTTGTCTACAACCTTCTCAATCTCCATTATTGTTGTGTTTTGTACAGATTGTGAAACTGCTGCTACGCCACGGCGGTAACGCCTTCCAGGCCAACAAGCGCGGCGAGCGGCCCGTGGATGTGTCGGACTCTCAGGAGCTGGAGCAGCTATTAAAGGGAGAGGTGCCACTGTCGGACCAAGATGACACCTCTTCAGGTAGGCAGAGAACGCTCTAGAGTTTAGCTGACCTTCCGTTTAAAGTCACTTGTTCTTGATTGACTTTCATTTGTATCGTTTTAAAGTTGATCTTCTCTTCTCTGCAGAGTCTGAAGACCCGCTGTCCATCAATCCATCCAGTGTAGATGACAACTTGGAAGACTCCGATACTGAAAAGGACTCTGAAGGCAAACCGGCCACGAAAGCGTCATCGTCCGTTCCGGGGCTGGACGAGTACGAGTTCAAGGACGAGGAAGAGGAGGAGGATGTCAGTAAAGCCCTGAACGACAGACACGTTCTCCGGAGGGAACTCCGGCAGCGTGAGAAGGAGGAAAAAGATAGGAATCATGTTGCAGGAAAGCAGGCTGGAAAAGGGGATTCCACCTCAAAGTCCAAAAAGCAGAAGGCTTCTCGTGTCCACTGCAGCTCGGATACCTCCAGCGACGAAATGGAGAGCCTTCCAGAGAAAAGGAGTTCCCCCACCTGCTCTCAGAGCTCAGAGAGCCTCAAGGCAGACACGAGGCCTAAAAAGGAGAATGCGGAGCAAAAAGACAAGGGCAAAGTCAAGAAGAAGAGCAAAAGCCAGAATAAGAACAAGGAAAACCAAGAGGACGGGAAAGAGAACAGCAAAACGTTGGTCCTCTCTCTCGCAACCGTGTCTGAGAGCACGGAGAAGGGACGGGAGGAAGACTCGTTCAAGATGTCTTTCAGTCCTAAAGATGACTCATCTGTCCACCTCTTCCATTTGTCATCCATAAAATCTCCAAAACTGAACCACAGCCTGACGGATAAACAAACGCCACTCAAACAGGAAAATACTAAGATGTGCATTTCTATCAGTGACGGCTCATGTCCGGTGGACGCTGTCAAATACAACCACTACGCAGAGGCAGACTACTGCACTGAGGGCTCCAGCACCAAGGGGTGTAAGCACAAGGAAAAGAGCAAGCATCAGCAGAAAGACTCCAGCGGAGACGGGGACGACGGCCATTTGAGTCCCGACAAAGACGGTAGCGTAGGAAACAGCGTAGACAGCTCTGAAGGTGCCTTACGGAAGACCGACTTAGACGGCAAAGTGGTGAAGAAGCATAAGCTCAAACATAAGGAGAAAGACAAACACAGGAGGGAATACGAGGCAGAACGCAGCCGCCACCGGCAGAAGGAGGCCAGGAAAGAAGGCCACAGGAATTTGGAGTTTGACCGAGAGTTCTGGAAAGAGAATTTTTTCAAAAGCGATGAGACGGATGAACATCTGCCAGTGAAGAAGGACGGTGAAGACAATAGTTCACTTCAGAAGACCTCTGAGTCATCTCCTGTCAAAGATGAGAGAAACACGAAGGAGAAACACCCGAGCGGCAAGGAGAAGAGGCCGAGAGAGGAGCGAGAAAAAGACAAGGCGGTGAAAAAAGAGCGGAAGGAGGCTGCTGGTAAGGAGGAGAAGGTGAAGGATTCAAAGCCGAGTGAGCGTGACGAGAGAGCGGACGGCCTCGGCTCAGGGCGGATTCCTGACGATTCGCTGCAGAGCAACAGCATGAAAGAGGAGACGGAAGAGAAACCCATAAGTGGGATCACAGCTGATCAAGAACAGCTGGAGCTCTCTGAAAAAGCCTCACGCGATAAAACTGACAAGAGGCTCCCAGGAAAAGAGAAGGATTCCGAGAAACTGGAGAAAAGGCACCCTGACAAGGAAAAAAAGGTTAAAACGGAGCACGCTGACAAAGCTGAAGTACAGAACTCGGTGGATCGTTGGAAGGAAAAAGAAAGAACAGGAACCATTTCTTCCCACTCGCCTGGAGATAAAAACTACAAAGAGAATGAGAAACTGAAATCTTTATCCACAACCAAAAAGCATGAGGACAGCAGGAAGAATAAAGATAAGTTCGACAAGCGGTCTGATAGGGAGAGGCAGGACAGAGAATATAGCGTCGGGGATCACAGAGAAAAGGAACGCACCAACTCCGATAGGAAAGGAAAACCTCTCGAGAAGACCGCGGATCACGGTAAATCTGATCGTTCAAAAGAAAAGGACTGTGACCGGAAAAAGAGAGACAAAATAAAAGATGGAACTCTTTCCTCAAGCTCCAATCTGAAGTTACTGTTGGAAGAGAAGAAGAGCTATCTGTCCGAGAGCGGCAAGTCCTTATCTGCAAAATCCAAGGAGGAAGTTGGGAGAACACCAGAGAAGGACCGCGACCGTAGAGACCGGGACAGAGACTCGGATAAACACAAGGACAAGGAGCGGCACAAAGACCGCTCCCAGCAGGCCAAAGTCAGCAAGCCCAAAGCCAACGAGACGGATGCAGACAAGGCCAAGTCAAAAGCCTCGCCAGCAACACGAGACGCCAAGCCCAAAGAGAAAAGGCTTGTGAACGATGACTTGATGCAGACCAGCTTTGAGCGCATGCTCAGCCTGAAGGACCAGGAGATCGAGCAGTGGCATCGCAAACACCTGGAGAAAATCAAACAAAAAGAGCGGGAAAGGCTGAAACAGCGGCCTCTGGCAGATCCAGGGAAGTCCAAGCCTAAAGACCGAACAAAGACCGAACCGTGCCTGAGTAAGGAGCTCATGCGCTCAAAAAGCTCTGAAGCCTCTGATGTCCAAAGCCGGGATAAATCCCTGAAGGACAGTGCCAGCCCCAGAACGATGTCGCTCGATGGGAAGAGTCTGCCTTCTATCAGCGCAAAGGTCATGTCGGCCGTGGAAAACTGTCTGACCAGATCACCCCGACCAGAGAGTGAGCGCGGCGGCTTCATGTCCAGGTCGGTGTCCTTGGTTTCTGTCGCCAGCTCGGAGGATTCGTGCCAGGCGACGACACTAACACCCAGACACGTCGAATACGACTCCGACATGAACCTGGAAACCTCAGACTCTCAGCCTGCGTTTCTCCAGTCTTCCCTCGTCATTCAAGCCACCAGATCGCCGTCGGTCCACGATAAAGATTGCAACAGTCTTCCAGATGTGCCGCAGAGTAATCGGACGCCGCTGTCCAGCCGACACGAATCTCCGTACCTCAGGGCTATTCTGGACGAGGATGCCAACTCATCGGCTGAAGGTAAAGCTGTTGAAAACCAGCCGAAACCCAGCCAGCCTGCCGAAGAGCTGGCAACAAGAGAGGCCTCGGCAGACACAGAAGAGAGCCTCAACAGTCAACAGCAATGTATGAATTCAGTTTCTGATCCAGCGATGGAGAGAGAAGGCAGCCCTCCTGTACTTTTAACAGCACAAATGTTAAACAAAGATCCTCCGAGTAAAAGCCTGACACTTCCAGAGTGCAGCATCTCTCAAACGGAGTCAACAGAACAGAAAACTCTTCCCTCCTCTGACCCTCCTGTCGAGCAGGACATCCAGTGTCCGACAGAGAATTCCCAGGCAGAGTGTAGTAACACGGAGTCGGATCGACCATCGACGCCTACAGCTTGTCTGTCTGCGGAGCCGTCGGAGCTCACAAACGCAAAAACCCTCCAGCAGAGGGAACCGCTCACCGTCTGTGGTGTGGAGAGCGTGCAGCAAACGGAATCGGGTACCACACATGTTTCCGACCTTAAAGATGAACCTCTCGAGAGTGCTGATGGAGCAGACGAAGAGAGTATGGAAACGGAGAGCTTCAGAACCGAGGGCGGGGGAAGTCCTGTGCCCTCCACCAGTTCGCACATTCCCAGCTCCACAGCGGGGGAGACTTTGCCCGGCTTCAGCCAAACGATCGCAGAGTCTAAATGTTTCCAAGAGGATACGGATGTAAATGACCCGGACTGCAATAGCTCAAGACTTCCCGGTGACGCTGCTGCTGCTCCATGTCTCGATGCGGAGACGGAGAAAAAGGACGGTACACCTCCGATGTCATGCGATAGTGCGAGCCCTGAACACAAGGCCGAAGAGATGACCGACGTCCCACAGAGCTCAGAGATGGACAGCAGCTCTGCCGTTTCTGTTATAACGGAGTGTCCATCGGCTGAGTACAGCACGGCCACAGAGGGCTCTTCTGAATCTACAGCAGACGCCAGCTCGGAGCCGATGGAGGTGACGCCTGCCGACGAGCAACCAGAGTCGTCTTTAGCTGGAGAAGAGCAAAGTCAGAGCACCGTCCAATCGGCAATTCAGACCGACAGCAACAGCAGCAGCAGCAGCAGCAGCAGTGGTAGCAGCGGTAGCAGCAGCAGCAGCAGCAGCAGCAGCACCTGCAGCGCCTCAGGGAGCTGCTCTCCACAATCTGGAGACCGGGATTCAGATTCTTCCGGGGCTCGGGTCAAGGTTCGCTCTGCAGACGAGGATGCGGACGTCCACGTTTCCCACCCGCGCAAGAGGAAGATGCCTAGAGCGTCGGGCTCCCAGCCGTACTCCGTGACTCAGCAGGACAAGGAGCGCGGCCAGCAGTCTCTGGCTGCCATCGTGGACTCCGTAAAGCTGGAGGAGATTCAGCCCTACCAGACCGAGAGGGCCAACCCGTACTACGAGTTCCTGCACATCCGGAAGAAGATCGAGGAGAAGCGCAAAGTCTTGTGCAGCGTCATCCCACAGCCACCGCAGTATTATGATGAATATGTGACATTCAACGGATCCTACCTCTTAGATGGAAACCCGCTCAGCAAGATCTGCATACCAACAGTGAGTTCCTCTTCATTCCTTTTCACATCGTGGTCAGATTGGGCCACAACTAACAGCTATTTTTATTACAGAGTGTTATTTTCCCGTCCTATTCGGTGTATTTTAGCCCCGGTCAAAAGTGAGACGTGGTCAGTAACTTTCCCCTTCGTAATGTTACCGCACAAGATGCGTCTATTTAGATTGTTCCTACCTCATCATAAGCTCTTTTTAGATAAATAAACACAAAGAATTTCTTTTGTTTGATTGTAAAAACCTGGACTGAACACAAAACAGACCAGAACTTGAAGGATTCTATATGTATTATTTCCCTCTGTGTTTGAACAGATAACTCCGCCTCCATCATTACCTGAGCAGCTGAAAGAGATGTTCAAACAACAAGAGGTGGTCCGCATGAAGCTACGACTACAACACAGCATTGAAAGGGTTCGTAGTGGAGCTCGAGTTGCATGCTATACATTTTTAATACCGCATGCAATATTGGATTTATTGTATTCATTTGACTTATTTTTCTCTCTTCAGGAAAAACTGATTGTTTCAAATGAACAGGAAGTCTTACGCGTCCATTACCGGGCAGCAAGAACACTAGCCAATCAGACGCTGCCGTTCAGTGCCTGTACAGTTTTATTGGATGCTGAAGTGTACAACATGCCTCAAGACGTCCAGGTGAGAGTCATCAGATCACCAGTCCCGTGTTTTGTTTTCAGCCTGTACTTGATGATGATAGTAAGCAGAAATACTGCATGTTTGATAAGTTGTTGTGCGTTTGGTTCACAGAATGACGACGGCAAAACGTCAGTCAGAGACCGATTCAACGCCAGGCAGTTCATGTCCTGGTTACAAGATGTCGATGACAAGTTTGACAAACTGAAGGTGAGATCGCTGTGACTGTTGTCTGTCTTCACTGCCCACCTCCATTTAACAATTCCTAAGACTCGCCACAGAGTAAGGAGTGATCTTTGATGTTTATTAATTAATACCAAAAATGTTTATAGATGTTTCTCTTGTTTGTTTCCTCGGCAAAGTTGCAGTTTATTTTTGCTTTTTAGCCCTCAAAAACACCCGGTTTGATTTTTCCTGAGGCTGCTTCCTCATCTCTAGATTTAATCTAAAAGAGGATCCAAGAAATAATGTAATGCAGTATAAGTACACATCATACTTCTAGGCGGCCACTGGTCCTGCATTTACTTGCACAGATAAATGTAGCTGGCCTTGCGCCTCGGTTCTTATTCAAGTCGAGCTGTTTACGTGAACGTTTAATGGTCTGTTAACTGGCTGGACGTGTCTTTCCACCTGTGGTGTCACACAGCCATGAAGAGCTGCTGCCTTTCTGTGAACTGAGCAAAAAAAAAATGTTTTAATACAGAACAAATAAATGATTCTAGCAGTAATGAGCTTGGTGTTACTGATGAAAGGAATCATCCTTCAATCGGAGAGGAATCCTGGCAAGAAGGCCAGACTCCTCAGCGAATGAACTCGACATCAGGAAACCCCCACAATTATGGATAAAGTTTGAAGTCGGGGCTGGCGGCAGTCTATAGCTGAAAACCTGAACAAACAATTGTGCGCTCGATGTTTTTCTTTGCCTGTAAACTGAGCTCCTGAAAGAGTTCAGTTTGAGTCCCTCCCTTCTTAAACTGTAAACACTCTGGATGCCAAAGTTTATCGGGTTATCCTGCTGTGTTTCTTTGATTTTATCACATTACGGTTGTAACCTGAATGTGATGCTCTCTTTGAAAAACCTGTAGAACCGTAGTACAGAGGTTTTATTAAATGTACTCATTCCTCCTGTTCATACTGGCGATTGAGATATCCCTTTTAAAGTAAGTGATGGGGAACAACATGTACAGTCTTTTATGTGCAAAAATGTATGAGGTTAATGCAGCCTTTTCCATGTGAAATTCCCTTCTTTTTGTTACCATCTCTCCACTGTTGCTCAACAGGAAACGCTAACAGGGAATTTTATACTGCAGCATCTCTGAGTCCAACAGCAGGATGGAGGATTGTGACAAAACATTGTGCTCTCCTTATGCCTGCTAGCTTTGGTTGCTTTTGTAAATGTTTGCGTTTGTCGCAAAAAATACAGACGTTCTCGATCGCAACAAGGAACATCTGGTTGGATAAAATAATAAATGTACCTTTTCCCTCCACAGACGTGTCTTCTGATGAGGCAGCAGCACGAGGCGGCGGCCCTGAACGCCGTGCAGCGTCTGGAGTGGCAGCTCAAGCTGCAGGAGCTGGACCTGGCCACCTACAAGTCCACCAGCATCTTCGAGATTCCAGAGTTCTACATCCCACTGGTGGAGGTCAACGACGACTTCGACCTCACCCCGATATGAGCTCTTGGACAGACGTGCTTCGCCACGGCGTCCGCCGCATCACGGACACGAGAGGCAGCCCGCACATTCGAAGAAAAGGAAATGAAAATGTGAAGCACTTAGAATGTGGCGGTAGTAAAAAAAAAAAAAAAATAATAAAAAAAAAAGCATTCAGAAAAGTGACGATTTGACTCCAGCAAACTTACAGTCCAGACCGGCGCGCCCACCACGAGGACGGGGAAGGAAGGCCGACTGCTCCTCGTGGAGAACGAGGGGTCCAGGCCACAGGTGAAGCCCAGGGAGCAGAGACCAAAAGCTGGGGCGGGACGGCAGTGTGGACGACAACCACCTGCTCCTCATCGACACACAACTGAGAGTTCAATTGTTTTCAAAGTGAGTGTTCATACATTGTGTACAGACTGTGCTCTTAATTTTTTAACTTATTTTATACATAAAACAATTGTGCATTTGTAAATAGCCATGTAATTATTGTTTTAAACTTGTAAAAACAAAAAATAATAGATATTTTGATTGTAAACTTGTTCAGTCTCATGTTTTAATGGACCAAAGTTGGTTTTTATATCAAGCGTCCTCTTCGTCCGTGATGTTCTTGTTGTTGTTGGCTTAAAATCTTAAGCATGTGTTTGCTTCTGTTGTGTTTTTTGTTTTTACCGTTTCTTCCTTCCTCACCTGGAGTTCCACGCCACAGCTGGTGTTTTTTGACTTTGGCAATTAAATGCTGTGCATGCGTTGCGTTGTTTGTACTTTTTTCCCCAAAAAGCTGTACTGTGTACTTAATTGTGAGGTTTACTGACGTGCTCCAGCTTTTTAATTTTTTTTTTCCTTCTTCTTTTGCGCCATTGTGTTCTGTCCCTCTCTGCGGCCTCACTCCTCATGTGTTGTCCATTGTGTCTCGAGCACATTAAAGTCTGTTGTGGCTTCCAAGGGGGAAAAAACATACTTTTACAGTTTCAATGTGAGATCACAACAAAACCTATTTTTTCAACATAATGCCTTTTTGAACGATAGTTCTAAAAAATGTCTATTTTAATATTTACTTGTTACATGACATGTACATATTTGTAATATATAATTGAATAAATTTTATTTGTTGTGAAATTAAGTGTTTGTTTTGGTGTCATTCATGTTAAGGTTGCACAAGAAATTATAGCTGAAACAATTAATAGATTAGTCGGTAAGTCAATAAACAGTTTTTATTATTGGTTATAAGTGTTTTAGTTGTTTATCGTGCTACAATGCAGAACTGGTTTCAGTTTCTCAGGATTCAGGATTTAGGGTTTTTCAATTAAAAGATGAATTGTTGATTAAGATAATCATACCTGGCCGCCCAACAAGAAATGATTTTAACATTTCAAATCCATCTTTAGTTCTTCTCTTGCAGCGGTGTTCTCCTCCGCCAGTAGATGGCGCTGCACACAACACGGATCACGCAGTCAGTTCATTGAGCTTTCTGTGACAAATACTGATCAGATTGTTGTCGACCTCCTTAAATATCAAGTTATCTGTCATTCATCGTCGGTGACTTTAACAATATTAAAAAGCTGCTTACATATTATTGCATCAGTTCTAAATGATAAATAATCTCACCGCTGAAGCTTTGCATTGTGTACTTTTACATTTGATACTTTAAGCACATTTTGCTGCTTACAAACGTCTGTACTCTTAAGTAAAATATTTTTAATGCAGATTTTTAACGTGTATTGAGTGTTATGCAACTGTATCGTTACTTTTACTGAAGTAAAATAACTTGAAACTTCTTTCACCTTATGAGACAAAAATTGCTTAGTACACAAACGTATACTATGTACTGCACGTTGTTGGGTATTCATTGCATTTAGATAATCATCTGCAGGGGCTAATGCAACGTTTCAAGTATAAAACATCTGCTTTGTAGTTCATTGGCCTCAACAACCTGCAGGGAGAAGCACTATCACCTCACTCTCAGACGAAACATGTTTATCTTGTTTTACTCCCGTTTGCATCAACAAGGCTACACTTAATATGAGAAACGTCCCCTAAAATAAGACAAAGCAAGAACGACAATGAAGTTTGAATTAACTCCATTATAAACCGTGTATTGATGATTTATTGCACTGATGTCATTAACTGGCCACTGAGTGTATTTTAAAAAGTATAACCTCCACCTGGAACAACAACACCAACATAACTTCATGATTCAAACTCAAAAACTAATTTTCTTATAAGGTACAAAAATAATCTTTACCGTGTTTAAAGATTACAATTTTTTTTTTTTTGCTTTGGCTTACATTTACTTTGCCGAAATAAGTTACTCCTGAATCGGACGTCTCTTCCTGGATTCCTCGCTGATCTTCCTGCAGGACGTGGGGCCCGTTGTGTTGTGTTGATGAAGGACAGCCCGTGTTAACACCTGTGGAGTGAAAAGAACCATCCGAGAGAAAGTTTCTCCCGCGGCATAGTCCGCTACAAATGAGCTCAAGGGGGGGGAGGACGCGCCTCAGCACCACTTCACACCACTTCACAGCTTCCGAATCGCCCTTTTCTCACCTAATGAGCGCACTCACAAGGCCGCTGATAAGACAGGAGACAAAGGGACTGTTTAATGGGGTGGGGGGTGGCTTGGGAAAGAACTGCTTATGTAAAAGAGGCTGAAACAGAGCACACCTAAGCAGGCGGGCAATGACCAGAGTTTGGGGCCAAAAGGAGATAAACGGAGACGTTTTTACGCACAATACTTTGGCGCACACAACTCCACAGTGGCGCACATGTAAATGTATCATGGTGCGGTGAGTCGGCTCATGCATGTCCCGTTACACTGCAGAGACCCCGGTGTTTGCATGTGTGTGTGTGTGTGTGTGTGTGACCTGAGGCCCGGCGCTCTCCTCGTTGGATAGAAAATGGAGTGTGTGCCTTTAAGGCGCCCGACTGCCTGTCGCTTTCTGCTGCGGAGAGACTGACGCCCTCTGGACACAGTGGACACTTGAGCGGCGGCAGAGGCAACACCATCCTGGAGAAGTTCAAAGAGAAAACAGCCACTCTCCCTCCGAAAAAAGAATAGTCTCGGACTCGTTAACGGCGTTGTGGTGAGTTTGAAACTCCTTCTCTCTTTATTATGTCGCTGTTCTCCTGCGCTCGACTCTCTCTCGTGGCTGCGCGCGAGTGAAACAAAGTTTCGGTGTTAGCGATGTGAGCCCCCCCCCCCCCCCCCCCCAAAAAAAAAAAAAAAGGTGAAGAAACGCGTTGGTGACTGAGGGGACTAATGTTTCTCACATGTTTTCTCTCCGTCACGTCAAGTGGAACGATGTGTAAGCAAAGTGGCGAAGGTGTTTAAAAGCAGAGGGTTGAGACGGCGTGTTCACGCGCTGCACTTTGGAAAAAAATAGGTGAAAGGAAGCTGATGTTGCCAGATGTGTGTGTTGTTATCCCACAGTAACGCGAGTGAGTTCTGCCTTTGAATGAAATGGGACGCAGGCCCCGCAGAAATGTGATGTTTACATGTCATGTGTGCTTCTAATGCATCACAAAGCCGTGATTTCGATATTTATATATTTTTATATATATATACTGTATATATATGTATGTGTGTGTATATATATAGGTATTTTTTTGCTGCACTTTGTTGCCCTTTTTAGCATTGGAATTAAGATGTCACACATCACAGTGTGTGAGGTATAAAAACACTATTCAGTATTGTTGTTTAAAATCGGCTCAGGAGTTGATGGATGAAAAGAAGGGACAGATTTACCTTTTGAGATCTGTATTGGGCTAAAAAAAAAATCTAAGAAGTGTAGTTTTAGCATCATGCACCCCTTTTGTCATTTTTCATGTCTGCTTATCTATTATGCACCAACTGCAGCTTTTCACTTTTTCCTCCTGTGGAATGTCCGTGATGGACTTTTGTTTATTTGCGCTGGTCCCTGAGGTCCTGTCCTGTGTCTCGTGTTGATGTAGGTGTTTCCATTGCCGTGCTGGTGAGCTGTCAGGATGAGGCCTGGTCAGCTGATCCTCCCCGCCGCCGCCGCTCTCCTCTTCCTCCTATCGGGACTGTCTCTGACCTCCGGCTGCAACAAAGCCCTCTGTGCGAGCGACGTCAGCAAGTGTCTCATCCAGGTAAAGGGACGTCAAGGTTTTCACTCTCTGTAAACACACTTTCACTGAGAGCGTTGGATTCTTAACAGCCGTTTAACAGCAACAAACACAACTCCATTCATTATAATCCACATTTAAAGTATGAAAAAGGACATAAATCCAACATTAAACTACATGCAAATATATGGTTTGCGTCTTCAAAGATCCCATATGATTTCTTTAAAAATGTACACAGACTTTGAATTTTTTATTTTCTACATCACTGCTCAAACAAACCAGCTTTGTGGTTGAAGACAGATAATCTGATCTGAGTGCTGATCTTTTTCCTGTAGATTAAAGTGGGAACTTTCGACATGAGTGCAGCCAAATTCAAGCTTTTCATCCAACAGTGTCGCAGCTGTTTTTGTGTCAACAGAGATTGTTCTTTTTCTTCTTGATCAGAACACAAATTAAATGTCGCCTGCAGCCAGAGTTGAGTTCAAGTTAAGAGTCAAAACCCTCTTTTTATACAATTTTAAATGAGCATTAAACTGGCGGGACAGACTCAAAACTACACAAGAAAGTACGTCTCCTCTGTTGTAACATCAGTTTTGTGCAAATACTTCACATACAAAACAATACCCAGCCGTAGCCAAAGTTAAGTTACAATCTGTCCTGACTGAGATGGATATCTGGATCGGAGAACAAAGATGGAATCTGTTGTGAAGAATTCAAATACGTACATTCCTTCGATAAGCTGAGTGAAGTCTGGAGGGAAGGTTTTTCCCAGAGCGAGCAGAGGAGATGTGATCTCAATGTCCAGCTTCATGCACACCTGCTCTCTATACTTGTACAACTTCTGCAAGTCAGTCTCGGGGAAATACTTCTTCTTTGATTTATGTGCGGTTTCCTTTTTTATTTTCACATGAACTCCTCTGACTCTTGTTGACTTTGTAGCATCACTTCCTTTGTGTCACTTTTTCCCTCCCGTCTGCAGCGCAGTGAGGGGCAGAGGGTTGGTACACCGCTACTTTACACAAATTCTGTCACACATTCTTGTTATTTTTGAGGGGGAAAACATGGCGAGAAGTGTCGGCCTGTCTTCGCGCCTCCTGTCTAGTTAAATTTCAGCTGCTGCTTGTCCTCTGTCCTCTTGTGTGTGTGTGTGTGTGTGTGTGTGTGTGTGTGTTTGACCTGCTGTGTGTTTAGTGGACCTGCCTCTCCCATTAACATCTTTAAAGTACTGTATTTAACGTCAGTGGCCATTTCACCTGTTTGACCTCAGTTACTGTGTGAGTGAACTACAGGGTTTTCTTTGTGTTTTTATTTAGCAGGTAGTTGCGGTGGACCAGATCCATGGCACAGGAAGTTGAGTCTTTTTAATTACAGCTGAAACAATAGGTTAATGAATTTATCATATTTTTTTAGGATACTTTTTTGTCCTTTTAGGATTTGTTGATGATCCCCGTATAACGGAGCTTCAGATGTGCATTTTTACCACGACGCCACCAAGACCTCCCAATCTAAAGAAAATGTATAGCTAATCTGCAATTTATAGCTTAAATCCATTATCAAGCAAAATGCCAACATGTCTGTGAGGATTTGATGCTTTTCTCTCTTGATAAATCGTCGGTACATTGAATATCTTTGGAGTTTGGACTGTTGGTCAGACAAAAAAAAGCAACTTTAAGGCATCGCGTTGGGTTCTCGTGATAAAGTGGCTGCAGGCATTTTCAGGCCGCACTTTGCTGCTAAAGGTTCGTGTATCGCCAACTTTTAGTTTGGCTGCACATCACCTAATTATCAAAACGGCCTCTCTGAGCAGCCGCCACAGATTTCCATCGACATTGCATGGCAGCTTGTCGCAGGCCGCACTTCGCCGCTGCTCTGGTGTGTTTTCGGCATTTGGCAATAATTTGCTGTTGGTAAACCACAACCATTACTTCATTTTATGCTGCTTCAAGGGAAACTTGCCTTGCAGCAGCCATTAACAACACGACAAAAATATGCAGAACAACTTCAAATATATTCATCTGAGCACAACAGCAGCCATAGAAACATGAAATGATGAAAAATCGATGAATTAATTCAAGATGTAACTTCAGAAACACAATAGCGCAACTTTAGTATCTGTTGCTTTTTATTTTTGGCAACTTGAGTCTCTGTGACAAAGTTAAAAACTTAAAAGTTCTTGCTTTAAAAGATGATTTTGACCGCCAATACAATCTTAATTGATTGTCGTCCACTAAAATAGTGCCTGTTGAAATTCCCCACAGTCCATTGATTAGCTTGTTTTAGTGATTTAAAAAAAATCAAAATAAACAAATTCTGACATTTGAAAAGCTGGAACCAGAAATGTGATTAAATTTGCCTTATTAATACACATTACACATTTCCCCCATCGCCTAATGAATCAATTGTTGCTTTCAGCAGCACTCACATGTCACTGCCGCCCACTTGCCTGTACTGCAAATTTAAAGTTTTTAACCAGACAGAATTTCCAGTCTAAAAATAAGTCAATCTTCACAGGAAATAAAGTGTCTCGTGGTCCATTTTACAGATTTCCGTCTGCACACTTAGTGCTACCCAAAACCACCAGCTTCTGCTCCTCCTGCTGTACAATTTAAACCTCCTGTGATCAGCAGAACATTTGTGGTTGCTGCTTGTTCGTCTTTACTTCCAGGTGGCTTATTTTCGCCTGATGAATCATTGTAGCTCTGTAGCTTCCGCGACCCCGCCGACACCGACTTGCTAGCTGTCAGAGGCGAGAGCGATGGTGCGTGTGCCGTGAAGGAGAAACCCTTCCTGCCTGTCGCCCCTCTCTAGAAGCTCCATGTTGCTTCTGATTAGTGGGATCTGCCGTCCGACGCTCGCTCTTACGCTCTGCTGCCATCTCAAGTCATTTGTCTGAATTCCCCCAAAACCCCTGAGGGTGGGAGAACCTGAGAGGAGGGAGGGAGGGGAGGCCAGGGTCAGGAGGAGGTGTGTGTGTGTGTGTGTGTGTGTGTGTGTGTGTGTGTGTGTGTGTCTGTTGGGGGAGGCTGGCTGAGGGAAATATACAGTTTGGTGCAGAGATTCACAAGCCGACTCTGTCCAGGCCGGGCTGTTCAGCAGGGTGGGGCAGCAGATTTCAGAGTTAACACACAGCAGCGGTCGCTCGGCAGGACGAGGCAGCACATGTTCACTTTCTCTCCAGAGTCCCTTTTGTCTCGCTGCAGCTGAGTTTTGACTGATTACAGCAGCTCCCGCTCGAGGGAAGCCTCATAGGAGCTCTTAAAGTCGTTGAGATAACCTCATCCAGTTCAGCGAGGAAGGTGTTCGTCTTGGTTTTGCGATTGTTTAATCTGTTAAATGTCGTAGTGGTGTATGAAAACGTCCGTCACAAAGTTTCTACAACCCGAGGTGACGTCTTCGAATTCTTTTGTCCAACCAACGGCCCAAAACTCAATTCAATTTACTTTCATATAAGACAAAGAGTTGTGAAGCTGGAACCGGAGAATGTTTGCCATGTTTTGCTTGATAAATGTTTGACAAAATCACACAAAATGTTCTACACGTTAACCGCCTTTGGATGAGAATACTACATGGCTCAAAGTTTGGGCTGTTTTTTATGCTTTTATTTCAGTTTTTGTAGTTTTCTGCATTTGTGCTATTTAGACTCATGGCTTTAAAAAAGGAACGCTTTAGCTTTGTGTGAAATGTTCTCGAGGGTGCTACCAGCCATGAACTAAAATATTGATAAATAAGTACGGCGCATACCCAAATTCACTTTTTGCATTTAGGGTTTGGTAACAGGCTACGTCCCTTTCATAGACACAAGCGGACATCAGATTGTTTCAGTTATAGCCGATGAGAATGTCCTAACCTGCTCTGCATCAGCCAGCAGGCTAAGCGACGTGTCGCTTGTTTGAAAAATTCTCTCTTTCTGGCTTTTTTTTCTCTCTAATTTCCGTGTGATTGCTCCACATCCGACCTATTTTTTCATTGGTGAAAATTGTTGCGGGCGTTCTGATGTCCTTAACATTTCAGTTTATAGTATGTCTGAAAATTTTTCCGCGCTCCATCTGCCAGAGTTCGCTCGTTCGCTGTACGTCAGGCAGATGTATGAGGGGAACAGGGAGAGAAAGTGATGCAAGAAGTGTCGCACAAAAGCAGTTTCATACGCGTTGTGTTCAGGAAACCGTGACCTAAGATATACCATACCATATAACAACATTGTGTTGTTATATGTGTATATACTAGGCATTACGGTAAGAGCTTGTATCTGACTTTAAACTTTAAAAATAAAGTCTTTTATTGCCATGAATAGTTTTTAACAAATGTTCCTGAGTTGTGAAATTTGAGATGCAGGTTTTTCACCAGCATCGGTTTCTTCTTTCTTCTTTTTTTTTTTGACATATATAATTCCACCTTTTGAGAGTCATAATTACTCACGGGATCAGATCTTGATCAGAGGTTTGAAGATTGAGAGGCTGGTGATTAAGTGAGCTGTGTGTGGTTTTGCAATCCCTCACTCGGTGAGTCATCGGAGAGTCTTTTATCGTTGCCGGGACTGTTGCTGTGTAGGACATGGCTTCTGCGAAGATATAAAGGGGGAGAAGAAAAATAGAAAACAAAGCAAAAGGGAAGAAAGAGGGAGGTGGGGGGGGGCATGAGGGGGGGGGGGGGGGGGGGGGGAATAAGGCTGAACGGAGAAAAAACAAGGGAGAAAGGGAGGGAAGGGGGGGAAGTGTGTTGTTTGGGGGTGAGGGGAGCAGCCATGTTCTGTTCTCCAGGTGTTTTCTTCTCCCTCCCTCTCTCCCTCCCTCAGTTCCTCCCCCCTCCCCACCTCCCTCATCGCGGTGACCTTGACTTGGAGGAATGTGCTCCCTGTTCTGTGTCAGGAGAGAACAGAGGGGGGAGAAAGACCCACTTTTCAACCCCACCTACACGTTTTGAGTTTGGTTTCCTTCACTGTCCCTGCATCCCCCGAGACAAACTGACGTTGAGGAATGAAGCTATTTAAGTGTTTGTTGAAGAGTTATGGGATCAGCAGAGGTCGCATGTTATTGGAGGTTTGCAGAAGCTCTTGTAATAATATTACCGTCCATCTATAAAAAGCAACAAGAGAAGTTCTCTGCAAGAGCGTTTTTTTCCCCCCTCTGCATGAAGCATATTAACAAAAATGAAAAAATCTGTGGGTAAGAAATTGGAAAAAATATTACTTAAACCAGATAAACATACTTGTTACATGCATACATTTTATAACAAAGCTGTAAACCAGCAGTTTGTGGAAACTTTTTATCCTTGTTTTAGTTTCACTGTTTCTAACAAGCAGTTTGTTTGGCTGACAGGTTAATTGGAGTTCATTTATTTATTCTACTTCTATTAAGTTTCATTTTACTTTTGTTATCTGTGTGATACTTTTGTTACAGGATAATAAATGTATGTTTAGAAACTAATTATTTGTATTCAAAATCAGATAAGTTTATTATTTTATTTGAATGTCTTGAATGGCATTTTCATATTCTGTTTTTATTGATATGGTTTTGATAGTGTTTCTTTAGTCGCTATTAAATAGATCAAATCAATTAAAACTAGGGGCATTTGTCGATATCAAGAGCTGAGCGACATCCTCTTCCATACTGCATGAGCCTTATTGGATTCATTTTTCAGTACGGTAACATGAATGTAACTGATAGCATGAACACTGAATTTTATAATGACATTGACAACAAAATTGAATTTGGATCTTTTTTGGTCAGCGCTTTGTTTTCTCTTAAAGTAAGTTTTGTCAACCTGTTGGTTTGTTTAAAACATGTCCGACACCCTGGAGGACTTTTCAGAGTCACCACATTCACAAGATCTCAGCAAATAATCTGATGTTATGTCTTTATGACTGATGATGATGACTTTACATCTTCTGACACTTGATTCGCTGAAGACTTGACCTGCTTTTGAACTTGTGTTTTTGTCATGAAGACTCCTCTTGAACTTGTCCCTAAAGACTTAAAGACTTAAAGACTTAAAGAGTTAAAGACTGCCCTGAAATGAAAACTCAGTCAGCAGTAGTGGAAGAAGTAAATAGTAAAAATACTCTGTTACAAGTTAAAGTATTAGCAGCAGTTGTACTCATTATGTAAAATGGTTCCATTTAAAGTGTTAGATTTTAACGACTGTATAAACTGTATATTTTATGTTTAAGTCTTGATCTGAAAAGTAACTATAGCTATCAGACAAATGTAGTGGAGTAATAAGTACAAGATGGATTAGAAGTGTAGAGTAGCCTAAAATGGAAACACTCAAGTAAAGTACAAGTACCTTAATTTGTACTTGCGTTAAGTACAGTACTTGTCAGATGCTGAGCGTGTAAAAAACATTCAAGAAAATGTTTTGAATACTGTGAAGTTGGACGTGTCAGAACCCGCTGTGTTCCTGAATTGAAATAAAGCGGAGGTTTATTTATTTCCCCCACAGTTATTACGATGTTGCATACTTCTATAGATACCACACATGCCGCATGTCGTGCAGTAATAGTTACTGTACAACACGAAACAACCCTGCAGCTGTTGCTCTTTGTGTGTTTTAATGGTACGGCTCCTGTTTGTACAGGACTGTGTCTACATGTCGTGTTCTGTCTGCTGCTACTGCACCTATCAGACCTTTTATAATGAAAAGTGCTCTTCATTTAATTATGACGTGTGATGGACGGTTGCATTTTTCCAATTTTCTCCAAATTACACCGATTAGCTCGGGAGGAAAAAATGTTCTCACGACAGCCTTTTGAAACATAATTTAGTAAAAGGCAATAAAGGTTTGGCATCTCGGACTGATTACAATTAAATGGATAATAATAAAGCTCAACCTTTAAAAAATAAAATAGAAATCCATAAATACTATACCACTGTCTTTGAATTTTTGCAAAGTGTGGAGGTTGCACTTTGTTGCTGCTTGGTTCAGGTGTTCCCTGCAGATCAAAAACACATTAAATCGTTTTATTTCATTGATACTTTTCCTAATTTTGTTTAAAAAATGGCATCTTAGCATGATTTTTAGCTGATGGTGTTTCAGCACGCTACATAAATGGTACATTACTTCTGTTTGGTGTCTCAGAGAACATTTAAAAGACAAAAATGGTTGATTTTCGACTATTCCTGTTATCTTAAAACATACAGTGAAGCCAATGTCAACGCAACACAGATGTTAACCCTAATTAAGAGCCTTGAAAGCCTCATGTAGCCGTGTATCATGTCCAATATCTGCTCCTCAACTCCATATTATCAGCATTCTTCCACACTTTCTCAATTTCTGCCCAAATCTTGGTTTTTATCAGCAATTCAAAAGTGAAACAAAACGGCAATTCAGTCAAACTATCAGGCTACCAAACGGTATCATATTAGAAGTGTGATGGATCCGTGACGGTCTTTGGTTCTGTTTTACATGTTCCTGATTACTGTGTGTGTCCTGCAGGAGCTGTGCCAGTGTCGTCCGTCTGATGGGAACTGCTCCTGCTGTAAAGAGTGCATGTTGTGTCTGGGGAACCTTTGGGAGGAGTGCTGCGACTGCGTGGGTGAGTTCTGCGTCTCCATTTATGAGCAACACATTTTAGAGCTGACAGCGGCAAAGTTAAGTCAGCATTTCATTTTGGACTTTTCTGCGTAGCCCGCAGATGACTGTTGAGAGCTCAGTGCCAGCAAAGATTTGCATTTGAGATGCATCAATGGCTCATCTGTCGGGTTTGTTTTTGGAAGGTTGAGGCACAATTTAATGTAAAACCGCAGGAGTGAAATTTTATTTTAATTGAACGTAATGCGCGAAACTCTGACTTCAGATTTAGTTTCCTTGGTTCATCCTTCATGTAGGATTTTATCATCTGGTGCTGCTGCTGCTGTGTTCACCTGCCACTGAGGCCAGATCAAGACTTTCTTTTTCCATCATATCTCCCATTAAAATAGTAGCTGCAAATACAAGACTACAATGTTTTTTTTTATAAATTGCAGTCTGAGTTCATAAAAGGAAGTTTATATAACTTATTAGAGTTTTAGGATGTTATTTTCAAGTTCAAAGTTTTCTATTTAAATTAATTTCAAAAGTTAATTTAATCAACAGCATCATTTTTAGAGTTGTTGACTGATCTTTTATTGTCATCTACTTATCATATTGTGTTCAACTGGTTTCATAACCTCCAGTTGATAGATTTGATTTAGCTGTGCATGTATATTTATATAAAAGTTAATGGCAACACTTTACTTTAAACCCCCAATAATCCTTCATGAGCCGTATATAAACATTTTAATGAATGGATTATAATCCCCTATAATTTAAGCAGATTTAATTACATTTTTAGGTGTTTATCAATGTTTGTTAATTACCTTCTCCTGTGAAGACTCATTTTGTATTATTACACCTGTGTTTTACTATATAGCCTTACGTTATCTGTTTATCCACAGGCGTAAACATGCAGGTCTGAACAGTGAAGTAGTGCAGAAGTGCCTTAAACTTGCTTTCTTCCTCAGGGGGCGACTCCTCTGGTTACAAAAATAAGTCCGATTGTATAGAAGTCAATGAGAAAATGACTCAACTTCGCACTTGATTTATTACCTCAGTAAACATTGTGAGCATGAGTTTATGGTCTCAATGGCAAGTTTCAAGTCTTCTTCTATACAGCACGTCCCATTTAGAGTAAAATAGATGATAAAGCCAATAAGGCTACCTTGTGATTGACAGGTGGATACCACGGTGTCCGTGTCTTTGTCTTACGTCTTTAACCCTCTCACAGTGTGTTTCCAGTCCATGAAAGTTAACTGTAACATTGTTGGTTGCCTAAAAGTCTTGTTCAGCGTTCGGTTGTACTTAACTCCAGCCTCTCATGTCACTTCTGGTTTTTCAAAAAGCCAAGATGGCGACAACCAAAATGCCGAACTCAAGGCTCCAAAAGTGTAGCCCGCAAACCAAAGAGTGACCTCACGATGACTACGTCCACTTCTTATATACAGTCTATGTTTATACAGCAGCCTCCGCTTGTGGATGCCCACAGGACGAGTTATACTTATACTCTTATATTTACTTACACCTATATTTTAGTATTCTATAAACCGTCTATTCGATTCTTACATACTGCTTATGAATGCTAAATTGAGGGTTAAAGTAAAGTTACCAAATGATTTAATGTACAAAATGAACATACAACCAATTTATGAAATATGCATGTGGTAGAGTCATTGCAGCTCTGACACATCAGTCATGTAACTGTGATGTGGACATTATTTACAGAAGCAGTATACACAGTGAAATTAGACTGCTTAGGTTTAAACAAGCAAGCAAGTGTGTCGTGTGAAACATGTGAAAAGAAGAAGTTAGTACAGTTAAGAGAAAGTGATAATACAGTAAACTATGAACCCATAATTGATCATACCGTGATTGCAACATATTTAAAATGATTCTGCCACTAATCTCACATGTGACACTCGTCTCAGTCACCCTGTCGCCGAGCACTTTCTCCCGGTAAAAAGCCTGTGAAAAATTAGCTCGTGGCTGAAATGCACTTAACAGTTGAGAAGCGTGCTGGTTTAGAAAGGAACCGGTTTGTTCAGAGTGTTGCTGCTCCGATACGAGAAGAGTGTGAGGAGAGTGAAGCCAGATACCGAAGGCGCCTCTGAGAGGTGACAACGTGGAGGTTAATGCAAAGCAGAGCCGGAGAAGGACCACCACCGCTCGCGAGAGCGTAGGAAATTAAAGGAGCATTGTCACTGCTAAGTAGCACCTACACATGTGGACAGGAAGTCTCGAGGTCCTCCAGAAGATCAAAGGATGGAGAAGCCGGAAGAGAGGGGGGACGAGGAGGTCGACCCGCTCAAATGAACTTTGACTTTCAGCCTCCCGGCGACGATGTGCGGTGGGGGTATAAATCCCTGCGAAATCCAAAACAACCGGATTTGTGAAAGAAGAAAACATTCAGCTTGTTAACTCCTCTCTTCATCTGTAACCTGCTTCAAAACCAGCAGGGGCGGGACACTTGTGGATAGGAGGGGGAGCAGACTGGGGCTCAGATTCAAAGAATGGGGGCGCTTTTATAAAATAGGTAAAAAATGTGTGTCGGACTCAAATTTAAAGACTTGGTTCTCAGACACAGACATGGACAAGGCCCCCAACACAAGCTTTATTGGAACAAGAGACACAGACTGGCTTGTTTTGTGTCTCTGTGGTCATTCTGCATGTCTTTGTTGTCGCTCTGCATCTTTTTGCATGTTGTTTTGTGTCCCGTTCTGCCATTTTGAGCGTTGTTTTGTCATACAGAGGTTCCATGGTTGCTGTGCATGACAGTGGGATGCCGATCACAAATCAAACCAAGTCCATCTTGTCAGGCTCGAGTAATGCGTTTGCGTTCGGTAAGCCAGAGCACGGACCAATCAGCGCCCTGTGAGGAGCTGCTGGCAGCTACGGGCGTAGCTTAGGTGTGACCCTGGGACCCTGGACCCGTAGCCGGTAGGCCAACTACCTATCACCGTCTGACTCTGGTAGGGTGGTCACAAAGGGGGGCCTAGGCCACCCTTGTCTACCTCTCTGGCCCCTGTAAACCAGCAGGCTCTCAGATCAGCTTTGACGGACAGATATTACTGTACGTGCTGACAAGGAGGCTTTATTAAAACTCTTTCATGTGGAACACAAATACAAGGATCTGACTGAGCGCTGAACTTGCTGCTGCACAGATGTTACGGTGGTGGAGTTGTCTTTACTGAACAGGCCTTCTGCACACTGAAGACAGCCTGTAGCTTTAAGCTAGAATATATTTCTCATTTATACGCTTTTATTTTTTTCTCACAGCGCTAGCCTTATGACCACTTTTAGTAAGTTTCCACTCTAAACATGTTATCTGTGCCAAACGCTGGCTACTTTGAAGTGTGTATCTGCGAGTGGTTAGAGCAGCCCAGTAGAGGAGCGGCGGGGAGAGGACAGTTTGTATTTTAGAGGAAGGGAGGAGGAGGGAGTGAGGACATGAAGGGAGGACCCATGTGTAAGCTTTATCTAAAACAGCTGTTCTGGCTCTGCTTTTAGCATCGGTTTGTAATCCAATTCTACTGTCAAACTCGGTTCCCCATTAAATGATTTACCCATTAGCTGTAATTCACTTTGACTCATTTGAAGGCTTAGGAAGATCATATCAGAGGATGTGGGGACTTTGTCAAATGATTACTACTGTATTTGGAAATTAAATGAAGTGTTAAAAGGATCTTAATTGAGACAAGACACTCTTGGCAGCTGTGTGGTTTTACAAAACTGCCCCTGCCAGTTGAAATCATGTGTGAAACCATTTAACCATGAAACCATGCCAATACGCTTCAAGGGTCAGCTCACCCAAATCACAAAACACAAACAAAAACCTTTGTGGAATCTAGACATGGAAATAGTTTTGGTTTTATTTACCCAGATTTTAAGATCTCCTCCTAAGATTTCTGTCTCCACCAGAGTCATGGCTGTAGCTAGCACTGAGGACATGAGCTCATGTCCTCAGTGCTCATACATCTGTGAAGTTAAGGAGTATGATGACATGAAGAAGTGTTGATGTTCGATAATGACACGCATATTAAACATGTCGGGTTTTTTAAGGCTGATTTAAAAAAATAAATAAACTCGACATTAGATTAATCGTCACATATTTTGGTAATATTGAACTAAAATTCCGTATTTTCCACTAGAATTGCATACCTGGTAGTGTAGAGAAGGCTTTGAAACAACGTTTAGAATATACAGTATATGTACAAAGTCAGTTTTGAGATTTTGGGCTATTTTGCTTCCATAGTCTTCTTTCAGACTAGTGGAAAGAAAACATCCAAAATACACATTCAGGTGCTTATTTTACTGCTTTTTCTGTTTGTGTCTGTAGATTTCTCCTAAATTCACCAAAAGTTACCATTAGATAATTCTGAATTTGCATATTTAGAAATACAATTTCAGAAAACTTGTAATACAAAAAATAATTGTTTTAATGTAAGTAATCAACTGGAGGCCTGGATTCAATCAGAGTAACAGGGACAATATCTCTGGTAATGAATAAAAAGATACCGTGACCACCACAAACTATTCCATTCACCTGAATAGAGACAAAACAGTTTCCATGAACTGACCTCTAATGTCTTCATCCGTCTTTTCATGTCAGGGATGTGTAACCCCAAGAACTACAGCGACACTCCGGCCACGTCAAAGAGCACCGTGGAGGAGCTGCACCGTCCCATCCCCTCGCTGTTCCGCGCCCTCACAGAGGGCGACGCACCGATCAACATGATGGTGGTGTCCTTCCCCGTCGCCGAGGAGCTCTCCCATCACGAGAACCTGGTGTCCTTCTTGGAGTCGCTCGACAGCCAGCCTCAGAACGTCTCCTTGCCGAGCAACAGTATCCACGCCAGCTACGACACACAAGGTAACGCTTGAGCTGTGAAGGATTATTTTAGCTCGCGGAAATCTATATTTTATCCATATTGATCCATATATTGAAGTTTTACAGTGTAAAATAGGAACGAAAAGGTGTGGATATCCCCAAAATAGACATGTGACCTGCGGCTGAATGTAGTTACTCAAGTATTGTACATTACTTACCGTAAATATTATTATGAGGTACTTGGAAAAATTTAATTTCCATTTGATGCTTTAAAACCTCTATTCAGAAGGAAATATTATGCTTTTTACTCCATTTATTTGACAGCTATAGTTAGTAATTACTTTGCTGATTGTGTTTTGACATATACAACAAATGATGAGCTTGTTAAATATGAAGCATTGTTATGGATTTAACTACCCGACAACTACCCAATAAAGGAGTTGTATTAGCTGGACTGGTTTGAAGCTCCAATAGAGACCTTGCATCTAACATTACTCATGAAGTTTTTAAATAAGTTACACTACATGATCAAAAAGTGAGCTTTACTCACATGCACATTGCTATTACATACTTTTCTAGTCCTGTCATGTAGTTAAATCTTTTATTTGCATTTATGCCCACTCACTAAGAGTGGTAATAAAAGTAGGTCCTGCCCAGAGCTGAAGCAGACTACAAAGTCTTGAAATGAGACTGGTTTTAGTTGGGTCAGGTTTTCATCAATTCAGGGGGACATGACTGCCAAAAGACCTCCAGTTTAGGTAATTGTAACTGTGTTAAAAGTGTTATTCCTGTGCCATTTTTTTTTTATTATTTTCATTTGTGGGTGTTTTGGCTGTCTGCCTGTGAGCCAGTACTATTTGCTGTAAAGACACACTCATAATGGGAGTGTTCCCACAGAGCCGAGCAGTTAACTCATTAAGCTCACAACACATATGGTCATACTTAGGTGCAGCAAATTAATTTCCCCCCTGAAGTTAAATTAGGAACATTGATGGTTAAAGGTACTTCCTTTAAAATGCTGCTTGTTTTTATAAACCACGTTTTACTGGGTTTGTGACTCACATTTTTATTTTATTTTTCCTTCCTTTTGAAAACATTTTTATTTCAGAAAACATGTGCACGGTGGTCTACTTTGACGACTGCGTGTCTATCCGTCAGTGTAAACTATACTGTGAGTCAATGGGAGGATCCAAGTACCGCTGGTTTCACAACGCCTGCTGCCAGTGCATCGGACCCGAGTGTGTAGACTACGGCAGCAAGGCTGTGAAGTGCATGAACTGTCTCTTCTGAAGTGCGGGCACATATTGGTACCAAATGTCTGGGCCATACCAGAGGACTGAGGGCAGAGGAAACTATGACTGTTATGTGTTAGCATTCCTCAGTTACCTTGTAAAATACCCCCTACACCCCTCCTCCTACTCCAGCAAATTGTTTTTATTCTGCTGTTATGTTTCACTGTATATTTTTAGATATGTTTTCAATAGTGTTTTTTACTAGAGGTGTATATGAATAACGTATTTTTACAATTATGGTCTGCTAAATCCCAGTCGCATGCCAAATAAAGAAAAGTTTGGTGACAAGGACTGTGTTGTCTCACAGAAAGGTGTCTGATCTTAAAATATGTTTTTTCTTTCTCTAAATATTTTTCTTAAAATGATGTGTAAAAAAGTGCATGAGTGGAATAGTAAATGTTTGTTCTCCCTGCTGCGCGTCTCCTGCTCTAATCTTAGCCTAGTGTTGCCCGAGTCAGGAAACGCATAATTTCCTGGGGAAACAAAGTTGTTGTTATACCCTTCTGTTCCACAGGTGTTCCACTGCTCAATGACCGTCTCATGCAAGCGGAGGGGAAAGGGAACATTTACCGATGCCAATCTCTCACCGCCACACACAAGTGCTCTTTGTAATGCCAGTGCGTTTTCAAAAGGGCAGCAGGGTGCCCTATCACTGATTCTGTTCCCAATTGGCATGCAACAGCAGTTTGCACTGACTAATGTACCGGATGCACAATGAGACCTTGTTTGTCTTTTCTTTTTCTTTTTTATGATATTGAATCACGACCTCATTTCGCAATTGCAGCTGTGGATTTGGAGCCGATGGTGCCAACAAAGATCAGAGGCCTAATGTGTTTCATGTGTCAGGATGACCACGAGTCTTCTTAGTGCAACCGCAGCATTTGGCAAAGTCCACATGATTCAGAATAGCAAATGGTTTCACTAAATGTACATGCTTTTCAACACATTGTTTGACAGTTTATCGTGTACACATGCTTGTATTACAGCAAACTTGTGGTTAAGGTCAGAATGAGACCACAGCCTAAACATTCTACATTAAATCCAGATCATTCTGGGCCAAGAAACCTACATAGACTATACATTTGCGGCGGGAGAGCCAAGTGATTTATAGATTCGCCTTCAAACTACATTTCCCACCATACAACTGGGCTGCCGCGCAAGCGCAGATAGGTTTATTTAGTATACAGACAACCGGAAGCTCCACTCCGAAATTGACCGAACGGGATAGTTCTTGGTAAAGTTTTTTTGTGTTTTGTGTTTTGCGTGTTCAATGACAGTACAGCGTCTACAAAATATACTCCATTACATGTAGCTATCTGTTTATATAATGTTGGGTCTATCTGGACGAAACAACGGCTTTAATCGTGACGGTTAGGCTAATCAGCTAGCTTAGCAGGTTGGCAGCTAGCGGAACTGCCGTTAGCATATGGGCCCCTCCATTCTGAGGAGAGCTGCTACTTTATCACTGTTTCTTTTAATGTAAACGTGCTTTAATTCATTACTGGAGAAACTAGGAGGAGTATTCTAATATCAAGTTGTTATGTGACTAGTTGTGTGTTTGATTAACCTTTCTCTGGAGAACAAGACAGGGTAAGAAAATAGTATAATCTGCACTCAGCGAAGGATTAAGACAGACAGGCAGTATTTATAGTTCAATTAAGACAGTGTTAGTGTACGCATTGCTGTTGTCTTCAATAATTAACACGTTTTTCTTCGTGGTAGTGCAGCATACTTTCTTGGATGCACCATACTAAACACTTGACATACATTTAAGTTGTTTCTAGTATCAATATGTAACAGGAGATCTTCAGCCTGCTGTCAGTGTTAGAAACCTCTTACAGTGATTCGTTGGGTACTTTGAAGATCCCAAACGCACAGCACCCTTGTCGTTATTACATAATTAGTCTACTTCCTAACACTCGTACAAGTGTTCCCGTTAGTCCTTTAATCTAAAATAAACTGCAGACAGCCATACTGGCATACTGTTTCAAATAACTGCATAAACATTCAGCTGAACAAATATAACTGTGTTTCTGGTAAAGCGCCGTTTCTAAACATGATGAAGTGGACGTGGAGTTTTGATTTAGCTGACTGTGGATGTCAGAATTGGCTAAATTAGAAGTAGGAAATGCAAGAAGTGATTGTCCATGTAGCAGAGCCCCATCTGGTGGGTGGACACTACTGTTACAGTTGTTCTGTTTGTACATTCATTACAATATTCAGGAAAGAAGAAGAAGGGAAGAGCTACATCTAGTGTTATTGTGATTCTAACTTTATGAGTAGAACATGCTTTAGTTTGGTTTACAGATAAATAGATGTTACAGGTTTTGAACATTTGTCTAAATGGAAAAATACTTATTTTACATACGCTATCGCAGCTTGTCTGAGGAAGTAATACTTCATATTTATGTTTAAACTGTGTTCTGCTCTTGGCCTAACATGGTTTCTAACTTTGTGTTGAAAATGTCCTTTTTAGCAGAACTATGAATTTTGATTTTGATTTTTTGGTGCACATACTGCTGAGACAATGATTTATTGAATTTGATGAACTCATTTTGATTGAGATCTCCTTTGCAGGAATGTCCATCTGAGCACAGCGGGAAAAATGTATAGAGAGAAAACATACATTGCAAAAAAGACGATTGTAGCATATACAGTATTTAAGCTGCATCAAAAGCAATCGCAGACGTCTCTAAATAGGTTAAAAGCATTAAATGGAATGAGACACAAATCCTTTAGTAATTCCTAACATTGATTGTGAAGCAGCTTTTTTCAAGTGCAGTTTATATTTATATTTCCTTGTTCAAATATAATCAAAAAGTCAACAGAAAAATACAATTAAAATCCATGAAAATCTGACAGGCCTGGCCCCCATCTGTCACACAACTAAGAAGTGAATAATGTAGATAACAAGCAGCAGGAATAAATAAAGAATCTGTCTGCAGACTTTACAAAACTTGAGATAATCTGTGAAGTTGAATGCAGGGTTGTACTGTTGCCATCTTGTATTTCTTCCCCCTGCAGGTGTGATGGAGAGGTGATGTGTCAGTGGGAGGAGTGATAAGGCCAGAGCTCAGCCATGACCGAGTGCTTCCTGCCCCCCAGCAGCAGCCCTGCAGAGCAGCGTCGGGCTGAACACCCAGGGGGCGTGGCCCGCACCCCCAGCTCTGAGGAGATCAGTCCCACCAAGTTCCCCGGATTGTACCGCACCGGCGAGCCATCACCGCCTCATGACGGCCATCACCACGAGACACCTGACGCCTACGTCTCAGACGACGACAAAGAGCACGGCAAGAAAAAGAACAAGTTCAAGAAGAAGGAGAAAAGGAGTAAGAAGCTACCTTGTAGTGATTTTTTGACTTTAGAAATAGTTTGAAAGAGCTCAGGGTCACTTTTGAGGATCTTTGAGCCGTTTTCCAGATGTTGTCAAAGCTACGAGAATTGGCTGAAAGCTCTGGAAATGTATCATTAAGTTCTATAAATCTTTGTCAGACTAATCCTAATATTTCTGCTACATGTTTAGGAGTACAACAAAACAATATTCATAATAATGAGAATACTTTAAGGTGTTGAATTGTATTATAGGCAATGTTGAAAATGGCAACAATTTACTGGTAAATCCCATAGAAATATATATTATATATATATTTGTATTCTTGGCAAAGTGCTCACCACTAAATGATAAGTCATTTCTACGATTTATATACGATTAGATGAGTACTAATTGAGTATTTGGGCAGCGTCTTAAGGAAGGGTTTTTGCTAAGAAGTTTCATCAAAGCCAACACATGAGCTAAATCTTTTAAGTGTTCATTGATCTGTTTTGTAAATTCTGTTTTCGTAGTTTATTGTGCTACGCAGCACAACTGTGTGTCATAGGATATTTTAACAATAAGAAACAAATATCACCTTCCTACCACGTACATACAGGTCATGTACTTCAGGTCACGTACCTTCAGCTGTTGAGCACTAGAGGACTGAATACCATCATAATGACGCTGAACGATCACCCCAGCATTAGCTGTTGAGTTGAGAGAGAGCTTCCCACTTTTCCATCCTGTTGGCTGGCGCTGCCTGTAGCAGTGAGAAATGTTCCTTTACTGAGAATGTTTTTCACCGAGTGGTTTTCTGGCTCATTGTCCTCTTTGTATCAGGATTTTTCCATGTCTGTATTCAGCCTCCACACCACCAGGGTAGGAAGAGATGGACGGTTCAGAGCACACCCAGATAGCCCAGTGAAGGTGTGTCAAAGGCAGCGCTTGTTCTCCAGAAAACCCAGCGTAAAGATAATTAGAGGAGACAAAGAGGCCCCTAACTGTCTTTGGCACTGTGGTGTAGCTGTTTGCTCCGAGGAGAAATACTTAAACTGTTCTAGAGAGGAGAGGCGTAAGGTGCTGTGGGAGCGATGCTAAATCTGTGTCTGACCTCTTTTCTAAGCCCCCATTCTCCCCCTCCTTTGCTATCTTCTCTCTCTCACACATCTCTCTTCCTGTTTCTGTTTCACCGCTATCACGGTTCTGTCGTAGGAGGAGGATAAGAAAACGGGGGTGTTTCTCCCCTCAGTTCTCATCTCTTTCGTTACTTTCACAGCGGAAGGCTACGCCGCCTTCCAGGAGGACAGTTCAGCGGACGAAGCAGAGAGCCCGTCCAAGATGAAGCGCTCCAAGGGAATCCATGTGTTCAAGAAGCCCAGCTTCTCCAAGAAGAAGGAGAAGGACTTCAAGGTGAAGGAGAAGGAGAAGGGCCCCAAGGAGGACAAGGCCAAGGATAAAAAATCCAAGGACCTGACGGCTGCAGACGTGGTTAAACAATGGAAGGAGAAGAAGAAGAAGAAGAAACCCACGACAGAGGCCGAGCCGGTCCCGGTGGAGATCCCCACCTTCCGGCCCATCTTTGGAGCCCCTCTGACTGAAGCTGTCAAGAGGACAGCTCTGTACGACGGTATCCAGCTGCCAGCTGTCTTCAGAGAATGCATGGACTACATTGAAAGTTATGGCATGAAGTGTGAAGGCATCTACCGGGTCTCAGGTACCGAAACTTTGAGCTGTTTTCCATCATCTTGAGGAAAAGATATAACTAGTATGTGAATGTATCTCAAGATGTTTAAGGCTGATTGATACTCACGTCATCTGCTTTCCCTTTCAGGTATGAAGTCCAAAGTGGATGAATTGAAAGCGGCTTATGACCGCGAGGAGTGCCCCTGCCTGGAGGAGTATGACCCCCACACGGTGGCCAGCCTCCTGAAGCAGTACCTACGCGAGCTGCCCGAGAACGTGTTGGGCCGAGATCTGGCCCAGCGCTTCGAGGACGCCTGCGGTCGGCAGGTGGAGGCCGAGAAGATGGCCGAGTTCCAGAGGCTGCTGGCCGAGGTGTCGCCGGAGAGCCGGCTTCTTCTCTCCTGGCTCGTCACGCACATGGACCACGTCATCGCCAGGGAGGGGGACACCAAGATGAATATTCAGAATATCTCCATCGTCCTCAACCCGACCATACAGGTCAGAGAGGAATGTTTAAATGTTGCAGAGAGCAGTAATTCAGCAGGCAAACTAGATAAATGTCTTGAGCTCAGGCTCAAGTGTACCTCAAACATAAGAAACCTCCCCTCAGCAACACACCAACCACGTTTTTATTGGGTCAGTCAGTTTTGTGTAAAACTCTGGCCTAGTTTAGCGAACCTAATTTACTCCCATAGGGGACGTCTCTTTGGCTGTTCCACTTATTCTGAACCAACAGCAGCAGGAGCCACAAACGCTTTAAATTAACACTCCAGAGTTGAATTAGGCAAAGTAAATATGTTTGTGTTGTGGAGAAGGTGGCACAGAAAGAATTGGGTTTCATAGTACAGTCCAACACACATGATAAGAGACTATAAGACTACATGCAGTTTGTGTTTTGCTTTGTGTTCACTGGTTTGTTTGTTTACCTTGCGTTCAGATTGGGAACCGTGTTCTTTACATGTTCTTCACACACGTGAAGGAGCTGTTTGGAGACGTAGTCCTGAAACCGGTGGTGCGGCCGCTCCGCTGGTCCAACATGGCCACCATGCCGGCGCTGCCTGACACCCAAGAGAGCGTCAAAGAGGAGATCCGCCGACAGGTGGGTTCAGTCCTGCTGAAGCCACTTCTTTATTAATTATATAAATATCCTGCAGAGAGATATAACACTCTCATGTCCGCCTGGTTGATACGAAACTGGAGTCCGAGACAAAAAGGTAAACAGTCCAGCACATAACTGTCCGTAAAACCGCAACTTGACGTTTTTACACTGTGGTGTTTGCATGGCTTAAACAAACCAGGACCAGATATAATAACACATTAATTAATAAGGTTTAGAGGTTTTTACCTTTGGACAGAGCCTCACTAGCTGTTTCCAGTGTTTGTACTAAGCTAAGCTAAGCTACCTGTCTCATAGCTGGAGTACATATTGAACAGACAGATATGAGAGGGTCCTCAAATTTTATTCCTTTAAATAACAATATGTTTATAATAGTTTAGGTCATTCATCAAACAAAAAAGTCAAGAACGGCAGATTTTTTTAATTGAACATCTTTGTGTTAAAGTATTGTCGGACTAAACAAGCTATTTGAAGATATCACTTTGAGCTCTCATAACTTATGATGACCATTTTATTTAACTTTCTTCAGACATTTTATTGACAAAATCAGTGGACAATGAAAGTAATCAATAGTTGCTGCCCTAATCCATTTCTTGCTTAAGGACTTTAAGTAAATTACTTAATTGGGTATTATATATTTTTAAGTTCTCTAAAATATTTAAATAACTTTCTTTTACGATAAATTGATGATTATCATTCAAAATTCTACTTTGTCAACGACTGCTGTGATTAAAAGGTGTTTGACTGTTGTCCTCGTTTTAATTAGTTGAAGTAGTTTGCGTTTAGTAAAGCTGTGGTTGTGTTTTAGGAGTTCCTGCTGAACTGCCTGCACAGGGACCTGCAGGCCGGGGTGAAGGACTTATCTAAGGAGGAGCGTCTCTGGGAGGTTCAGAGGATCTTGACTGCTCTAAAACGCAAACTGAGGGAGGCCAAACGCCAGGTGAGTTGTGCCTGGATACATGTACGTTTGTTTGTTTTTAAATGAGGGAACAAACAATCAAACCAACTTATTGCAAGCTGTTGAACTACAGCACTAATGTACATAAACATAGTGGTTATGATGAACATATAATACAACAAACTACGGCCTCAAAAATGACCATTGTGCTTTTATTTCTTCATCTCTCCTCCTTTGTCCTTTCAGGACTGTGAGAGTAAGATAGCCCAGGAGATTGCAAGCCTCTCAAAGGAAGATGTTTCAAAAGAGGAAATGACCGAGAATGAAGAGGAAGTCATCAACCTCCTCTTAGCACAGGTGAGTCCTTCAAACACACAACAATACAAGTTAATAAAGAATGTGTTCGGACCGACAAAATATACCACAAGATATGTGTCTGAAAACCTAAAGTTGTGTTAAAATCCTCCGTGATGGAATAATCTTGTGTCTCACTAATCAGGAAAATGAGATCCTAACAGAGCAGGAGGAGCTGATCTCTCTAGAGCAGGTGCTCCGGAGACAGATTGCCACCGAGAAGGAAGAAATCGAGAGACTGCGAGCGGAGATCGCAGACATCCAGAGGTGAGATAAGACTGAAACCAGTTCAGGTGCTAAACATGTTGTAATATGATGCATTACCTGTCGGTACATGCGCTAAAGGTCTCGACTGTATCCCAACGTTGTGCTCCTCAGTCGTCAGCAGGGTCGCAGTGAGACGGAGGAATATTCATCAGACAGTGAAAGTGAGAGTGAAGATGAGGAAGAGCTGCAGATGATTCTGGAAGATCTGCAGAAGCAAAACGAGGAACTGGAGGTGAGCAAAATATTCAACACATACTGGCTGTTATAGTCCGGTATTTATTATTATTTTTTTTTAGTCTGTTTCTCAAACAACGTCTGTGTGTTTTTATTGCCACGTAGAACAAAAACACCCATCTGAACCAGGCCATTCACGAGGAGCAGGAAGCCATCTTGGAGCTCCGTGTCCAGCTCCGCCTCCTGCAGAGCCACAAACTGCAGCAGGAGCTGACCGTCCCGCCGCCGCCGCCGCCACCACCGCTGCCGGCCGAGCAGGCCCCGCCTGTGCAGCCGAGCCCGGAGCCCCGCACCGAGGAGCAAACCAAACGCTCCGTTGACGCCGATTCTGCTGCCTCGTCCAATGGCAAGGCCGCTAAGGATCCTTCAAAGCCCTCACCGAACAAAGACAGGAGGGACACCAACATGTGAGATGTTCGGTTGGCTCTGTGCCCGCTGTACGTCTCCACCGCCGGTCAGTTGTCCTTCAGTGTCTCTCGTGATCCACTGGAAACTTCACTTTGCTGGATCCATGGGTTCATTTAGTCATCGTGTGCACCAGGTGACAGCTGGCGGCCATTCTTCCACGCAACACAAACAACAGAAATAGAGTAGCTGCTGTAGCGGACAACTGGCTGCCACTGTGAGAGACGAGGGGAGTCGTATTATCAAATCCACAGTGCCAAGCCTGTATGAAGGAAGGAGAAATGAAGGGATTCATGAAGCAAGTAAGGGGAAGGAATAGAGTCAGGAATAAAGTCAGGCACCTTCCTAGTATATGACAAAGTTTTATTTTTTGGTGGTAAGGTTTAAAACAGACGAACATAGACCATAAATGATCTCAGTCCCTGTTTCTCATGCTAATAAGATGCTAATTGGACGCGTTAGGATAGAGACCACTGTGCCATAACCGGAGATGTTTCCCCAGAGAATCACTAATACAAAAGCTTACGATTGGTCTATCTATATATTTAAGTGGTATTCTGAAGAATACGGATGACTATTCAAGAAATGCGTTGATTTTTAAGTTACAGCTTTTTTAGTAATATATAAATATATATGTATAAATATATTGTAGGTGCTCTTTCTTTTTCTTTGAACAGCAGATGCACATAAACACAGTGGCGTTGTACCGCGCTAACTGACCAGTAGATGAAAACGTGAACAGCAAAACCACCACGCATCAAAGGTATATTCATCACATGTAGACACACAGCTGGAGGCTGTTACCGTCACTCTTTGCTCTGTAGTGCAATCGTCTTCTCTCTCTGCCTCTGCCTCTCTTGCACAAACAAGGAAAATGTGGAAAATGATATTTCTCCTGTTTTTATGATGGATTCACATCTTGTGGTGATGATTACTGTCGCCAAAATATGTGTGCGGAGACACGCAGGAGGCCTATTTAGTTTTGTTGTGTATTTGATCGTGTTTTTTTTCTTTTTTAAGGGTTAGGTTCTTGATATGTGCAGTTATTGTTCATGGCATCAGTTGGAAGTGAGTCAAAAATATAAAAAACCCTCAAGATTGAAAGTCAATCATTCCATTTCACAGCTGATCCGTGACAAAGTACTGTCATCGTTCAGTGATATTTAAAGCAAAGGCATGGCCTGCACTTACTTACCGATTGTGTGTATATCATTGTAAAATTGCAAATATACTGTATTCTCAGCTTTTATGTTTTGTCATATGTTCCTTTTTTATTATTATTAATGACCTGTATGTAGTACGCTAGTGGGACTGCCCCTGCTTTGGTCGCGGGATAATCAAAGCAATCTCACCTGGACTCATGATTCAACGTGTTCATAATCCTGTGACTGAAACAGATAAACGCTAGATTGGGCTCAGAAGCTTCTCATGAGGTTATTTTCATATTGTTCCAAGCTTTTGTAGCTTATTGTTGCAGTCAGAATAATGCTGTGAAGAATAAAGTGTCGATCCGAATAATTTACCTGCATCTTTGTCTCTTTCTCTGACACACAGGCTGCCTTTTTTACTCAACTATGTCTACTGGAAGTGTAGTCCAGATTTAGTGCTTCCTATTTTCTGTTACAATTTCTCTGAATACTTTCCCCTCTCCCCACATAATGACTCTGTGGATAAATCATTTGCATCCAGTTTGAGGAAGTGAAGCATTTCATTGTTGAGTTTTTACTGAGACTCAAGGCCTGGGTATAAAAGAGAGAGTTCACCCACCCGACTGTTTTGTCATAAAATTCGAGGGCCAAAGCGCAAAACCTCATATCTGCAGAATTTTCTGATTGCCGGATTTCACTTTGGATGATGAGAACAAGGAAGGCTGTTCATATTCAGTCTGTCTTAAAATAATCCCGCCCTTTGTTGAAACTTAATTTAGAGCATCATTTTGTAGAACCTCTTCCAACTTGCACCAAGTGCAAAATATCCTATCTGCAAAATGATCCAGGCTTTTTCAGATAGGAGCTTTTGCTCTTCGACCATCGCATTGCTTTAACTGGTTTCCGACCTGGAAAGTAGCATCGTCAAGTAGCTAAAAACAGCCAGGAAAAGACCGGAAACAAGCAGAAATGGTTTCAAAATAAAACTGTTTTGGGATTAACTTAGTTTTGAGTTTTTTGTATTTCATTTCTCCATTATTAAACTACTGGAAAATAATTAAGTCAATTCAAATCTAGTTTCAAAGCTTCCTTACTGAAACACAGTCAGATAGTGTCTCTGTTCATGAATATTGACATTAGTAGTACTAATTTAAAATCACCCTCTACTCAAACATGTATTTTGTTTATACTGTTACTTCATTTGGATGTTTGACTTTGACATTCACTCTACAGAGTTATGTATATGCAGAGTAACATTGTGATTTAAAGTATCCAGTGCACATACACTATTAAACGACTTAAGTCCCCAATAAGGGAGAAAGAGTGTCATTTTAAGATTTTTTTAATTGGGTGATATTAGTTTGTGTGGAAAAGCCAAATCACACACATTATTAATGAAAGAAGAATTTTGTTTTACATGTCTTGCACAGTCTATGGTCTGGAGCTTAAACCACAATATGGAGTATATCGATCTACTAATGTCTTATTTTGAATGTCACCGTCGGAAGTTCTATAAGACACTTATAAAGCTTGACGCTAGTTCGGTAGACGGTCAGTCTTGTCTGTCTCAGGGGCTGGGTTTCTCTTTTACCCAAGAAGAGGGGAAAACAAATTAATTTAAGCATGACGAGACAAAGACACCGAGTGAACACTTTAAAATAATGATTTAAAAACTTCTCGAAATTGACCATGGCCATAAGGGAGCTCAAAGTGTGCCTCTTAGGGGTAAGTGACATGTTTTTGTTGATCAACTTTGAGGAGAAATTCCTTGTCTGCTGCGAGTAGAACGTAACTGACGTTAACAACACAATAACAGACGTTAGCTTCTCCAACTGACACGGATACTGTAACGGTCGGTCACCGTTTTTTAAACTAACCGTCTTGTTGCTCGTCAGAAAACTTCAACATGTTGATAGTTAACGTTATTTAACTATAAACCAATAACTGATCCACCAGTGGGTGAAGCAATCATTTATCCACTTCCTGTCTCATCGTGTACCGTTACGTCTGTTTGATTTCATAAATCGACTTGTGGAAGTTTTCTGCGTTTTTCTTTTATTTTGTTATAACGGCTCAGTTTATCACGCATTGCGTCATAGTCATTCCAAGCGCGAGGAGCAATCCGTTAGCTAGGTTTTCTTGCTGATGTTAGCAAAACAGAGCACTCCCTCTTTAGAGACGGTGGCAGGGACGTTCAGAGGCGTTGGGACTGCAAAGTGGCAGTTTATCAATGAAGTGCTGAGGAACTGGAGACTACACCGAAACGTTCAACAGTCCGCCACAGGAAGTGACAAGCTCAGCAGGCATTTAATAGCCAACCGAAAAGTTAACCACAGACATTTCTTTCCTATCTTTGGTTCCCTCCTTTGCTTATGTATAGCAGAGGTTCACACTTTAACCATGTAAAGAAGAATAAGAGCTGTCTATGTGTCTGGAGTAACTAAAAAGCACGAACAACAAATTACATGCAGCCAAAAGTTTCCATAATAGTTTACTTTATTGTTAGGTAAACATGGAGATTTGTTGTTTTGCACAAAAAAAAGTAATATTTTCTATAAAAACAGAGCTAGTTGTAGAATTTGTGGACTAACAGGAAGCTATCTGATGGGCATGTGACCAGACAGTTGCCTAATCAATATGATCCAGTAGTGACCGGTGACTCTGTGTACATGTGTGTGTGAGCAGCGCTGTGTCTGATGTGTGACCTTCTGTTTTCAGGACACTGGAGTTGGAAAATCCAGCATTGTTTGCCGATTCGTTCAGGATCATTTTGACCACCATATAAGTCCCACAATAGGGTAAGAGCACAGCAGGAAAACGAATGGTTTATGCATATTTTTTGAAAGGTGGTTCAGCTCACTATAAGAAGACTTGGTACAAATTACAAATACACGTTTGATTGTTGTTTTGTGCGCCTCTGACCTCATACTTTATTAGTGCTTTGAGGCTAAATGGGTTCAGTGTAGGCCATCTTTATTCTGTGTTATTTGTTTCCTGCTGACTTGCACTGATTTGCTTCCTGTGCCTATTTAAAGAACATGCGTAGAATCATTGTTGTGAGATGCTCTTTATCACCCACAGAGCATCATTTCTGACCAAAACAGTGCCATCTGGAAATGAACTACACAAATTTCTGATCTGGGATACAGCCGGACAGGAAAGGGTGAGTGCACCCACAGCATGAATTCCTAATTTTCTTATTATTAGACACATGACACTAGACACTAGCAGTGACACAATCATGTCACTGTCAGTGGTCCTCATGACATACAGTTATTATTAGATGCAAATTTGGATGATTCACATAAGGATCACAAGACTGGTGTCATCACGGTGATATATTATATGGAGGGGGGGGGGGGGTGGTATGGGTAGTTAAAGCTAACCAGACATGCTTACAGCATGGACAAAACTAGTGCAAGTATTTCTCTCGTTTGTATGAAAATGATATCTTGAAACCTCTTTAGCAGGATTTAAAGTTCTCTTCATCTGTGGGGTTAATGTGAATTGTTGAGAAATCACGTCACTGTACTAAAATAACTGTTGTTATCATGACCCCTGGCTGCATGCAATACAAAGACAACATGACCACTAGTGGTGCTTAAGAGCCATGTTTTTTGATGAGTGGGCACCGTCATGGTTTTTATTGCACATACTGTCATGAGCACAGGGGTGATGTGGTGCACATTAGTGCTGACTACTGTCTGTGGTAATGTGGTTGGTGGTGGGGATGAAAACAATGTAGGGTTTGAAACATTAAAATAAAGAATTTGACGTTTCTTGGGGAAGGAAATGCATTCAACGTGTTTGTTCAGCTTTTAACAATACACATATTGGACTTCTGTGGAAAACAGTTATCTTTCAGAACATTCTTCTTAACACTGGAGTAACCTTCATAGTGAGTTAAGACGAGTTGAAACTTGTAAGGAAGTAACTTTTTCCCCTCTGCCAACATCACATCATGTTAGTCGTTTACGGGTTAATACAATATTTTCAATGTTATGGATTTAAGTTTGTGTTCAGTTTAAATTAGGGATGTCCCGAACAAGTTTTTGTTGCCTCCGATCCTGATCCGAGCAATTTAGTTTTGAGTATCTGCTGATGTTGAGTCCCGATCCAACACTTTTCCTCAATAATACAGCTGCACAGTGCACATTACAAGTACATTACAGTTATTAAAATCAATGCACTGCTTGACAATTAATTCGCTCTGCATTGCAGTGAAAATGTCTGCATCCAAACTGTTCTTAAATGTTTTAGTTTTTTTTTTGCAAAATAACAAACACTCTCTAATCTTCTGTGTCCTCCAGTGTTTGCTTTGCTGCAGTCTTTTCCTGCATTAAAACTATATTCCGTTGAGTGTTTATCTTCATCATCTGTGCATCCTTTGATTAATAAATCTACTGTTATTGGCTCGTTGCTCGCGGTGCTTTTTGTTGCACATGCAGTGGCGTGTTGAGTGTGGTTGTTGTCTCCTCTGCACCGCTGAATGTCTGTGCCGTCCCCAGTGACACATCATGCATTATAGATGGCAGCCATAAGCAAGAGAGACTCACACTGAGCCGAAATGAAACGACTGCACATACTGTACATTAGTGTGACAGCTGACGTAAAGCAGAGGATTGGCCCCGATCGAGACATCCCTAGTTTAAATCTTTATACATTTCTGTGTAACTATTGATTGATCATGCTCACCGGTAATATGTTGTCTTTTTTAGTTTCACTCATTAGCTCCTATGTACTACAGAGGATCGGCTGCTGCTGTCATCGTCTATGACATTACTAAACTGGTAAGAATAACAAGACATTTATCATCTTTTCATCAAAGGAGTGACGGTAAATTAAACTTGGGTTGAGTGGTGACATCGCAAGACCAGTGGACAAGATCCCCGTGACAAAATGGAATAACTAACAATACGTTTTGCCCTCCTAAAAGCAATGTCCTTCACCATTAAAAGCACCATTGGAGCTGCTCCCTGGTGTATGAAATGTGTGTAACAGAAGAAGTGCTTTGAACTATGAGCCTGATGTAAAATTGGATTACTTTTCCATCACTCTGGGGGCCGCATTCCATGACCTACAAATGTCATTCTTTCCTGGTCTGTTCATGGAAACTTGTCTGAACAACACCTTCTAATACAGTGAATATGTGGCACAAGTTGTAGAAAACAGGCACGTTCTCATGAAGAACCTATCCCACAGTTGACCGTGATGTGCTCTTCTTGTTCAGGACTCTTTCCAGACACTGAAGAAGTGGGTGAAGGAGCTGAAAGAACATGGTCCGGAGGACATTGTTGTAGCCATAGCAGGGAACAAGAATGATTTAGGAGACATCAGGTGAGCAAAGGGTTCTTTTCTTTTAGACTGTCATAGCTGGAAAGAAACTCATTCTCATGGATATTATGGTGATAATAAAGTTTAAGAGACACTCACTACTAGACACAAGAACGCACATTTTTAATAGTTATAAGTCTGTCGTGCATCAACATAAACGCATCTGTTTTTTTTATAAAACTCGAGCTTCTTACCGCTTTACCGCTTTTATTATTTGCCTCCATAGATTCACGGGAGTCTCAGTTATGACTGTTGTTTCACCGCATCCTTTTGGGACTTTCTGCATAGCAAACTCTTACAGGTTTAGTGAACAAGCACAACTAATAAAGTAATCTTCTTGTGATACCTGTCATGTAGCTCATGTCAAGTCCACTGTGCTAAGAAAACCATGTCTCGATAGTTGTCATTGCGATCGTTGTGCGACTGTAAGAAGACTGGAACAGGGCAGCTTGTAGAAACCAGCCGGGGCTTGAGCGGCAAAATCATTTGGTCACTCAACTGTCACCGGATACAATTTGTTGAATTGTTGTTTGTTTGACTATAGCAGCTAAAGAAACACCTCCAAAACATTGGTGAAGGTTGCTGACATTTTTTAATATTGTCCCTTCTGGCCACCGCAAATTCTCTGTCTGTGAGTGAAGGTCTCTGTGGAAGGGGACCCCACGCTGAGAGGGGAAACTGTAAAGTTTGTTTGAAGAACCTTAATGATGCACTATGGTTTCAAATGTGTCATCTCCTCCAGCACATTTCAGTGCAAACTAGTTAAAGATGTAATGGATGAAAGTCATTGATGAAAGTCGTTCATTTTCCATGGGACACTTCTTAAGTGTGAACCTGCTCCGTGCTTACTTTAGTTTCCTTCTCTCTTACAGGGAAGTTCCCATGAAGGAAGCGAAGGAGTTTGCTGACTCAATTGCAGCTATTTTCATCGAGACTAGTGCAAGAAATGCTGTCAATGTTGAGGAGCTCTTTCAGAAAATCAGTAGGTACCATGTCTCTACTGTATGTTGTGTCTACTGTATGTTGTCTCTACTGTATGTTGTGTCTACTGTATGTTGTCTCTACTGTATGTTGTGTCTACTGTATGTTGTCTCTACTGTATGTTGTCTCTACTGTATGTTGTGTCTACTGTATGTTGTCTCTACTGTATGTTGTCTCTACTGTATGTTGTGTCTATGTCATGTGAGTCTGTATATAAGTACTGTATTAATTAAGACAAGCCTTTCAATAATGCCGGGAGCTGTTATTTATATGTTGTTTAATTGTGTGTCATATAATCACATCTGGGATGGATCATTTTAATGGTATGACACAAAAAAACACATTCATTCTTTCAAATATAAACTAAATATTCTTTTTGTCAATGCGTTTTAATTTCTTCAATTTGTAAGTTGTAGGCCTAAATATATTTTCCCATAATTTGGGGCAGAAAAACACCATTACATTTGTTTATGACAAGTAAAATTGCAGATATCTAACAATTATTATTATTTTTTTAAATATATCTGTTTGATGTTTTGATTTTACAGTATGTGCTGTGTTAAGAAAATGTTTTAAATATGTCATGTTTTGTTTTGAGGCTTCTAGTAGTGGTTCATTTAACATGTCAAACACATTGCAGAAGTAACAATACAACACTTTATATGATTTAAAACAGTTAAATCTGCCATGGTAACTCTGTGACTGACCCTGAGCTGTGTGTTTAGGTAAACAGATCCCGCCCCTGGAAAATCCCGAGGTGGAGAGCATCGACTCCTTCAAACTCACCCGGCAGCCGGCTCCGTCCTACAGGAGATGCTGCTAGTGCCAACAGTGGCTGATGAGATCGCTCCCCTCAGCACCAGAGACCCCAGCAGCACAGTACATCGTCCACAATGCACACAGTGTCTTACTGCTGGGAAAGACAAGACAGTGGACAGATAGAGGTCAGCCGCAAGATGAAACAACAGTACTATGTATCGGTCATTGCACTTATATTTCATTTGATTGAAGCCGTTTCAACTCTGATGAGGTCTGGAATCAGAAGGCTTTCAGTTTGTCCCCCTCAGGTGGTGTTTTACCTGAATTACATAAAGGTTTCTGTCTGTGCGGTATAGTTCACAGCTCAATAATAAACCCACATACATAACAAGTGATCTAGCTGATGTGCTTTTTAGCGCAGTTTGGCTCGGTTTCCCCTGCACTGTGGCTCTTAAATGGCCTTCATTAAATGAAGGTTTTTATACAGTTTGAATTTTTTTTATCAAGGCTATACTTTTTTTTTTATCATGGAGCTTTTGTTTAAATGTATGTATTGAATTAGAATTTTCTAACTTGTGTTTGTCAACTTGTGTTGACGTTGGACAAACATTCAGTTCTGTGGCTCAAATGCAGCGGCTTTACATTCCACGTGGTCGTGCTTACAGTAAATCACCCCCTGTTGAAGCACTGACCAATACTAGAATTGTTTACATGGTGATTTGTTACGGTTCTTTTGCTGAAATGTATTGATTTCACTACAGGGGATGACCTTGTGCAGCATGTATTTATTTATCTGAAGAGGGGTTACATTTATACTGTTAAGAGGAGAAAAGACCTGCATGTGTTTTACTCAAAACATGTCGAAAGCTGTTAAAGTTCCAAAAGGGTGATTTATAGACTAACCAAGCTCTAAAAAAAAAGTATGGAATTAAAGACCTAAACCAATAAATTCTAGCTGGCAAAGAAGTAGAAAAAGGGTGATTTAACCCAGTTGTGTATTCTAAGATGGTGTATATTGTTTGCTGCTGTTTCTTTGGCAGCAGTGCCCTTAGGTGTGACCACTTGAGACATTTATAACAGCACCTTTGCAGACATTTAACAGTATTCATTTGGAAGTGTTGAAACAGCAACAGTATTCTTTAACAGCATTTTTTTTAAATGGACATGAAAGTTGACCTAGATGCAACATGGTTTCCTATTTAACAGTATTTATGTTTTTTACTATAGCTTAAAAAAACATGTTACCAACATGTATGACGGGATAATGGAGTTCAACTCGTAGTTTTTAATGCACTTATAGTATAACTGTGCTGATATGTGCTGTTCTCACCAAACTCCTTTCAGAAACCAGCTAATTAATGTGCCCTTGCTTCCACTAAAATCTAATGCAGTGAAAATGGAAAGATGAAACCGACGGCTTTGTGGTCCAGATGTACAGTATGTCACATTTACCAACAGATTGACAACAGTTTCATTAAATCGCACCGCTTCTTCAATGCAGTTTGTCATGATAGGACCTCCATACAAGAGATAATTACATTGAGCAAATACATTTTATTAGAGGTTGCATGTTGACATTGTGATGAGATTTTTTTAAAGTGATATATTTGTTGCTACACAAATGCCTTTTTTTGTGTTTTCCTAAACAAATGTGTGACACGGCTTAAAAGTGCAGACTGCTAGAGTAATGCATGAATTACTTGACTAAATCAGGACAGACTAATTGTATGCAAAACAGTCAACAATGATCTGCAGCCATTCTTTTACTGTGTGCCTAAACCATGCTCCCCTGTATCCTCTGTAGACCAGATTAACTTTTGTATTTTAATCAGTGTAATAAAGTAGTGACTATTCTATGTTTCGGTTTTGTTTTTGCTACTTTCACCCATTGTAAGGATGAAGTATGTGTTTTGAAATGTCAAAGACACCAGGACACTCTTAGAGGATTATTGTATAGCCTCGCTGATTTTATGTTTTGTTAGTGGAGACCGGAATGATGAACGAGAGAAGAGGGGAACATGGTATGCATCCCAGCTGAGCCAATTTGACACCTCAGGAAGCTAAAAGTGTGAAAATGACACTATTTGGTTTCACAGTTTAGATGAAGCTTTTACTCCTTGTCACTGCAAACCACATTATGTGGTTATCCAAAGTGGGAGTGTCTTACATAAGAGTTATTACTCTACCACGACCTATTGGCCCCACAATAGGAAAGACTCAACAAATTAGCCTTGTGTTATTTTTGCACATATATGTTTCAGGTAACCTTCTAAAAAGCTGTGAACCGCACAAATTACAGGCAGAGAAGAACACTCCCATAGAGTCCTATTCAGTGCACTGCAGAGGATTACTCTCAGTTTACACAGGGGAGGTCTACACGTATTGTCCTGGAGATGGATTTAACTATAGGATAGAATAAATATACCAGCACATTATTATTTAAACCACAAACATGGACTAACTAACTTGCAATACAATGTCCACGGGTGAAGTAAGGACTCGTCCTCCTTTAATTACAGTATTTTTCTTCTTCTAAGTGTCTGAGTGTACCCGCAGTGTAACTAGATAAATGTACCATAATCACATCACATTCAGTAGCTGAGCCACGAGGGCGCGCAACAGGGTTGTGCACTCGCGCGTTCTCGAAGTTTTTGTACCCACATGCTCGTTCGCAGAGCTCAGTCAGCATTTGACTCAGTAGTGGCAACAGGGGAGCTAGAATTTCCACTTGTCAGTTATTCCCTGATACTGAAATCAAGTGCATCCCCACAAGCTAAACATGTCAAAGTTGGATCAGATACTTGTCCTTGACCCTCCCTGCGACCTCAAATTTAAAGGTAGGTAAATCGACATTTTCTTGACATGTCAAATGTCCAGCGAGTAGTGTTGGAGAAATACCTGAACTAGAGCGATTTCACACTCCCTCAAGCGAATTTCGTTGCTAGCGAAGCTAGCTAGCATTCACCGCCATTTTAAGTTAGCTAGGGACAAGAACGGGCCGCTGTATCCTCCTCGCGCTGTAGTGACGTGGATAGCCGGCGTGGCGTGTCTTTTTGACCGTTTGCCATATTTATGACCAGCGGACGCTAACTGACAACACCTTGCGAAGAAGTGGAAGAACGTGGGGCAACTACCAGTGGTTGTTAAACGGAATGGAAGTGAACACACACAGCGCACTATGTTTGTGTTTAGCAGCTAACATGAGCTACTAACGTTATGCTGTTGCTAGTGGGGTTAGCCACAGCAAACTGTTGTTTCATTTGGACTCAGCCTATTCACTTACAACTCATAGCCCGGAGGTAATGGGAGAAGGGAATTAAGTTTTTTTCAAGCGACACATATAACGTTAAGTGTCCAAACTGACACACCTCGCGCAGATACTTTGCTGTGTTAAACTGGTAAAAGTAACTGACAGTTTGAATGACAAACTTGGCTTACTACGGTTGACAACAGACGTTAGCTCACGTTAGCTCCATTTTCCTAACTTCCAACCGTTAAATGACGTTATATATGCTCAGTAGATGTGTCAACGGACATAGTGTTATCCCAACTCATTCATAGGAAACCAAAGTAATCCACACATCAGAGTACCACTGATTGCTTGATGATATAACGTTCAATGATGTGTCAGTTAACCGTTGGCTAATGGAAGCCAGGCTAATGCCAAAGTTGATATCTAACGTTAAGCTAGCTAGCTTACATTCTTAGCTACTAAGAACAAACTGCCTTGTTTTGCCGTTTTTAGACCTATCAACGGTGTATTTTAAGTTTGACATTTGTATGATTTCAGCTGTTGCTCTCGTTGTGAAGTGACAATTACAAGTGATTGAAATAACAGCCAACAGTAAAACTCTATTGTTACAAGTTACAGTAGTTACAAGTTTCAGGTTTAACTAGTCTGCCAAGGTGATGGGTTTTTCCAAAACAATCCCAGACCATCATCACGTCCCCATTATTCATTTATTCCAGAATTATTTCCTTGTGTTTTCTTTCCTTGTTGCAGGTATTATTGTCAGTGTGGTTTTATTGTTGCTGAATGTACCACTTTTTTTAGAACCAGCCCTTTGTCTCGGTTATCCTACGATGCTGATTGTCATTAAGGACTCTGTATGAGTGGATACTGATTGTAGCCCGGACATGACAGGCTTGTTGGAGAGGTCACCAGTTCAAATACCAGACCCACAGGACAGCGATTGAATGGGGGGACAGTCACAGATGTTTTAGGTGATGAGGTGTCCTATGTGTAACTGATTTGTCACATATTTTTAGACAATGCAGATCCTACACCTGATGATACCAGAGAATGCAAGAAAGCCTCACCTTGACCACAAAACTCGTAATCAGTTGCTGTACTTTATTAAATCAGGAAGTGGTTTTTTTGTCACTGGTAGATCCGTGACTGCTTTATCAGGTGTAGGACTTGTGGTGGTGAATAGAGCCTGCCAGTCAAAGAAATTACAAAGATATACAGCTTAAGATAAACAAAACTCATGTTGCGTTAAGTTTAAAACTAGCTAGTTCAAATACAAACGGTAGTATTGACTTTAAACCTGATCAAACTTTCATTAATGTTGTGCAACAGGTTGTTGGTGCTTTAACAGACAACTTCTTCAGTGAAGTAGTGAAATGTTTAAGAGTAGGTGTCTGGCTGCACTAGTCGGCTCAGTTTGAATAGATACAAGTTTGAAATAGAGCGGTCAAGACGTAAACATGAATTAATGTTTGTTCTCAGCTGAACCTTACATTGATGTTTCCTTTAGTCTGATGGCAGAGACATGGTCTGTCAAAATCAGATCATAGAGTGTACCTCCTACTTTTATCCGATTTAGGTAGACTGTGTTCCCGTTTTTCTGATTAGTCACACGGTTTCCATTTTCTGTTATCAGGACAGGTTCAACTTTTAACCTCTGTGTTCTGGAATGGATGCAAGGCAAAATTACAAAGTTAAGACGAAGCTGATCATCATTAATTGATAATGATTTGTTGACCAGTTCTATTTCTGCTTAGTATGAGCATAACTAGCAAGCTGACTTAGTTACACCAGAGTACAATTTGAATAGTCCTCTTAACCTCTCATTTATGCAGGCCTGAGTCTGAATACAATGTGTTATACAAATAGTTTATGCACCTTGACCCAAACTAATCTTCCCATGGTTTTAACTTAAATGATAGATTGGTCAAAGAGAAAGGATCACTCAGTTTGGGAGGTTTTCCGTACTTCAGGAGGATCACAAAGGAAAATTAAATGGTTCCTATTCTGCCTTTTGAAAAACAATATGAGGAGAAGGAAGATGACCACAGCTTCTTGACTGTCACAGAGGCCGTGCTAAATTTGTCTGCGTGCATCTGAGAGCTGGTCTGTTTTAGAGCCTCTGCTGGGATTCCTCCAGCAGGCTAGAGGGGGCAGCCCTCCTTTCCTTGGCTGGTATTTTTAGAATAGGCCTGGCCTGGGGGACCCTAACTCAGCATACATGCAACAAGATGAGAGAAATGGTGCTAACGCTGCTCGAGCAAAGGTGGCATCGCAGTGTTAGGCAATGGAGGCAGGCTATGTGGGTGTATATCTGATGTGCATAACTGCTTTTCTGTTTCAGTACTGATATAGTAATGCCTACACCTAATGCTGATCAAAAATCTGTATCGCGGTATTTTTTAAGATTCTTTAAGATTTTTCACGGTATATCACAGTATTTTATTATTGTTTTAGCATGACTGGGCCTTTATGTAGGTTTATGGTGGCTTATTATACAGTGAGGAATATACAAATATTTCGGTCTTTTCAAAATAAAATATTTTAAGATGGTTGTTTGAAGACTATAAACTGACCAGAGGTCTGTTGTTCTAGAAAAGAGGGCGACTGTGTTGGCATTGTTGGTATAATGTTAGGATAGAAGTTTTTTAGAAGTCTTATTTAATAGTCTGTAGTGGGACCATGACCTTGCATAGGTGGACTGTTATGCGTTCGTACTGTCGCTCGCTCCACTGCTTGCTTTCCTGTCCTATGCAGTGCCACGGGGAAATGCCTGTAACGAGCGATATCTGACCCTTTGTCTTCGCTGTTTCACTGGGGCGAATCCAACCATCATAATCACACTCTTGATAATCCATCACGTTTTGTGACAGAGGTGACAGAGGTTGTTAGTTTTAGCACCACTGGCAACAACAGTGACTTATTTTGACAGACACGGTTCTTCCAGTGCATCTCTGGTCTCTCTCTCTCTCTTCATCCTTCATCTCTCTTTTCTGTTCTTGAATGCGTAGTAGCGACGGACTTCCTTAGCTGGTAACAGATTCTTATGCTGCCAGATAGCAGCTGTAATGTTACCCAGGATGCCGTTTGATGGTGTGAATTTGTGAATGTACAATTATTAGTTTTACAAATTGTTTACGTGTCTCAAATTGTTGCGTGCCATGTGCTTTACCCTGTTAAAGAGAGTTAGTTGTGGGTTATTAATTGTTGTGTAAGTTATTACCATGAGTGAGAAGGGTACGCAGTTAATGCACTCTCTGCTCTCTCCGACCGTAGCGCTCTTCCTGGATATTCCCGGAATATGAAAAATGTATATCATAAGGGAATTTAAAACAGCATGGATCGGTATACAGCCCAGCACCAGCTCACAGTACCACCTAGTGTAGAGATTTATCTCAGTCAACCTTGAATTCTTTCCTGCAGAAAGTACACTGTTGTCTTAGGTCTGCATGTTTTTATTGTGTCTGTGTGACAGAAAACTGTTTGATAAATAAACTGATGCTTCTCTTGGCCCACCAGCAAGTACAGGATAGTAGAACGGCTTCAGGCATGTGCAAAGGGAAGAGGAAAGGTTTATAAGCTGTAATTATCATGCCTGCCAGGTACGTTTGAGCTGTCCCAAGTTACATTTACGTCCTTCATTCCTTCAAAAATGTAAATGAGCTCTTACTATCTTTGTTACAATAAGCTGGTATGTCCACAGCAGGAAGCATCTCGTATGTTCTTCCTCTAGCTTCCAAAACGATATGCAGGAAAAACTAAGATGTTGGAAGCAGGGAATGTGCACAGAAATGTGGCAAATGAGGTTCTTCAGGTTTGTAGGAATGCCTTTGTGACGCACCTGTTTTGAAAACAACGCCCCAGTCATTCCTATATCTCGACACGTTGGCTTTAGCTGGGTAGATCCACTCCAATCTGGTCACGCATTGCTTCTTATCGCTCTGAACGCTGGGTGTGAACTAAGGCTGAATGTGGGCTTTGTGAACTCTTGAGCAACCAAGCTGTAAAACAAACGAATGGTGGGAGACTAGAAAGAATATTGAAATGCTTTTATCCATTGTTTTTATGTATGAAAACAGTGCAAAGGAGTCCAAAGTCACAATAACATTTTGAATCGGTTAATCCTGAAGAAAACTTTATCATGTGTTAAGACCTTTTTTTTTTTTAAACTATTCCTGTTGGTTAGGGCACAAGAGACACCTGATGATGATTTAGTAAAAAATGATCGTTAGTATCGTTATATTTGTTCCTAAAGTGTACTGGAGTTGCATATCGCATGCCATGGTTAAGTTATGTTTGAGACTGAGAATATGACCACAAATACTGATAAACTATATCCTGTGAAACAATTTTAATCTGGGTACTGAAACGGACAGTATCAACAAAGTCGGATCCTTTGTTTTAAGACTCCTCATAGGCTACAGTCTATTTATTAATTTGCTTAAAGACCTTTTCATACGAGGATATTTGTTTCTAAGGGCCATCGCTGTAATTTATAACGTGTGATTATTGCACATTTTGTAGTTGTCTTCGTTTCAATTAAAAGGAAATCAGTGATGTCCCAATTTTTGTCATCATCTCTCTTTGTAAAGTACAATTTGAGGAAAGTTTGACAGCTTGTGTTGTCGTCGTCTTACCCGGGCTCAAGCCCGATGGCCCAGGAGGCGAGGAGGGGAGGACAAATAAAATAAAATTCATAGGGAGAAAGAAATCCTGCAAGACTGTCTGTGGTACTCCTGACTGAACGGGACCGAGGGTTCTGTGCTACCGGTTGAATGGGAAGGTTTGCGTATAAAGACACAATGGCAGCAGAGGTTTTACTCTGACACAACCAGCCACCAGAGAAAAAAAACAACCTTTTTCTGTCAGCTGTATATCTGACTGAGATCTGTTTCTCTTACTGACTGACAGAGTGAAGACTGAGGCAACTGACTCTCTTAAAGAGAAAGGTCTCCTCTGACGCTCTCTCTTTTCTCTTTTCTCTCTCTCTCAAATATCGTCAAATATTCCTCACTCAAGCTTTGACGCCCCAAAAGTGTGATTAGAGACGGCTCGGGATCACTCGCTCAGTCAGTTGGTGACAAACTTCAGGGCTGGCTCCCACTTTTCAGCGCTCCAGCCAAAACCAGCTGGCTCTTTCCTTTCTCTCTGACAGTTTTGGCAGCACCCAGTTCACTATGCTGATTAGGATACAGCTCCACCACGTTGCTGTAATGCCACTGCCTTCCCACATTTACAGAAATCCCCCATGCGCAACATTTTGTGTTTTCCATGAAGACACCCATCAGAGTTTTGTAGAGATCTAGAGGTGGGATAGAAGTTTACCACCGCCTGGTTGTTTTCTGTGCAGGAAAAACACTGATCATGGGACACATTCTTTTCAAGACCTCTGAGGCTAATTGTAAGGTTGTTTCTAAATGTTTTACTTGGCATCCATTTGTGTTTTTGACGTGATATGGCTTATCAAAGTTGGATACTGTACGGTAAAGCTCCTGCAATCCAACTTCAAGCCAAGGAAGTCCCTATTCAATTAGTCCTCTTAATCATACAGGCTTAATTGAGTTGTACCCTGGCGGTAATTTTCTAAAAGTCTTTGGCGCTAAATTACTGTCGGCATTATCGGCCTTTCAGCGGTGAGATATAACTTGAAATATTGAATTGACTCTATTTCTGCCATTTCACTGTAAACACGCAACATATTTACCATTCTAGAGGTATTCTAAAGGCCCTGGGGATTTCTGTCTCCATTGCAATTTAACGCAGCAGCAGTTTCTTTAAGTTTTGCTACAAGGATACTTTCGTCTTTCTTTATTTTCCCTTTTACAGTTTACACAGGAGAAGAGTGTACTCCATGATATAGAGATGATAATGTGTTTGTCTTTCTTTGTCCATCAGGTCCTTTCACAGATGTAGTCACCACCAACCTGAAACTGGGGAACCCTTCTGACAGAAAAGTCTGTTTCAAAGTGAAGACGACTGCCCCGCGCAGATACTGTGTACGGCCAAACAGCGGCGTCATCGATCCCGGAGCAACTGTCATTATCTCTGGTACGTTATTTTTGTTTTTATTATTAGTCTTTATTCCCTTTTAAATTCAGTGACCAGACATTCCTTTAGCCCCTCAACATGTTGTTAATAGAGTGCTACAGGGATGATGTGTTTTTGTTAGCATAGCACTAGTTCCCTCAACAACAAGCCAATGAGACTTTGTCCATTACATTTTGGATTATTGCTGAAAAAAGCTTCGTGGCAAACAAAACGTTATGATACTTACACATTTTTACCCAATTATCAAGTCCCCCGGGCTGCGCTTCACTACGTGATGTAGTGTAAGAACTGGATTTAGACAGAAACTGACTGTAGAGTCGGGATGTAACCATCATTTGAACCTTCAGTGGCCAAAATTAGTAACTTACAAACAACTTATTCACTAAGTCAGTCATACTGCAAGTGGGTACTGCCATCCAGTATTTTAGCATTTAAAAATATTAATCCATGTAACACAAGGCTAAGGAGTTAGATGCTTCATAATGCATCTTGCAAAGAGATGAGGCTCATTTCCAAAAAGGAGATACTGCAGAGGAAGATATCTTCAAGTCTTATAAGAGACTTGAAGGGAAATGTTCTGTAAATATCTTTTTGCTTAAACAAAACTAATAGGACACTTCTGATTGGAGGGTCACTGGCTACCTATTTAAATGCACAATGACATTGGAGACTTACTGTTTATACACTGGATTATATTGGTAGAAATAAACGTCTTAAAATTGGTTAGGAGATGATGGAATTAACTAATAATATAAAACCACAACAACATGAGGGTGATCAGATGTCAGCCTTCGACCTTAAGTGTGGGAGGAATGTACTAACTTGAGATTTCCACATTACATAAAGAACATTGTTTATTTTTGGCTTTCTGAAGTGAACATTTATTTCATTTAGGAAAATGAGATTATTAACATTGAGATCTTTTGACCAGGATGCATATTACCAGTATTGGTTTGTCGTGCTAAACCCAAGTACACAAAGTTCCAATGTTGAACACCCAAAGGTGAAGCGGACACACACACACACACACACACACACACACACACACACACACACAGAGCTTCAGGAGGTTCATAACTTATGTGGAGGCCTTCATCAGAGCATTTAATGAAAATGGAAGTCATGTCATTTGTTTACTGGACTTGACAGGTAATTGTCAGGTTCAAAGGGTCACATCTTGAGGTCACTTGAGATCCCAAATACATCTGACATACTGTTTTAACTGAGGTTACAGGTTCTGTTATGTACATTCTATGTTTCCATATTTTGAGTTCAGAGGAAGCATTGAAACTAAAATCATCTTGTTGTTCTACAACATTAAATACGTTGATGTCTTTAAGAAAGGAAAAGGGTTTCTTCCAAGTGGCTAAAGGACACTACTAAATGTAGTAACCCGACCGTGATGTGCTCTGTTTATAGCCTAACGTTAGCTTTTTACCTCTGGCCATTGCATTTATGCTTCATCAATCATAGAAGTGGTGTTCACAACAAGTATCATAATTGTTTGTTTGCCACAGAGCTTATTTTCTGCAATAATTCAAAATCCAATAAAAAAAAAAACTCCCGTTGGCATTTTGTTGAGGGAACCAGTGCGATGCTAACTTCCAGGGTTGGCCCACAAACATATGTTCTCCATATAATGCAATAAGGCTCTCAGGCTCTTTCAAATGTTTATTTTCTTGTAGATCAACATTTAATGTTATCCCTGCTGAGTCAACACACATACAGGCATGATTTACTCATTCCTCCGCCTCATATCTTTCTCAATAACTAACCAGTCATAACATTTCATGAAAGAAATCCACCTGCCCTCTAGTCGGCTTCATCAGTGGTGGAAAACTGAAACTAACAGAAAACCTTCTGCTTCTACATAAATCCCAGCATCGTGTGGCTCATTGTTCGTGCTAATGGTAACTTCAGCACCTCCGATAAAGTGTAGCTCAGAGCTGCTTCCTCAGAATCACACAGAAACTCAGAGCTACAGATCAGAGGGGAGGAGGGCAACGTCCCAGTCTTAAGCAGGGAAAGAGTCAGTGTGTGTGCGCTACCTTTTCATCTTTTGGGTATCAATGTTGTCACTGACAATTGATTTGTGGGATTTATTATGCTGATTATGATATATGTTTCCTGTAGAGAGATGTCTCTACTCAAATGTTTTAACATTGTTCATCTTTAATTTGCAGTCATGCTACAGCCCTTTGATTATGACCCCAACGAGAAAAGTAAACATAAATTCATGGTGCAGACGATTTTTGCCCCGTCACATGTTTCTGACATGGATTCATTGGTGAGTGATTTTTATTTACTTAAAGAAGTTGTTTAAAATGTGTATAGTAAAACACCGACTTTTAAATATATAGATACAAACACACCTTCAGTAATAAGGATGTATTTAAAGTTGGAGCTCTGAATTACATGCTTGTGTTACTCTATCATTAAAAACTCTTAATTTAAAGCTAGCCCCCCCCCCCCCCCCCACACACAAACTATTCACGTTGTAGAACGTGAATAGTAAAATGTGGTAGAACACAAATACGCTGGACAAATGTTTAAACTACGCTGTTTACCCTGAAAAAATGCAGTTTTCTTTAACCTGAGTTTAAATTGTATTTGTGTGCTTTTCTTTTAATTCTTGTTTAAGATAAATACAGATTAGAGTGAGCTTTCCATACATTATAACACCTCAGTGTCAAATGACACTCCTACATCTTTTTTTTTCTCTTTGAAATTGGTCATCAATGATGTCGGGGTAATTGTCATTCTGCAGAGTTCATATGTAAAGCGCTCTGCTCTTGTATAAGACCATAATAGCAGAACATCAGATGCATTGAGAAGCATTCTCAGTTGTCCACCAGAGGACAGCAAAGGCTCATACAGTCAGTAAAACATTCACATACCTTGAAGTCCTGTTCATGAACTGACTTGTCATGAATGAGAAGCAACATCCAGGAAGTGTAGAGGAACAAAGGTCTCCCTGGTCCTGATAAGTAAACTGGGATCTAATAAGGTTCCTGCTTTATCACATGGACCGTGTTACACCTTCCACTTATGACAGAGATTATTTCTTTAACTTAAACTTAAAGCAATTCTCTGCTTTATGAGCACTTTTAATCCGAACACCTTTGTCATAGAGAGTATAAAATAGAGTTCAGGAGCTGACGTGATGGAAATTTGTCACTCTAAAAACACAGACCTTAATAAACCAGTGGAGGAATGTACACTTGTGTTTGTGGTAAAATGAGTCGAGGGGGTTATAACTGTTATTTAAATGAAGCTGTGCATGTTTTATGTCTGCAGTGCATGTGAATAGTATATGATATATATAATAGTGAATAGATGTAGGTTGAAGTGTGTGTGTGTGTGTGTGTGGATATAATCCAGCTGTTAGTGGATGAATAACATGCCCATTGTTCATCTCCACCAGTGGAAAGATGCAAAACCCGATGATCTCATGGATTCCAAGCTGAGATGCGTCTTTGAGCTGCCTTCAGAAAACGACAAAGTGGTAAGAGATGCAGCCTCACGTTGAGAACGGCTGATTTCCACCTCATTTAAATCAACTGAAGTATGATTTCTGTCTCTGAAGGATTTCTGTCCAATGCTCAACTTTAAAACTTTCCAGAATACCATAACGTTCCATAAAGGCAAAAAAAACGTTGGAAAAAATGTACAGCAATAACGTCAAATTATATATTATGATAATTATTGCGATACCTTTCTAGTATCGGTATACCGTGCAACACTAGTGTGAAGTTAGCTGTGAACCTAGCAGTGCAGTCTGTGTGTACAGTTTGTTTTAGGTAAATAAATACTACATCTCAAGACCAAAGCATAATTACTGAAGTCAACAGCTGACTGTCAAATCAAATAAAGAAAGTTGAATAGAATAATATATGAACAATATTTGTCAGTTTTCAAATTGAATTGGACGAATTATAAATAATAAATAATCTAAAAATAAATGAATGTTCTCTTGTTTCATGTAAAATAAGGGCTGCATTCAAGATTAAATGACATAACAGGAAGCTTTTTTAATTTGTGTGTTTCTTAAAAAAATTTATTAATTTTAGAAAAATGAACTGAATTGCCCTGCAGCTTTAAATTCAGTTCATTCAGGGTGAAGTGATGTCACCCAAAAAAGCCACGATATTATATTCGTCTCATCTTCTAATAAGATAAGTTAGTGAGCAGGGACTTTATCTGTGGTTATGAAACCACTTGTTTCAGCTCTATCCTCTCTGTTAACATCACTGTTGGAGAGTGAATTCATGTGTTAGGATTCTGATCATGTTGGGCTCTTAGGTTGTTTCATATCTGTGACTTCATTTCAGATGTGAGTGGGTACGTTTGCTCAAAAGATTTGTGCTTTGTGTCGTAGTGGCGCTTCACATCACCGCTGTTAATAATCGTCACGGTCTCTGAACATTTGAGACATCCTGGTTTTCAACCGTCCGTGGGAAGAATGAACATTTCCGAGTTTGTCCATTCTTGGTTAACGGCTCTGGTCTCTCTGACCACATGTCTCTCTTTGGACCACGCGTATTATTCTCCGACTACTCGATTAAAACTATCTGCGACCCTGGACTCGCTGCAAACTGGCAGACAATAAGGAGATGGCGCAAAAAGACAAAATATAATAAAAGCATGGTACGATGATGGGAAGACGGCTCCTCCAGAGAAATGTACACCAATAAGTTTCATTGTTAGACCACACATAGCTGCTCAGGGTTTATGAATAGTGTTGAAATTTACAATCAACATTGACATCATTCAGCGCAATCAAAATTCCCACTTTATAGTGTGTTTTATCCCTATAGTCATAAATGAGATGCAGCAACTCCACTAACTCGGCATCAAAATGTACCACAGAGTTGAATCGACGCTTCTCTAACAGTGTCAACTTCAACAGAGCGTCATAATAAACTGGTGACTCTCTGAACACTGGGAGCCTGTATTAATGAACTCAGTGTAATCAGGATTTAGATAAGCAGTGCTGCTGGACAGCTCAGCGGGTCCTCACAGTTCAGGTGAAAATGCCACCGGTGTCAGATTTAGCTTACGCTAAGAGGCTCAACAGTGAGGCTATGTGGACTGCTCAGTCAGCACAGTGTCTGCGCTCTGCTTCCTGCTTTTGCCCGTGTAGCATGTACAGTATAGTATGTATGTGCAAAATGTTAATTATGTAAATGTGCAGGATGACTATGTAGTTTGAGGTGTAACGTCATAATGTGGAAGATTTGTGTTTAGGCGTAATAAGCTGTCAAACCCCGTACTTTGGTTTGGTGGAGTACCAAATACTGTCAAGTACTGAAAGCTGGTTAACAATTACTACACAGTTCTTGCCGTCTCACAGACGGATGTTTTTCAAAAACTCACTTGTGAAGGAACCGAAAACAATCCGTCGCTCTCTCAACCACTTCTTTTACCTAATGAAGGTATGAGATCCAAAAAGGCTTAAATAAAGTCAGCACAAGTGATTGTCAGCGTGCAGGATTGCTTTTTTTTTTGTGTGTCTTTATCTTAGTTTTGATCATATAGTTGCCCGGGACCCTCACATCGGTACTTTTGAGGTGCCTAAATGAATTGTTTATTATTTTGTACAAAAACAGACCTGGGCCTTGATAGACTTTAATATCAGCTTGCCTTGGATGGTGGTACAATGGATAATAACATCATATCATCATATCCTGTCTGTGTGATGATTGTCAACCCTCATCTACCGTTACTACAGTTGTTGCATGTCCATTAGAAAGCCCTTCATTTCCCCATGCCGCCATGTTGTCTGTCCCACAAAACAAAGCCACATCAAACGTGACTTCTTGAGGGACGCGTTTCCTCTCTGGTCTCTTTGATCAGCCACTGTGAGCTTCTGGGCCTCGGAGAAGGCGGCCTTTCTTTGGCACAGGCCCATCTCCCTACTTAACTCACGACATGGCGGATTTCACGTCATTGGCTCTTTCTCTCCTCTACTTGTTGGGCAGAATGACGTCGAGGCGACCACCAAAGCAGCCCCTCTGATGAACTCTGCGAAAGGCGACTCATCAGCAGCCACGGTGCCTGTAACTGCCTCAGGAGACGATCCAGAGATGAAGAAAGTGCTGGAGAAGTGCAAGAGGCTGCAATCTGAGATGAGCAAGCTGGGTGATGAGAACCGGCAATTAAAGGTCAGATCTGTGGATACGTGATATTCATAACGTGGTGAAACATTCTGGTTTCATAGGCCTTTTATCACACCACATTTTGTCATACTGGTCTCTATAAGTTTAGCCCAAGCAGTAATCTCTGGGGCTGAAAAATGAAGCCCAAAACTGCAATTCCTCGAATGGCCACTTGAGGCTCCAAAAGGGAGTCGATCCCCAGGGACCCCCATGTTAAGATGCCCAAATGATTGAAACGATTAAGGGCGTGATTGACGAGTCACTACCAAAGCGTTCGGTTGTATTAAAAGATACTCTAAAGGAGTCGGCTGTTTATTTTTTCCCCAGTAAGTTCATAAGAAACGTGCCAATTAATATCACAGTTAACGCAAATTACGGCTGCACTGTGCGACCCAAGCTAGCGTTAGCATTAGCTGGTAACTTGCCGTCTGTTATGCTAATGGTACTAAGTTTGAGACCGCTTATCTTAATTGATGCATGTAAACCTGTATTGTGCAGGTCTGTTGACTGTGTCCTGCTCTCCCTCTGTTACAGGATGATGGCATTAGAATGAGAAAGATGCCTCGCTCAGACCAAATGACATCAAACTCAACTAGCCTCCTCGGCCGAGAAGCCAGCAGTGCCTCCCTGCCCTCCCTCCTCGTCGTGATAGCAGCCATCTTCATCGGATTCTTCCTAGGGAAGTTCATCTTGTAGACTGGGAGGTGCATGCCAGCCATATCCCCCCCAGCCCCCCCCCCCCCCCCCTCCACCCCCACCCGCCCCGGCTCCGGAATAAAACAGGCCTGGAAAAAAAAAAAAAAAAAAAAGAAGTCTTTGTGTTGACTTTGCCATATCATTGGTAGTGTGTGGCCTACAGTGAACACATCTGTACAGCATCATTCAAAGGCGTCGCCTTTTTACAATCTCACGCGGTTAAGTTCACACAGAGTTGAGAAAAAGAAAGGCGGCAAAAAAAGTGAATGTTCCCTTTTTTTTTTTTTTCTGTTTTTTGATGGCTGGATTATACAGGTGATGTGGTGGGACAATGCAAGTTGTATGCTATCGGTCAACATGGAAGATGAGTGAGCCATGGGCAAGACGCAGTCAAAAGATCCATTATTCTTCTCTCTCTGTTGTTTTTAATAGGAATTGAATGGAATGTTAGGTGTCTTGTAAATGTTTTAAATCCTTTTAAACAAAAACGGAGAGAACTTCCATCAAACACACCTTGCTACCTGTTGCTGGATTGCCTCTGAAGTAAATTTGTTCAGTTTGTAATTTCTACTTCTTGTCTTGGAATGTTCAGGTCCAGCTGGGGATAATATAGGTGCCTCCTTCTTGTACGTTTCTGTCCTTTCCTTTTTCCTTACAACACCAATGCAGACTTTATATTATTATTATTATTATTATTATTATTATACAAATCATATATTCCTTCTGAGGCAAATGTTGACTGGAATGAGGTCTCATTCTTAAAATCCTGTCCCATGGTATTAAGCGTTGAAGAAATAAAAATGAAAAACAATATGGTTTTGATAGCAGTCTTTTCCTGTCTCTCTCCTTCAATGATACGCCCTTAAATATTATTATTTCATTCCATAAAATGAGTGTATTGTTTGTGTGCCAGGTTCTCCTCTCCGTCTTGCCACCGTTTCTTTTTCAGTACAAGGACAACGTAGAATATGTGAGCTAACCATGCGTTTTAATTACTCGTGACATTTCTACTAATTGCAAAGAGTCAGAGAACTAGAACATGCTTCACAACCTCGGACTCCTGCTCTGTTACGAGCTTTAATTGAAGAAGACTCTAGTGTTGAGTTATGCTTTGTTTGTTGACGGGAAGTTTGGATCTCTTTTGGATTCTAAATTTAGTTGTGAAGGGAGGAGATTCTTACACATTGTAATGGTTTCATCTTGCACAAAGTATTTTTTTAGGTTGTTCTGCCAAAGTAGTTTGGCACATTATAGGTTGCTGGATGGCAAAATCTGCACTGGTCATTTGGCCCAAAACTTAATTCGATTCAGCATGATTGCTAAAATACAGAACCTTCTTCACAAGTCTTATTTTCCCCTAAAGTGAAACCTGCAATCATTGAATTAAAGCGAGATGTATGATTCATACCGTCTCCTGGAGGACAGACCAGCGTGGGAAAAGACCAGGAGATTTTAGTTTGTTCGTTACAGTAGTGAGAGAGAGACTTAAGCATTACATGCTTTACTGTTACTGCATGGAGATAGTGTGCGACAAGCCGAATGTTACATGATTGTAAATATGACCAGCTGTTGCATCTCAAATAGAATATTGGTTGAAAATCACAGGAAATACACGGTGGGGGCTTTCATTTTGAGGGATCAATTTTTCAACATGCAATACATTTATGACTTGACAGCATACTGTTGACAATTCAAGTAGATACTATATTCCATGATTTTCTTTTTTTTTTACAAAGTATACAAAAAATCAACACTTTAAAAATGGACTCATTAGATAGAGTATCAAACCTTTTATTATATACATGTATCCAGTTACAAAAAGACATTTCTTGAAGTCCAATACAGGTTCTTCAGTCTGAAGAAGATTTTGCATTAATGATGAGACTAAGAACGTTTTTCCACTGCAAAAATAAAGTATGCTGTGATGGCATGTTTGTTCCGTCTTTGTTGAACACTGTCTGAAAGTGTTGTTGTAGAGCAGAAGCATGCTGGTAAACTCTCAAACATGTACTGGTCCACTATCATGAGCGTGACGATATCACAGAGTCCTTCATGAATATTATAATGGAGATCCCACTGAAGGGAGCTGATACTGTGCCACACCTGATGACCGCAATGCCACAGAAACCTCAAATCTACAAATGAACCAAATCTTTTTGTCTTTAACTTTAAAATTTCACAGATTCCCCCAATGGAAGCCTTTTCAAGGAGCCGCACAATCTGGACATGGTGCGGCTTTTATACAGTGCTTTTGGACCAGAATCTGCAATTACATAAATGTCCAGTTATTCATGTTGGATCATTGTTCTAAAAAGTTGAAAGAATATTTACCCCAAAAAATACTTAAATTCCTGGTTAACCTCAGCCTTCTCTGTTGTTACAAAAAAACTTGACTTTAAAGCACGATCTTATTTGGAACATAGACAGTTATTTTCAATGTTTGATCCATCAGACCACCTATTTATGTCTAGGAATATAAATGTATTCGAGTCCCTTTGCATGTATTCCATTAACCGAGAAAAACAAAACATGTCACAGCTTGGGATTGCACATGAGGCTGGACAACGATTCAATATTCTCCTTTTCATAGATAGGTATTGGAAACATATTGCGATAATTCCAAGGAAATTGTAATTTAAAATGAACACATTTTCGCACACAACAATGGAACACCGTTCAATGCATTCATTTGATTTTTCATACATTTACAATGTTGATATTTATTAAAAAAAAATATTCTCATAATTGTATTGAATTTAGCCATATTGCCGAGTGCATCTGAAGTCTGAGTATTTGTTGACAACGCTAGTTGATATGCCAATTTTCCAGGTGCCATTTCCCAATCTGAGTACAATATAATTGAAAAATGTCCCCAATAGAAAGAAGGTCAAGTGTTGGCCAGTGAATATGGAGCTCTGAGTAGTGTCGCGCCTTTTTACTGTAAACAGTGACTATTCACAAGCACGTCTTGAGACAAGGAGCTTATTGTCAAGAGGTTATTGTAGAAAAGGTTTCCCCACATCAAACTGAGTCTTGATGACTTGATAGTTGCAGGTAAATACACTGTATAAAACATACTCTCAGGTCTGTGTGGATATATAGACGTCTTTGAATATTTGTGGAAACGCAGACAGCTTGGTCTTTGGTTCCACACTAAAGTGCTAAAGTTTCTGTGGTGCAGCAGCGTCAAGTCTTTTTGGTAGCTGGCAAGGACTTCAGAGGATCAGAAGCACCAGTTTTCATCCTCTTTCACATCAGAGAAGTAAAACGTTAAAATTAGCCGTCTGCTCTTGTAATCCACACTTTTGTCTTGTTGCGTCTTATGTCGACAAAAATCCCTAACTGCTCTCTAGCTTTGCCGGCTGAGAAGCAAAGACGCGACGAATGCGACGAGAGTCACCTCGACGAGCTGCTGGCTGCCTCTGTGCCATCCCGTGCAGTCATTGTGATGCAGCAGAGGCCCGTCGATGTCGTCCTCTCTGCTGTTCTCGGACGACTGGCTGCTTGCCGAGCACTGCATCAGGGGCATCTGGTAGGATGTGGCCCGCTTCTCCGGCCGGTCGGGGCTGGAGCCGTCGCTGGGACGTTGGCCGTTGTAGAGCAGGTAGCGACCGTGGGCATCCTGCTCCATGCGGAAAAGCTCGTACTCTGTGTGGGGGAGCCGGATGCCCAGAGCCACGCAGCCGTTGGTTAAGGTGACGTCCTGCTCCACCCCAACCAGCCAGGACCCCTGCACACCACATTCGTTACCATTGAAGACGTTGAGGAGGGAGGTGGTGGTAAAGTCCATGGGAGTTACTCTCATGTGGTTCACTAGGGGAGAAAAGACATAAGATCTGTTAACTCCTTCGGTGTTTTTCCTCGCTTTCCTAACGTCTCAGCTCCTCCAAGCGAGGATGTGATATAGACGCGAGGAAGAGCCGAAGATAAGAAATCCTTGGTTCCACAGTTGTTTTAAATTAAACTGTTACATCACGTCACTGGATTAAAAACGTCTGTGTAGGATACACCTGTTTTTGGATCCCCCAATATGGTAGAGGGGGAACAATTCCCGGTCATGGGAGGAGAGAGGACGTGAGGAAGCATAATTCAGCATAACGAAAAGCACACTAAGAGTAACACCAGCAGGACTGAACCTCTCGTTTTTGATAAACCCCAGAGTAGTGATGTGGTGCAAAGGACTTCAACTGGATGCAATGTTTCTCTGCATGTCATTACAACTCTGGCCCTATTCTTTTGTAAAATCCGCCTACCAGCACCTCTAATGTCATAAAGGACATTGCATACATTAAATCTGAAGTGTAAAAAAAAGACCTGTTGTTTTTATGTGCGGGATTGTTTCTTGGCCAGTTGCAGTAACGTCCTGCAGTTTCAGCTGGTCGCCTTGTCTAATGGTGAAAGGAAGTCAGTATACATAAAACTCGGTCCCAGACTTCTCATTAATCTCTCAAGCAAGAAAGCGAATAAAAATATTTCCCAAAATTAAGCATTCCTTTAACTTATCGGACTGTTACAAAGAGTCGTACCGAAATAGTTGTATCAACAATCAAAAAGAGGAGTAGAAACATAGTTAAGGATTTAAGATGTCCTCGTCATCATATATTGGTGTAAACTATTAAACTAAAACTTGCAGATTATGTTGCTCTTTACCTTGTAATTTTGTCTTTAATTTCTCTTATATAGTTTTTCTTACTTCTATTCTTATTTTAGTTTTATACCTCTTAGTATTTTTTTTTAAATTTCTCTATTTATCTGTACTATTTATGTCCTCGATTGAATAAAGGTAAAGTCAGAACAATTAGGGAAGATTAGTTTTTTCTAGGCACTTGAACTCTTCTGAGAATCGTTTGTATTTAACGTTTGAAAAAAAAAAAAAAAATTAGCTTTAAGACCAGAAAATATCAACCAGTCACCTTTGAAGACTAAGTCTGTCCCGCCCAGGACGCGGGTGGAGTGAAGCCCTCTGCTGTAGCGTCCGCGGGCGTAGATGGTGAAGGTGGGGTGTTTACAGACGGGGTCAGAGTAGTGGTAGTAGTGTCCCTCCCACGTGTGGTTGTTGTCGTGGAAGATGAAGTGACGGGTGAGGAAAAGGACCTCGGGGCGAACTTCACAGCGCTGGCTCACCCACTGACCGTACAACCCGACAGTCAGGTCGGCTCGCGGCGGCAGGATGGGAGGGTGAAACTCATCTGAGCGGTAGATGATACGACATACAATGCAGCCGTGGTCATGGTTCTGAAACACAAGGGAGAGAAAGGTGAGCCAAGTATATACAAATACAGCTACATAAACTACAATAACCATGAAAAACTAATTAAAACAACACGAACAGGAGGTTATGTTGAAATAAAGATCCTTAATAAAGAAAAACAATTGCTTCTTAAGCAACTGTATTAGGCAAGGTGACTTAATGTGTCACATGTCACACACCAGGGAAATTCAATACAAACACAGCAAAGATAAAAGTTTTACAATTCAAACAGTACAGGCAAGGGACACAAGAGATTCAAAATGTAAAGTAACCTTTGGGACCACCAGTAAGCTAGTCCCAACAGGTTTTAGAAGGTTCATATAGCAAAAGCATATCAGAGATGTATTTGGGCCCAAAGCCACTGAGTGATTCGCAGACGAGCAGCAAGTCAACAACAGAACATTTACAGATTTATTTCCCATATCAACAGTTATCACACGAAAAACACTAAATTTGCAGTAAATAAACAATAACAGACATTTTATAGTTTAAAAAAAGCTTGCCCTCTGGTCAGGCTGTTCTCGTTCAGCGTCATGTGATGGAGACTAAACTACATTAAAACAGAAAAGAATCTTTATTTCTAAACTGAAATTCCTCAGACGACATATACACTTATTGATAAATCAGCAATGAGCTAATATCGGCTAATGATATCTGTTGGGCTCTATTGATACAGAAGCGTAAAAGTACATTTTTGCAGGTGAAAAATTTACAAAAATTAACAAAAATTAACCATGAAAATCATGAGCTGTTGATCTGTTTGCAAACTCTGAGCTGAAGTTCCCTTTGAACATCGCTGTACAAAAAACCAGTCATATTAAATCCGTCAGCACTGTAAGCTGGTTTTAAATCATTATCAGAATATAGTATTGTTAAATATACACAAAGAACTTCTGGCGTCAGTTCGGGGGTGAAGGAGGAAAAACAGTTTCCTTCAGTCTGATTCTCTTGAGTTTTGGAAGCCAGACGAGCATTTTCTCAGGGTGATCGCATCATTTTACTGTAAAAGACAGATGTCTGGTTGAACTACAGCCATGACAACAGGAAGTCACACCGCGAACAGGGAGCTGAACTTACTTACAAAACAACAGCAGGGTGTCTTCCTCACCCTGATGAAAAGAAAAAAAAAAGTCTATAAATGACCAGGACAGCTGTGGGTCTCTGGCTGCAGAAAAGACTTGAGGGCCTTGACGGACACGGAGCTGGAAGCCTTCATCGTACTGTATTCCACAAAGTCTCTTCCAACGACTAAACTCCAGGGAGGCGGTGGAGTTTTTGTTATTTGATGGGTGGTCAAAATTTAAGACCGAACCCCACCAACCCAATCACTCTTTTCTCAGACAACACTATGTCTGCATGGGATTTATGGGAAGTAAAAAAATTCTGAAAGAAGGAGGGAAAAAAAAGTCACCACCTCCTACAGATGAGATAATCCCAGTGCAGCTCTAAAAAAACGCCTCAGAGTGACGGGTTAATGGGACAGCTGGAGGGGAGGCCTCCTCTGAATCCAGCCCCGCGTGTGTGAGAGCGTAGTGCACGTTTACATCTACTTATATGTACGATTAAGACATATACACTGTATGTATGTAAGAGGAGGGAAAATAAATACAGTATGCAGAGAGTTTATTTTAACACATATGTGTAGACAAGAAAAAGAGCAGACGGCTGCAGGTGTGGAAAACATGTTCCAGATCTTGAGCCCATAAAACACAGACAGCCTGTCTGAGCTGAAAAAAATGTCCGGACTATGAACATGTCAACATTTTTATCAACTGCTCTCTTCTCGCGTGTAAACTGTGGAGGCTGGACACTAGGAACAATGTTCAGAAAGATTTTAGTATGAAAATCAACCTGATACGAGATAAATTCAGGGGGAATCATGTTCCTCCTCCCCCCATCCCCAGTGGAAATAACACCATTGAGTGTTAAAGCCAGTTCAGAGCCGCTTCAGGCAAGCTTTACCCAGTGCTTGTACAATTATTTGCAGGTTACAAATAAAAGTTTTACTGCTGTTGTGACACCATACTTGCCTCAAACATTCGAAATAATGATTAGAATCCAGTTTATGGTTTTACTGGAAGCTTCTCCAACTGAGAAAACCATGTAAAACTAAACTAAGACTAACAGGGAACAAACGAGTGACTTCTCTTAAGAAATATAGTTCAAAAGTGGAAGTGAAAAATGAGAATTTGTCACCAGGAATTGAGGCTGGAACCACAGAATATTTGTCTTTTTTTAATTGAAAGTTATTTACAATAGTTAAATTAGTTTTTCTGTCAATCAGCTAATTTGTTATTGACTACCGTTCAGCTCGTTAACGGATCAAACCAGTCTTAGTTTGAGTGGGTGAAAGCATGGACAAGCTGCTCTCAGTAAACCTATTTTTTTTTGCTGTTTAAATGTAAAATTATTACTTTACATTTAAACAGCAAAATACGCAGTTTGTAGATTCCATAGCACACAATGTCCAATGTGTTCAAGCTTGTGTTTCAATAAATTGTTGGGTCTTCACGCTGGATTCAAATCATTTTATACTCTTCTTGGAATTGAAGAAAATAAATGAGGAAATGAGGAAGGATATTACTTCTCTTGCTTCATGTAAAATTACATTTATTCATTTCATTTTTACTGCGACATTTGGCGGACACTTTGGTCCGTCTTGGCGTACAATCCACGTCACAGTAGATCAAGGAGAACTAGAACTGAATTACACTTTGTTTGGGCAGAAATCTTTCATTTGGGGATTTTGGGGATTACCGCCATAGTTCAGGGGAAGATGATGTCCAGAAGCAAACATTTTACGAGGAACAGAAACCACGTCAGGCTTTAAAACACTTCTTGGTTATATAATAGAAACTACACCCAGTGGTGGGATGTAACTTAGTACATTTACTCAATTGGTGCTTGAACTTTACTTCAGTGCTTCCCTTTCATGCAACTTTATATTTCTACTGCACTGAATCTCAGATCAAATGTAGTACTTTTTACTCCCCTATAGTTATCTGACAGCTTACTGTTCAGATTACAGTTTCCCCTGTCCAGTTAGAAACATACATCTCCACATGTGTTGATGTTGAATGTTTGTGATGAACTGAAAGATGAAGTGTTACTTTGTGTTCATGCGTGTGTGAAAATTATCCTACTTTTTAAGCTCAATAAACTTTTTGATGAGAAAATACATGGTGATCTTAAAGAATATGATGTGCTGCTGTTTAATAAACTACCCACCAGTATATAATATAATTACAGAATCTAAACATCTACAGCAGTACAATGCAACGTACGCATTAGTGATATTAATCAAAAACAAAAAAAAAAATCATATTTAATAGTAAAACATAGTTAATAGTGAATTCATAATAAGAGTCTTATCTGGCTTTTGCAATATATTTCAAAGGCTTATAGTCTGAAAAAGAAGTAGCAAAAGAACAAAGCACAAACCAAACTTAGGAAAGCGTAACAAATGACTCTCTGCATGAGGGATACATGTGAAAACACCATAACCACCGAAACACTTTACCAACAACAACAACAATATAAAAACACAGATCCCTTCCTAACAAGCATCATTATCAAGTGCTCGTTACTCTAACAGTGAACCAGGCGACAGAGAATGGAGAGAACAGAACAGAAACAAATTTAAAAACAAAGCCTGCTGCCTCGCTCTTGCGTCACACTTCTGAGATCCACCCAATAACCACCAATGAACATGCTGGCACCAGCAAACGCTCTGGACGGGGACCAGCTCTGGGTACACCGCTTATGATTAATGGATTGGATCGTCAGCCATTGCAATAAAAATCCCTGAAAAGAAACCGTTACAACCTCGAGAGATGGTCGGATTTAGTGCTTTTTGTGTAGGACGGAGTGAGGTATACTTTCTACCACCGTTTCACCCAAAATGTATACAATTTAAAACAGACGTTACTGTACGTGCATAGCTGGTGACCAATGCGGCCCAAATTTTACCAATAGTTATCATGATGCTTAAAAAAATGCTATTATAGAAGCCAAACTTAAAGAGCCAGCTCACTCAAATTACAAAATAAAATGTCCCCACTTTTCTCAACAGGGATAAGACTGCTTTTTGCCTCCACGCATATACAATGTAATTTCATTTGAACAATTATTAGACCACAAAAATATTGCCTCGTGCAAATTTCAACAGCATTATGTTTTCAGAAACATTTTGAGTTATTCTTATTTTACACTGGAACAACTTTCTGCAGAACTTTCTGACCGCCATCTCCTGTAGGTAAGACTGACTATGGATAAGTACCTCATATACATCCCCATTTAAAAAACAACAACAACAGAACTATCCCTTCAAGGCAATGCTGTAATTATGTTTGACCCTTAACGGCAACAAGTGAATCACACCCGGGCCTTACTCCTATTCAGAAAAGATGGAGGAGAAATAGAGCAAATGCAACACTTTGATTTGAGCCTCAGGCATGCATGAAATCAGACCTGGTATGCGCTCGCTGGAATAATTAATATGGCCGCATGATCCCAAATTCTAGGAATACCACATGTTGAGCGCTCCCAGAGATAGGCCGGGTTTCACATTGCGCCTCTGCGGACCAGAGGGGCTTAAGGAGAGCAGCTCTGGTCGTTGCAGAATCACAGGGGAGCGTGTCTGATCACAGATCCTCACTCCACACTGTTTACATTGCGATCAGCAACACCAAGCCCCATCATCCCCGTTCAAATGGATATTTATTTAGACATGATTTTATTGTAATCTCTGTAGAGGGTGACAGTGAAAACATCACTCTAGGGTTTCACCCAGCGGGGGGGAATGCTGTTCAGCAGTGTAAATAGAGAAATTACATCCCGCAAGCACAGCGGAGGAAAGAAAGGGCCTCTTTCTTGATGCTAGATTTTGGAGATGAAGTCAGTATGTACACAGTTTCTGGTTTCGACTACTGCAAATGTTTAGTGTAGAGGGGCAAGATCTTTGCATATGCACTGATCCTAAATCAGATTTGGATTAAAACGGTAGTTGAATAACTCTTAAAGTGTGGTTTGTTACCACAGACAGGTGGAGTTTACAGCCGCAAAACAATTCAGATTGTCTCACAAGTTATAATATTACAAACACTTGACATTCAGCCTTCTACACTTGTTCAGCACAGAGCACTGCTCTGATACCTCATAAACAAAACACGAAGACTTACTTTCAAATGCTATTTTACCCAGGTCTCCTCACAGCACTGCTTAGGCTACGCTTAAGATAAACTCTCATATCTTCAGGTCAGTTCATGCTGGTTCTGGTGTGTGTGGTCTTTGCAGTGGGGAGGGTCGACACAGCGGGACTTGAGTTCAGCAGAGGCTCTCCACCGAGCTACATGCTCAGGACGGAAAACAAAACCCTACCTGTGGCTTGGTCGTGCATTCCAACAAACACAAAACACAGTGGATGGGAAGAGATCTCTTCTGTGTTTCAGAATTCTGTTTTTTTCTTGTTTCCTACTCTGTACTCCCTCACAACACCTTATGATTATGTTGTGATCCCTTGGAAGGGCAATCTACAGAATTACTGCAGCTATACTTTGGCTCTTTAAAGACTCCACGGCCACATTTCCCCGTCTTTCCTCTACCTGAGAGATGATCATTCGGGACTTACCTTGGCATTTTGCAGGGCGGTCTGGTAGCTGGACGGCTTGTAGTACAGCCTCTGGGACGACTCGGTGTGGATGTCTCCTAGAAACAGCTCCTCCACCAGGTGATCCATGTTGTGATGCAGGTACTGCTTCTCCATCCTCAGCAGCTGCAGCTCATGCATGGCAAAGTTAAGCTCCCTGGAGCAGTCGTAGCCGCCCTCCTCGCTCCACAACTCGTAGATCACACTGGGCTCCCAGGGGCCCTTCACGGCTCCTCTGCAGCTGCGGTTGAACCTCTGGCTGAGCTCTTTGGCCACGGTGGCCGTGTGGCAAACCATCTGGACGTGGTGGAGGTGGTATTCTGCCTCTGTGCCGCCGCGGATGATCCAGGAGGCCTGGCGTAAGCGCAGACGACCCCGGATCACCAGGGTGTAGGTGGGTTTGGTGCAGTGGTTGTCCTCATAGTAGAACTGGTGAGCCTGGAAGGTGTTGTTGGAGTAGAAACTGTAGGAGCGCGTCAAGAACTCCGGACCTGGTCTCACCTCACAGCTGCAACAGGAAACAGAGGTTTCAGATAAACACCGTGCAAGTTCTTATTCAAAATATGTTTAAATAAATGCCAAAAGGTCTTAAGTTGGTCCAGAGTGTTTTAGTGTGCAGCAAGTTATGTTGTGGTAATGCAGATGCCAGCAGGGAATTAATGGAAAAGTCTTTGTGGCTGTGTTATGTTAGCATAATAAGCACATGTGGATGTAGCATGCTAACCTGCTACCATTAGTAGGTTAATATCTGGTCATCTCAGTGTGCATACTGTCATTATTCACATTGTTTAATGAAATAACCACTCGATAGATTGAATAATGAAATGAACTCATTAGTTGTATTAACTTCAACTGGCAAAATGTTTGTTGACGAGCTCCCATCTACATTACCTGCAGGTCATTGGTCTAAACTGCTAAACAGGAAGTGAGAGCTTCCAATGGGCTTTATAGTAGAGGAGCTAAGACTGTACCATGTTGAGTAAAGTATAGGGGGGCATTAGGTGCAGTTCAGGTGCAGACTTGCCAGGAGCTGTATGCTTCTATAACTTCTCTTTTATTCAAGTTCTTGTGCGTTTTTTCATCTTGTTGGTGTTATGTACACTTCAGAATAACAAGCAAAAACGCCTAAACTATAGGCTACATGTCACGTTTTAATGCCCTTATAGGGGCATTAGGGGATAGTTGCATTCGATTTTGTATGTCAAATCTTCCTGCCTGCCTGCCTGTGAATTAAAGATGCATAGAAAAGACAAGTCGTCGTTCTTTACCTGGTGGACACCCAGTGACCCTCTACGCTGGGAGGCATCTGCACAGTGATTCGGGCTCCGTTGTGAAGGTGCTTCAACATGTGTTTGCACTGGGAGTCTTTGAGCGATCGGCCGAAGGTTTTCTCCAGAGAGAGGCGGCTGGACCGACCGTCTAAGTAGTGAAGAGAGGAACCACCTTCAGCCCAGCCTGCGGACACAATAAGGACACCAAAAGGTTGGGTGAGATTTAAATTTTATTAATTCAATTGCTCTTCATAAAGAGAAACAGATTTTATTGTTAAAATGTGAAATAATAACAATATTTTTTTCATGTTTGAGTATTAACGCAGTGTAATGAATTATACTGAAATCCTGAATAGATACACTGATGCTGAATAAGCCATTCAGCTGTTTTAACCTCAGACATGTGCTTCATTGAGGTTGAAATGTTGAATAAACCACTAAAGATCTTTTTTTCTTTTAAATCTTTAGCACCTAATAAATGAAGCTCAACTGCTTTTAAACTGATAATGAAGTTAATTACAATTACTTCAAATAGAGAAAGAGGTTGTCTGTTTAGTTTGAGGTTTGGCTTTCATGTTTTCACTCTGCTTGATCAATCAGGCCTCTTTGTAGTTATTTTAACTCATGTCATCACCCGGGGATTACAGGGCTTCATCCGTAACCTGCAACACCTGCTATGAGTGGAGTCTTTATGGGTTAATATTAGCTAAACATGTGATGAAAAGGCAAAGCTTAGAAGTCCAGGTTGAAGAACCTTCACAGCTGACTTGAAACAAACGCTAAAATAAACTGTAAATCAAGCTACAAAGAAAGTTAAAAAGCACAAGAGCAGCATTGAAGATCGAGTTCCCACCCTGTCTGCGTACCCTCGATGCACCACATGAAATAACAATATGCTCAACAACGGGCTGAGCTTAAGGGGATACAATATCGGAAATGAAAGCATTTTTAATGCCTTCAGCCAAAGAAAAGCCTTGAAGCCACATTCCAGCAAGGATTTATTCAATGTAATACTCTAATATCACCAAAATCTACCTTGAAATATGAAGACTTTGCTTTAAATTCTTTCTATTTGGACCCAACATGCTGGGCAATATCATTTAACACCTTGGAATGCCGCTGCAGTCGCCTCAGTGCTTTTAATTTGAGACTAACACCAAGGGAGGAACAAAAAAAAAAAACACGTGATTAAAGAAGCCAGAAGCTCCATGAAGAACAAAGGTCCATCCAGTTTGTTTACACCCATCGAGGCAGCTCCTATGTGTGTAAATCACCACATCACAGCGCTGCTCAGTGGAAACACTGGACAGGGGGAGACTTGATCCCCCCGACTCAGCTGGTGGCATTAGCAACGCTGCTGGCTGGATTTGTGTTTAAATAAAGTCAAAGAAAAGGCTTCACAGTTGTCTGTGTGTGTGTTTATGTGTGTGAGGCTGTTTTTTGCACCTGCAGTCCGTTGTGGATCAGAGGAAAAAGCCTAAGTGGCTGCCAACAGTTGCTTTTACAATGATGAGAGCAGAAACTACCAAGTATGTGTGTGTGAATTTAAAAGAAAACCTGGTGAGATGTTTAATGCAAGCAGGTGAATTGCAGTGTATAGGGGACACACACACACACACACACACACACACACACACACACACATACACACACACACACACACACACACACACACACACAATCAAAATACAAATACATGCATGCAATAGATATGCAAAAATACACAAGGTATAGTATTAAAAGTACAAACATACAACAAGGGCTGGGTTAACAAACACCATCAATTGAATTACCAACATTCTGAATCTATTACTGACATTAATTTGTGCATGTAGTATGTTTTTGCGCTGAAACATGTTGATTAATAAATAGTAAGTGGACATTAAGTAAAAAGACCAGCTGAGTCAATACTCAGCTTCTCAAATGTGGATATTTGCCAACACATCTTCATACTTAAAACGACCTAAGAGGTTATTTGCCAATGAGTCCCAAAATGACATGTATTTTGCATGAGCGTTGAAGAGTAGCTGTGACATGAGCAAAAGGGAAAGGGTCGCTGTTTTAAACAAGTGGTAAACGTTGTGAATTGGAACAAAACTTTTTGGTTTGGATTTACACTACAATGGCAAAGCGGAGAAGAAGGTGGGACAGATAACACTCAACGCTACAATCAAAAACTCTGAAAAGCTCCCAAGAATCAGCCATATTGGATTTAAATACCACTCGATATCAGCTCTGCAACAGACATTATGGATATGATATAGTAACACACAGGAAGATGCTAGGAAATATGGGTCATGTATGTTCTCCTCAACAGAGATACTGAATGAATATATTTCTCCAGTATCTTCAATGTCCCTCCTTGCCAGCTTCCAAACAAATCTACTCACCTAAAAAGACAATTCATGTTAAAAAGGAAAGCTAATTTATACTCTAAACTGAGAATAACTTGCATTAAAAAAAAGTCCAACATTGTGTAGTTATTTTGATAACAGATGTGGATGACTGAGCAGCAGTGACAGACCTGATCCAGAGTCTTATTTCAACATTTATTTGTGGCTCTGTGGGAATATCATAATCATAATGAAACACAAGCTTCATTTCTTCTTTTTTAACGACGACATTTTGTCTACATCAAAGCCAAACAAGCACTCAGAATGGAAAACAGGCTTACAGGAAAATAAATGAGGAAATTATTAAAAAGAGGTTATGGGCAGACTCTTTGTAAAATTACTTTTGAAAAGGAAGCGCCTCCACACATAATGAGTGTGAGTTTCTTCCAAAAGCTTTCTTTTAAGAAAGCGCTCCCCACATTAAGGCAATAATCAGGCTCGACCCTCTCGAGTGCCTCGCTGAAGCTGCTTTCCCAGACTGCTGCTCTCTATCTAAATCAAAGCACCCATAAAACTCCCAGAGCCCCAAACCACAGAGAACATTTCCAGTTGGCCTGATCCCACCAGTGAGGTAACAGCACTGGGACCCCTGACAAGCAGAGAGACTCCACATCGTTTATGGGAAGGGAATAACCGAGAAGTGCCAGAGCAGAGGCCAGACAAAGGACTGTTCTTTGTATTATCTTAGCATTTGGCAGTGACCATGTTGGACCTGAAGACAACATTAAACTTTGGAAGGATTTGTCAGGACTGTACTAAGTAGAGAGGTCAAATATAAATTACGGTACTGGCTTGAGTATTGTTTATTTCTTTCTAAATATTTCAGGGGGGAATACAGCACTTTTTGAAGTCTGATACATATATATCTTAAGAAGTTGAAGTAAAGTCATAAATAGTTTTTGTACGTGTCTACAGACTTGTCAGTGGCTCAGTTAGACTTTATAGGCACAGTGGAGCGTTGAGCTAAATGCTAGCACAAATAGCCATGCTAGAAGTTCTGTGGGGTTATAGCATGTAGCAGGGTGATGCTAACATTAGCATGCTTTCTGTACAACATGACATGGCAATCCATGCTAATAGCTGTTGAGAAATTTCAGTCTGAGGACCAAAGGGGTCCGACCGACCACCCTAAACTGCCATCCCTACTGTCACACCGCTAGAAGATGTTCACTTTTTAGAAACTCAAACTCTTTGTGTGATAAAGCTTAAATGATCTAAAATGCACATCAACACGTACCACGCATTGATGGAACAATAATTTCACACCAACAGGGTCCATTTAGTCTCATCTCAAAGTTCATTTAGCACCAAGCTTTTTCTGGAACTACCAAGCCTCTTCCTCCGTTTCCAAAGTCCAGAGGCAGAAAGCACAACATTTAAGCCAACGTGGACAAAAAAAAGGAAAGTGGAAAATGAACATTTAAAATTCCAGGTCAAACTCTGCATGTTGATAAAGATCCTGTGATGTAATTGAAAGTTGTAGAGCAGCTACTAAATTGACCGTGAGGCGAAATCATTTTGTCAAGGGTCCATTCTTCACCATCAGTGCTTTACCTGAAGGAATGACGAATATTCTCCTCTTTGAAACTCAAACATCACAGTGTTGATTGCCTGACAACCGAAACTAAAGTAATACTGACAAGACCCAAAACTGTAGCAGTGATTGTAACAGAGTCCAACTGATGTATCAGCAGGCCGATATCATCGTCAGACATCGACTACCTTACCCGCAATATTGAAGTTGTTATAAGGCTGCACAATTAATCTTGATCACAACTTGATCAGCATATAAAATGAATCTGTTCCTAAACTAAGAGCCAGCCAACAGGGGGCAATCGAGTTATTTTGGCTTCACTTTTGTGGCGCTTTCGTGCGGCTGTGCGAGCGGCCTACACCGGCAGCCCATGAAAAACTTTCCAAAATGTTGCAGCTGCAGGCCAGAGCAGAAGAGTTATATTTTTGGGTAAAAAGTTTTGGTACAATTTTATTTGTATTTTGCTCGGAGATGCACTGTAAATAAAGACCAGTGTTATTGAGACGCAACGTTTTGTATATGAGCATAAATATAGCACAACATGGATGTTTATTTAAATGTGCAATAAAATATTTTGTCTCTAAAAATCAATGAATAATCACAACCTCAATATTGATCAAACTATCGTGATAATCATTTTGCCCAAATATATATATATTTAATCCCTTTTTTTTAAAATCTCACAAGCATAATCCTTTTAAAAATCCATTAATGTATTACATTTTGTGTTTTATTAGCTATATGCATGCGAGGTACAGTATATACACCGGTACATATAACAAACAGTATAGCTGCGTATATGTATGTATAAATAATATGCATGCAAATAAATAAACTGAATTAATGTTTTATAGGCTGCATTCTATGTATGTTTGACACTTGTTCCTCTGAACATAACTTTAAAATATGTTCCTGTATTGTGTTTAGGTGTTTGCGTTTCAAAAAAACGCTGATTTATAATTGTCTGACTGACTATTTCATCTCTTGAGTATATATAATATATATATATATATATTTTTCTATTAGTATTGTTACTGTTTGCCATCGTGTCCACTTCCTGCACTGGCAATCCCCAAAATATGAGAGAGAATCGTACACATCTTCACTTCTTCTATATCCAACATCAAGATGAAAACAGAAAGTTGTAAGACAAGCACTTACTTGAGCAAATAGTTGAGCAATCATTCTCTTACATTTTGAAAATTGCTGAATATTTACAGATGAAATGAAATGTACCCTACGGTATTAAAGCCCAGCAGACGTCTTATTCATATCATTAAAAAGGTGAAGTACACGCAGCAGCTGCTCCATGTTTCATTGCTCCATGAGTCTTTTATGACCTTTAACTCTCTGAAGCTCTCGCTGAGGTTTTCTCCCTCCAGTAACACACTGATCCGGCCTGACAGTGCATTTCCATTGCCACTACGAAAGGCTGCAATAACACACCACTTAATTGAATGTTAGATTCACTCAAACACACTTAAGAGTAAGTGGACTCCAAAATATCGTTTTATCTCAACCCAGTCATTTGAAGTTGCAGCCAAATGTTGCCTTCCTCTGTCACTGCCAGCAGATGGATTGGGTCAACTGCAGTCCCATAATCCTCTGCTGCTCAGACGGGGTTTCATCAGGAATTGATGCTTTAAGTGGCTCTTAACCCCACACGAGTGCTTTCATCTGCCCAGCAGCCCCAGGGAAGCTTTTTATTGCCTTTTACCCTTCAAACATGTTCATCACTGTGGCATAAGGGGGATAACTTATCCAGAAAATATTATTACTATTAGAGCTGTTGGACACAAACACGCAGCTATGATGATAAACAGGTGTGCTGAGGGGAGGAGATGAATGTCAGGTTCCTGACTGACAGAGACGCTCCACAGAGGAAGAAAGCGTTTCAAAATGAAATGCAATTTTAAAAAAGCATAAATAATTTAGATGATCTCACCCGTCTCTATGGATTATGCAACAGAGCTTCTAGGCTGTTTACGCATTTTGTTTACCATGTACACGTGGAGTCAAACACACGTTTCACTCGAACCTCTACACTTGCTGCACTTCATGGATCAGAGTCAATTCGGGTAACTTAAAAAGGTTCTTACCCAGAAAAGCAACGAGAAGCAGTAGAGATGAGAGACCCATAATGCACTTTGGAGGATTGACACGAACTTCAATGGTCACACTTGGGAGTTCAGGTTTTCCTTTACGCAGCGTCCATGTGTATTCCGACTCACATTATGAATCCAAAGCGTGGACCAAACACTCCTTGGATATCCGAGCATCATTTGGAAAAACTCATGCAACACTACATGCAATAACCCCCCCCCCCCCCCTGCACCCGAGGTTCAAAACAAAGAATTGCAGCTAGAAAACAAAGGAAAGTCCAAACTTCACTACGGGACACTCTGGGTGAGTTCAACGCTCTGGTTCTCTGATGAAATGAAGCAGCTCGGTTGCTTTTACGCGCGTCCTCCGTACGTGCTGGAGGAGGGTTTGTACGTGTGTTTAGAGACTGGACTCTCTCTCTCTCTCTCCCCCCCCCCCCCCGCCTCTGTAGAGATTCTAGGGGCGGAGCATGTTTTTGAAGTTTTCTCCCGTTACATGCGCACCGAAGGAAAAAGTCGCCCATGTGTACAAGGTGAATCTTGAGATGTTTTGAGTCTTAATTATTATTATTTCACTCATACTAAATGCAAAACTGCAAAGCAGCATCAACAACATATCATCATAGTTTCCTGGTGCCATATTAATATTTGTGTCACATTATTTTTCAATAACCACCTTTAAAATGAGACTTTACAACACACATTCTACCAACCCATGCATATTGTTTTCCTCACTGGGTTTGAAGAAAACCAAGTTATAACTCTTTATGAGACTTTGCACTGAAGACATTTGACTTATATCTTTCATAACATCTTCTTTACTCGTAATTATTTCCAAACAATAACGGCTACAGGCACAAACCTGATCTCCCACCAAAGGAGTTACTAGTATGTTGCGGAGTTATCCATGCAGGATATCTATAATAATAGGACTACAACTTAACCAGAAAACTAATTGAGTACCACAAGTATGTCCCAATCAGAACAGACAATCACCAGAATATCTGAGGTATGTTTTGTCTGGATTGTTTGCAACAACACACAAGTCCCAAAATAATAACAAACAAATAAATAAAAAATAAAAAGGACCATCTGGAAGGTAACTCTTTGGCTAGCACAACCAAAAAGCCAGAACTGGTTTAACTGGACTGAACCAAATGTACATGGGCTCAAACATGGTGAAATATGTTTATTTGTGGCCGCTCTTATCAAGCATCTGTTGACGCAGTGGTATTGGGTCGTTAAAATAGTTTACGCAGATAAAATAGCGGATGTAGATTTGTGTTACTTCTGATTAAGAAGGGGTAAAGCTGTCCTGGGACAACACTACGCCTTTCCATTCTTTTCATTTGTGTCCAACATCCGGCTCGTTATCATTCATGATGAATGCTGCACATTTTTCTTGACGGTGGCCCTCAAATTATACACCTTCTCATCATTAGCCTGTCTGCCTGAAGGGAGGGAGGGACGAACAACAACAAACCTTCACAGAGCCTTTTCCTCCCCAACACCTGTGTGTGTGCGTGTGTGTGTGTGTGTGTGTGTGTGTGTGTGCGTGTGTGTGACAGTGAGAGGGAGAGGGAGAGACCTTGGCCTTGAGTTACCATCTCCCTGTCTCTTTTCAACTTGAGGTTCTCTGCTGTTTTGTCTCTGATCTTTTGACCCTGAGGTGAGAGCCTCCAGCTCATCAGTCAGCCACTCTGGCACTGAGCCAACTCTGTTATACCTGCCTTTAAACACAGATTTTATTTTATAAAAGCGCCAAACCTCAATTTCAACTCACAATCACTGATTATCAGCAGATTTGGGTTTTTTATGCCAGTCGAGCTGCTATAGCCTCAAGCTAAGATGGGGAGCTCACTTCTTTCTAACTACACACCACCAGATTTTTTTTAGTTTTTTACACTTGTCGTCTTCAGCACCAACGACGCTGACTCAAGTGACATCACTTGAGGTAATTTATCAGACTTCACGCAGCTTCCTCTGGAGCCACAAAAGGCTTCGTACAACTTTTTTTTCCACATATATAAAAGTAAAAGGTGGGGTTAATAACCTTTTACTTATGTATTGATTCATTTTTCAGTCAACTTAAAACTTGAGTGCCAAAATATTTTTAGCAGTGTAGAGTTTACATCCAATCCTTCACATGTAGAGACAAATGCTAGTGAAGGAGGCCCCGTCACACACACAAAAAAAGTATTTCACCTGCTTATCCAATAATCCCCCAATCCTTAATCAGTAGAGCAAATGCTCCACTGAGAGAGTTCTAATTCATTTCTATTGTTTGGCGTCTTAACCCTCACGGCTGCCTCCCTCTATACGCTCCATGGTATTTGGCCTTTTTCCTCTAATCCTGGATCCACGCTCTGGGAGAGTGACTCCAGCTCTCTCTCTCTCTCTCTCTCTCTCTCTCTCTCTCTCTCTCTCTCTCTCTCGCTCTCTCTCTCTCTCTTTTCTCAAAAGCCGCCAAGCGAGATCCGGACAAACACACTGATGGGATTTGCAAGAAGCCCGGAAGGGGTATTAATAAGAAGAGCTGTATAGAAGGAGAAGCTGGAGGCAGGGAGGTGAAACTGGGAGGCTTGTTCTGGTGTGTTGACCCCTGCATTGTCCTGTGTGGCTAATCAAAGCATCACTGCACTCTCTTTGTGCCGCTGCAGGAATGGGATCTATGAGAGGTGGAAATAAGACTGCTTTGATTGTCAAAAGGCTCAATGGGACAGTAAAACCAATGAAAAACCTGTATCCTCACATTTCCTGGTGGGAGTGTTAATATTATGATTTTGCCTGGAAATGCTGAAACTTGTTATTCTCTCTTTAAACCGTCAGAGATCTTTCTGACATGTTTTTTGGATTAAGCCTTTGTCATCAGTGTCCCTAAACATGTCAGAGCAGATGAATGTGAGTGGGGAGATTTCAAAGCTGCAGTCTCTCTGTGTCTGATTAAAGCCGTGTTCTGAAGAACTGGATGACTGCGCTGTTTTCTGTTTGCCTCTTTCTTCATGTCTCCCTGTAGACGTCTGTGTCATTTCTGGGGGGTGCTGTAAAAAGCGGAATGAGAAGGGAGTGGCGCACTGAGTTATGGGATGTTAATTGTTTAACTGTTGATTGTTTGTTACTGTAGATCAGGCCAGAGGAGTTACTGCCAGTAATAGCAATGCGTTTTCAGTGACATGTTCGCTGTATCAACCCGAGTTCAACCTCTTTAGCGGACTCACTGGTGGGTCGGCCAAACTCTTGCTGTCCAGCCAAACATTGCTCAAACTCACAGGTTTTTATCTTGAATGTTATGGAGACCCCAAAGGTTTTAGATATACCAAATACATCAGAATGGTTTATTTATATACAATGTATATACAATGAAGCACAGGTGAAATTAGTGGAATTGAACATTTTGGTTCAATGAAGAGCTGGAACAAGCTGACAAACAAAATATTGTACAATGTCAGGCAGTGTAGAGATGATTTTAAAGCTACTTTAACCCTGCATTAGCACATATCTTGGCCACATGGAGGCAGCAAAAAAACAAACATTGTAAACGTAACACCGACATATTTTAAAGTCGATAAGGTGAACTTGTCAGTGAGCAATTTCTTATTTACACATCCTGCAGTTAGCAAAATAAGCAGTCACTTGGTGTTGTGTATTCATTCTCGTTTTCCTTCTGTACTTGGTCTCCACCGAGTCCTGAGGGTTGTATCCGGCTCTTCTAGCTGCAAAAATGGCTACCTACGTGCAAACTTTGTTTGTCAGCTGATTAGTGACGAGCAGGCAACTTGAAGTCGGTTTTTGAAGCTTCCTTGCTGAAAATATCTCACTGCTGTGGCAATTTGATGAGAGCTGTGAGATTGAAATGAAACAATAAAGTTGCGAGCCGTGAAGTCAAAACAATGAGCAGAAAAGACGCTAAAACAGTGGCTCATGGCTTAAACAGTGACGACATCTAATTTGTACTGGTCATTTCTTCTTCTGTGAGTATCGTTGGAGAGTATTCACACCGCAAGAACAACTCGGATATCTTGAAGGGGTATACTGGTATACTTTGACTTGATTTTTTGGCCCTCTTAGCGTCTTTCTGCAAACGTCTATACTGTACTTGACCCACATTTGCTCCAACTGCTGACGGACAACAGTGATACTTGGAAAACCTCAGCAGTCAAACGATGAGTCAAACTTTTGAGACGGCCCTGAGCCCAGTTGAGAAGGCCTGGCTCCAAGTTCAGTTTCAATATGGCCGACATCTGCTGCTGCAGAGACAATTGAAGCAGTACAGTTAAATCAATCCAGACCGGGGGCGGGAAACAGAGCGACAGAGAGGGAGGTGGAGGGTAGAGAGAGATCCTTTCATCTGTGTTGATTTGGTAAATACTCCCATGTGCCACCAGACATCCCATTGTGTTGAACTGCACGGTCAAGTAAAAATCCCCCCCCCACAAAAACAAAGGAGACAACAAAGCGAGAACATGCAGAGGCTGAAGAAACTCAGTTCTTGCTGTCTTCATCTTATTTTATTTTTTTCATTTAGCTTTAAAAAATATATAATTTATAAACCCAGGCTTTCAAGTCCAGCCGTCCCACAGGAACCCCCAGATGTTACGTTTATAAGGCAACAAGCTTTTGAGTGATTACTTCCTTTAAGTCTTCGTGCGGGTGTGAGGTGATTGACAGTAAGCAGAGCGTAACGTAATGCAGCGCTGATAGGAAAACACTCGGCTCGGCTCAGAGGAATAATGATAAAACTGAAACACTGACAGATCCCATAAGCTGTCGTGTTTTCTGTGATGGATTGTTTACCGAAGGCGATTTTCAAGACTGCTGAGGTTGTTTTTCATAGTGGACAAGAATGAGCTGCAGCACATGGCTCCTTCTGAAGGAAGAAAAACAACAAAATGATTCAGAAAAAAAATGGAAAGGAGGGGAGAAGCTTAATTACTGGCACAAGCCAAAAGATAAAATCCTTGAAATTCACAGAAATCCATGATGCAGCACGACCCTTTCTCCCTCTAGAGTCTAGACCAACCTAAAAGAGGCCTAAGCTGTTGCTCTGCCATGCCAGACTCAGGATTCTTGTGGCTTTTGTGGCCTCTGGCCCATCCAGCGGCCTCTGGCCTCCTCCGACAGGCCCATGTTTGTCCTCCGTGGTGCCAGCTGCTTGGTGAACACACAGGCTGACTCGACATCGTCCTGCTCTGCATGAAGAAGAGGAAGCAGAGGCCGACTGAAGCGGCAGTGATTTATTCTAACAGCACAACCATAACCATAAATATAAATGATGGATTCTTCTGTAGACCAGAAAACCAGCTTTGTAGGTAGTAAGTGTTTGAAAAGAGGTCATAAGAAAAAAAAAAACAAGAAGTAAAGCTGCCAGTATGCTTCTTCACAACTGATGGAGATCTAGTCAACCTCAAGGATCATGAGTTATTAGCAAAAAAACTCAAACCTGACACACAGACCGTGGCTCCGCATTTCTAGTTTCTGTTCTGGTACCCAAGAAGAGGAGAGCCGATGTCCTGCTTTAATCCAAGGTTCTCACAAAATTGGGGTCCAATTAAACAGACGTGAAGACAGGCTCGCTTCGAGCAACCTGTAGCGGTTCTGGCTGGCTGTGTCATTTACGACGGAAAATCGTCTCTCGCCCTCACTATTCGTGAATAAACGTTTTGCAGTTTGAGTAAGGGAAACTGCTGGACAAAAGTAAGCTTTTAAAATACATTTTATTGTGACAATTGCAAGTGTCAAATAATTGTATTATGATTTTAGAGACCCCCGCAATTTTGCTACTGAGGGCTTCAGGGGATCTGAAGTGTCAATCAAGGGGTCTAGGACCCCCGAGATCCCCCGTATTTCGCACACTGGATTTAATGTAAGTTTTGTACATAAGGACTTGATGGACACAAAATGTTCAGACTGTTAAAACATTTTTTGAAAACATCTGTCCAACAAGTCCTAATTTCACAAAAAGATAGCAGATGTTAGGAGCATTTGTTCAACATAATAATGTTTGCAGCTCAGCATTGCACCACAAAACATGAAAAAGGAATCAACAATAAGTGACAGCTCTGTTGAAGGCTTGGCACAAAGTCAGATATAGCGATTCCATTTTATTTCTGTCCAGGTGGTTCCCCCCCCCCCCACCCCCCCCGGGTGTGACAGGCAGCTGCATGCTTCAAAAGGCTCTGTCGGGAGTCTAAGGAGGAGGAACAGAAAGCTGTGAAACACTTCCTGACCATCCAGAACGTTCTGCTCACAGGTAGCAGGAAGATGAGAGCAGAGCAGCCTCACACATCAGACGTCTCACTGTGAATTCTGATGACGCTGGGTGACAATGTACTCTGCCAGAGAGATAAAAATGCATCCATCAACGCCTTTTAACTCCATTACTTTTAAATTAGTAGCACTACTTTTAGACCGTGTTTTCAACTAGACAAGCTGATGGCATTCGTATTTATGGTGCGGCTTTAGGAAGATGAAGGTAATAAAAAGGAACTATTCATATTAATAAATGCCTATTTTGACAGCTAGCGTCAGTAAATAAGGTTTTATATTTGCGTTGCTGTAAACATCTATGAGAGGGAACATCTTGTGCTGCCCATAAAATGATTTATTTTAGGATGATGGAATCTGTTTGTAACATAGTTACACGCGACCACAGCAAACAATGCGTCTTTAAAGCAAAAACTATCAATGTAAAGCATCACCAAAGATTCAAAGCTGCTCTGGAGCTTTTGATTGTATCAAATGTCCCTTTCCAAGACTCATTCTAAAGTCTTGCGTTGCACCCTCACTGTCAAAATCAGCAAAAAATTTAGCCATGAGATCAAAAATCTTTTAGAAAGTGTGAAGCTACGCTTTCTGTACTCTCCAACTTACGATTACACCGTCGTCTTACGGCAACAAGTCCAACACATTCTCACACCAATGCGTCAAACAACAAAGCTTCACAACCATGAGTCTCTCCCTTACCCCTCTAGCATCAGTTTTGCACATCTTAGTGACAACGTTACAGCTCGTTACATGCATAACCTCTTTTCAAACATAAACTTCAGTCTTCACAGGAAGTTAGGTTTAGGCAACAAAACAACTTAGCTAGGTTTAGGAAAAGAGCGTAGTTGACGTTAACTTGACTAGTCATGTGACTAATGAGACGAATGACTCATTCCAATAACAACTGACGTTACAAAATCTCAACATATGTGTATTTAGTTTCGCACGGGAAACTAACAGCAGTCTCATTACGAAACAAAAAGTCCCATCCATCTCCCCTACAACCCCCCGTGTGGGGTTCACACTCACTACGTCAGTTACTCTGCCCTTATAGTTGGAGTGGTTTACGTAGCATACACAAGCTAAATGTGGGTCCGTGTCAGAAAACAGAGGAGCACTGAACAAGTTGCATTACGTGATGCTATGGGAGTGATAACAGGTTGGCCCCCTCTTGCTACTTGTCAGACACTTATAATAACAAGCTGTGGCTGTCAGTGGCCAAAAACAAGAACTTTAGTGGATGTACATTGATGGTGCACAATCTCACCAAAGCAGTACATTGCAGCACGTTTAGCGGCTGCCGTCTGCAGCGCTTAATACTGGATCAATTATTTTTCTTTTTAATCGTCGCCATTAGTTGCTTAGACACAGTAACGAGGGAAAATAGGGCCCAGGTTCAAAATTACGGTTTGAAATGCTGATATGTCAGTAAGTGTAAATTGTGTAGGTGTCCTTGCCGCGCAGCAGTACAGCACTGGCGGGTTTGAACCTATAACCTTTCCACCACCAAGGCTCCACCCTCCTGGGCCCACTGTACTTTCATCTGTTACCAATTTAGATGCTTTAGAGCACAGACAAAATGTAATTTAATGGTAATTCATCGTTCACATCAGTTGTCACAAACATGTCTGTGCAGAGCGAAAATTGCTCTTTGAGTTTTTAGCTGTCGAGCACAAAGAGGAGCACTCTAATGCTTGTGCTTTGGTGCCTTTGAGTGATGGGGAAATTGCTCGAGGGTCACATTTCAAAACGTACCATCACAGCCCTCAACATTTGATCTTCTTTCTGTGTGTGTGTGTGTGTGTGTGTGTGTGTGAGTTTGTGTGTGAACGTGTCCAGGCCTGAAGACAGGCAAGGCATTAAGAGGATTTTATATCACTGCTGATCTTTTTAACTGTGCGAATTTGTTTGTTCAGGAATTTCGAAGCACACACATCAAACAGAGGCTGAGGTTAAGTTTCATTGATGTAATTGTATTAAAATGATGTAACACTTATACAATAGAGACTGACAACTAATTTAAGAGCTTAAAAACAGCTTGCCATTAAAAAGATGAGCCAAAGTCAGACTATCAGTGCGAGTGAAGTGGTCAGAGTGCGGAGAATGATGGCTTCACAACGCAACACCACTGATGTGCGCTGCGAGTTCTTTCCATGAGCAAAGACAGATTTGCGGTGTGTGTGTGAAGCAGAATGTGTCCCAGATTTCCTCTCTTCTTCCTCCTCCCTCTTCGCTCTCCTCTCTTCTCTGCGGGCTGGATGGAGGGAGCTTTGATGTGGCACTCTCTCAGTGTTGTGACCGCAGGCCCAAGAGGAACCAGATGCTCTTTGGACGGACCTGTGGTAGAGAGACATATGTATAAATAAAAAAGAGGAGCGAGAGAGAGAAGATGGGGACAGGGGGAGGGCTGCCCCCATGCCAGTTGAGTTTACTGTAAAGTTTGCTGCACCAAAGCAGACAGAGCAGGTTGTCTTGTTCGGGTAACAGTCTACAGAAAAGAGCAGAGATGAACATAAATGTTTCCTCACTAACGGCTTGTGCAGGCAAACAAAGCAGCAACTATCCTTTATAGCAAGAAAACATCAAGTCATCAGCATACATGGATGTTGTATTTGTGTTCAATCCCCCAATAACAAGCTCCAGGCTGAGAGCGTATAGTAGCCACGTTTGTACTTGCATTTCACATGATGCACTTGGGCCAAGAAAGACTTTTTCCCACACTAAGCCATCGCAACGCTCGTCACACTCCCTTTGTGTCTGTTGTAATCCTCCAGTCTAATCTTTATAGTAACAGACTTGTGAATAAATGAGGAAGAAAAACATCTAGATCCTGATAAAAAGCCAGCTCAGAATCCCAAGACTGTAAGTAAAACATTTTATGCAAGGTAATGTGTGATTAAGTGATCTATTTAACTTACTTTCTTTCTATTGACCTGCCTCATATTTCTCATAGAACATGCCTGAACTTGCTACATTCAGCTGTGGGTTTACTATGTAGGTGGAGGGAGTGATGGTGGCAGTAAAAGATCCAGCAAGAGTTATTCTGGTCCCACAGCTGATATACACTGTTAGCACTGTTAGCACTGTTAGCACCGTTAAACGATGCAGCCATCGCCATGTTGAGAGCTGTGTGGAGGCAATAGGTATGCTCTGAATTTAAAATGTAGCACCCTTAAAGAAAATGCAGCGTCTTTTGCTGTTTGTTGTTGCTATAGTGCTACTGCACTTGTTGTAGTATCTCGAGACCACAGTCTGTCGAGGAACTAGTCTTTCTGCCTCTTGTACAAGTCATTTCCAGAAAAGAGTACGCTGCAATTAAGATTAAAAACAATAATTCTAATTTTAAACTCTGTTGTTTGCCGTGATCTTATATACGTTTTAACAGTTACAAGAATAGGAAACCGTATGCTCTCCGAGGGTTGTTAAAAAATGTTTTTCGGGCTGACTTTTCCTCCGAGGACACTTCAGCAGGCTGAATATTTTGCTGACACAGCGGGTTTTTGTACCCCGGTCCCGTGTTTGAATCACAGTCTGTCTGACCACCAGGCCACCAACAACCACACCAGCATCGGCAGCATGACAGAACACAAGCTGAATCAAATTCTGTCTCCTCCACGACTCTCCATAACCACTCATACTGTAGAATTACACAAACCTCATAATAGTTTTGATTTATGACCGTCATGTGACACTGCAGAGTTTGGCAGGAAGCCTACGCAGCCTCATCTACGGCCACAAAAAACATAAAGGCGTACATTAACAATTTCCCTCAGGTCGCCGGTCACCGGAGACGTTAATGTAGCCGAGAAGACATGAAAAGCAATGCAAGTTAAAGACGGAGAGATTAATCTGACCTCTTTATGATGATACTTTCCCTTCGCTGTCTGCTTAGAGAGAAAGGAATGATGTTGGCAGAAAGAAAGTCAGTATTTCCATCATTTGCTTCCTCTCTATGTCTTTCTTTATTCTCTCTGTGTGGCAGACATGACATGAAATGTTGATCCCATATGTCAAATAACTGTTTATGCAGTAAACCAAAGCAGGGCAGCACAATGACAGGGCAATGGCTCTAGATGCTAAGTACAATGGAGCAATGCAACTGTTGTGTTTGGAGGACAATCAAAACCCGGCTGAGAATAAACAGGAACAACTAAGAGCTGATTTTGTTTATTAAAGACAAATACAGAGAGCTGTTTTGTGAGTGATAGTGTTTGAGCCGGCTGTCACGATCAAACAGGATCAGAATCAATTTCATCGTATAATTATACATAACAGAGTTTGTCCTGTTGATATTGGTGCTGAGGCGTATCAACAACTTAGATATTTACAATACAACCTGACTTACTGGTACCGAAGAGCACATGACATCACATGGAGTCCAACGTGAGAGTGTAAGCCATACTTGGAGACTATACATATATATGCAGAATTTCACTCTTAATTGACAGCAGATAATAGAGACAGACCGGAAATATGGAGAGAGAGAAGAGAATGTGGGAAATCCCGGGGCAGAACCAAACTGCGGATGTTGCAATTTTATTCGCTGGAACCGTGAAGCTAGCTTACAAGATTATATGATATTAATAAAACGTTGATCCACATGTACCATGTTGTGTTTTTATCAGCAGTTGTGATGATAGAGGAAGGGGATGACATATAACAATGTCCGTGACCGGACTTGTACCCGGCATGTTACACCGAAACTCTTTTTATTTATTTTTCTTAGGTTTTCTGGTGGGACGTAGATCGTTACGGTGAGTGGCATCATGACATGACATGACTTTGTCCAAATCTCTTGTTTGTTGGCGTTTATTGCATTTAAAAATGTGTAATATGCAAACTTCTCCATTTGAGCCAAGCGTACAAACTTTTTGACTTATTGTTTCTATCTACAAATTACAGATGAGCCCCAAAAACTGGTGGATGGAACCAACCTTATGTTTCTCTACTTGTGTTCGACTTCTTTTAAACAATGTAAAGATTATTTGTAAAAAAGTGCAGTCCAGCCCAATGAAGGCAAGGAATTGTGCATCTACAAAGACACATGTATATAAATATATACAGTATGTGAGCAAGTCAGCCGACCTTTCATGTTGTTCTCATGTGAATGAAAAATAGATTTTATATTAATATTCAGAGTCTGACCACAGTTCCTGTTGGCCCTTCGACCTTGCCAGTAAACTAACATGTCCCGACAAAGAGTTGTTCTGTGGCTCGACTCGCTGATATTTACCTCGTCCAATAAAATGTTTCCTGCCTCAGGCAAATCGTTGCGTTACCGAACCAACAAGATGCTGCTTTAAGAGAATGCAGGTTTCTCCAGTCAGCATCGAGTCAGACGAAAGCTGTTTAGAAAAACTTCAAAACTGTGCCCGCGGTTTGTTTTATGTGGGAATGTGGTGCCCATTTAAGTATCCTCTTTGGTTTCCCTCTTAAAGATCAAAGGATCGGAGCTAATCTATTTGACTGGGCCCTGCTGTCTCCACGACAACAAGATCACAGACAGGAAGCCTGTCCTTCCTTCACGGGACCTTGTCATCAACAATGCAACCACTCAGCAGTGTCTGACTCTCCCATAAGTCACTGTGTATGTGCATGCATGTCTGTTTGCATCTTTGGGTGCATGTGTGTGTAATTCAACTCCACAAAGCACCAAAAGCGTTCCCATTTTTCCCTCAGTGCGTGTTTGTGCACGACGGCACGTTTGAAGAAATATTTTAGTTTTGGAGTGATACACAATCTCTGCAACCACCTGTCTGTTTATCCTCAGGTGTGTGTATGTGTGTGTGTGTGTGTAAGAGTGTTGAGTTCTGCTTCAGTGACCCAGAAAACATCTTTAAATGCTGTGTTCTTAGGTCACTGCGGAGCCCCCTGTGTTTGCACAACACATGATTAGAAACTAAGACTAAGCTCACAGAAGGGACAAAGTCCTGCTTTTGGAAGGAAAGTTATTTATATGATGGGATTCTTACATAAAGGATGGAGAGGAGGATTATAGAGGAAGATCTTAAGTATCAAGCACAACCTTTTATCAAAGAGTACAATAATATAATGTATTTTCTGTAATTAAGCAACCAATCTATTTCCTGTTTACACCGGCATGCCCAGTGTTTGTGAATAGTTAAGTGATATTCGCTTTCAGGCATGTTAGAGTGGATGGAAATCATTTATAAAACGGTGCTGGAACACCCGTATGGACAGAGATGGTTTTTGTATTAGTGTGGATGTAGCGTAAGTTAAAGATTTTGGTATTGGAAGCGTTCTGATGTGGTTTGTAGTCTGAGCAGCGCAAAGTAAAGTTTTGGCCAAAGACATTCGATGGGTTTTGTCTCTTTTTGTCTCTGCCAGGACTAAACACTGTCTGGGGAAACACAAAGAAAGAATTCCTTACGAAATAGACCTTAGCTTTGAAAGATACCTGCTTTAATTTGGTCAACAGAAGCCCTTTTCACAAATGCACTGCAACCCTGAACTTATCTAGACAATACCTGGAGGAGCTTTATGTGAGAACACACATGTCTGAATCATCCAGCCGGACATTAAACAGACTTCAGCCTGCCAGCTCCCTAGTACAGCTCATGTGTGAATAGAGCTTTGTCCGGATAATTCACAGCAAGCAAGTGGTCGTGTTGAAGACGTTTCTATAATGCGGAAGAAAACAAACATATGAGGGTGAAGAAGAAGGGTAATTTACACGAAGACACCGACGAAAATGTCTAACTGGAGAGACAACTTCTGTCAGTTAGGGCCAAAGCTGAAATTGTCAGACAAATTCAAGCAAAGACTCTGGTATTTATGAACAAATTACAAATAAGCTACGTTGCTGCGCTATAATCTGTGCCATGTCCTTCCTCCTGCACGCTCTAACCAGGCACCACCCCATTGCCTAAACCTGACACAGACAATCTATTGTTGTGTGCTTACACATGTGAAGGGGAAACTCTGGACAAAAAGCTTCGATAGTTATCTACCAAAACATTTCCATCTAACTTTGCTCATCCAGCCAAAGAACAAAACAAATTTCCTTCCTCAACTCTTTTCAGGCTCCTTAAGGTTCACAGTTACCAGTGAGAGCTGTGAGCACAATGTGCAGATCATCACCTCACTCTGTGTGTGTGTGTGTGTGTGTGTGTGTGTGTGTGTGTAACAGACTTTACTTTTTATCATCTTCAGACTGTTTCAAGTTGAATGTGAACAATATGATTTGGATGCCTGTAGGCCTTTATGGACTTGGGGAATGTGGAGTCTGTGCCCCATTAAGAATCAGTTATAATCTTATGATTGAAGGATGGAATGAGGCTGTGGAAGCTGGGGGGGGGGGGGGGGGGATCAGCTGCAGCACATTAGGACTTAAATCTTGACAGATCTCGCTCTCCTGGGTTCAAGAAATAGATTCCACGCTGTCCAACTAACCAGATTTTTATCCTCTCCACTCCATCTTGTTAGCATAACACCAAGGGCTGGGCAAATTGAAAAGACAATCCTTACTCGTTTATGCATTACTGTGGGGTATGTGGGGCTTTGTGCATTGAACATTGGATGTGAAGCAGAGGCAGTGGGTGTGTGAAGAGGACATTCAATACAGGCCCCATTCGTGAGCTGGATCAAACAGCATCCACAAATAGTTTTATGGCTTTTTTAAAGTACGGGGTGGTTTTCATTTTCTCATAAGTACATAAACAAAGCCATACTTTATTAAATGTTTATGGGTTGGTAGTAATGGCTTTAAAAATGGTTAATTATGCTTTACAGATCACCAAAGGGCATTAATAAAAACAACATCTGGGTTGCCAGGTTGTAACACAATCCCTTTGTATCTTTAGCATAACAAGCGCTTTTATCTTTTATTCTCAGCACGCATCTTGGTTGTATAGTGATCCCTTTATTATTTACTTACTGACATTTATAACAACAAACTCGATTGCTCAGTATAATGTCAGAAACTCATGACCCTTTATTAACAACTAAAATGAGCTAAAACGACTAAATCGTTAGCTAAAGCAGGTTAAAGGACGGAGTCCCAGCAGAAGAAAAGGAAGCATTGTTTGTTCGTTCAAACACGTAAAACAACCTTCATGTTTCTAACGAGCAACGTGTTGTTCTTGTGCAAATACTGACTCTTGTAATGACCGTTGAGGGAATTAGTGACCATTGTAAATTGGGCCTTTCGCGCTTTCCTGACGGCCACCGTAGATCTCATACACGCTTGGCTCAAGGGAGAAGTTTCAGTTCATTGCAATCTGCAACCTCACTGCTAGATGCCGCCAAATCCTACACACGCCACCTTTAACCTAAATGAACTGAAACCTACCGAGCTCAGAGCACGATTGTAAGACACAAGAACAGGACGTAAGCAGGCTGGCTTAACCACCCAGTCGAGTGAGGAACACTTCTGTGAGCATATGGCCTGTTAGCAGCTGGTACAGCCAGAGGCTTAACGTAATTAAATCCAAGTGAATTTATTTTTTCATTTATATAGCACACATTATCATAGTCCCAATCCAACAACAACACATAACTGCACCAACACTACCTGTGCTGTGACATATGCTATCCCATGCAACACCTGTGGGCTAACACTAGACAACATCAACTGTCTGCAATAATCAGACCAAATCCTGTCACAGCATCAGCTGGGAAGGGGTAAAGGTCGGCCAGAGGTCAGTGGACGGCCAGAGAAAGATCAGTGAGGACATTCACATCGGAAGCCATGAGGCAGTGGTTAGGCTCGCCTAGGTTCACCTTTCATCACAACACCGATTAAATGATGATATCTGAGCCAGAGCATTAGCTGCAGTTGAAAGCTCTGAAAGCTATAGTGTTAGCATTTTTTTTTTTTTTTTTACCAAACCTATTTTTTTTAGGACTTCTCATGGAATTCATATTATAAATATGCATTAATATCAGACCCATAACTTCTGGTTAACACTACCTTTTACTTTCTTTGGAAATTATTTGGGTATGATTTCATTTCTACTGCAAAACAACTGAGTTTATGTCTGCAACCTTACACTGTTTTGCCCGTCAGCGAGTCCAGATGTGATTCCCTCACTGCCACTATCTAAAGTGAAATAGTGAGTGAAGTCTGGATGTCACTTTAGAAGACCCAGATTAAGCAAAGTGTCTCAGAGCCTCGGACCTAAGTTTATTAATGACCGAGCCAAAGTGTTGTATGACTCTTGCAGCCATTAGAAACCTGTAAAGGATTTGTCAAAGAGCCCGCAGCCATCACATTCCTCCCCTTCCTCCTCTCCAACCCGCTCCGTTTCAAACACTTCATCACTGATGAGTTGTGAGGCAATGGATTTTCAAACATTTCACTTACTCCATCTCTTGGCAGGGCCATCTTGTCTGGTCCCTTCAGCAGGTTGGAAACAGATGGGAGGAGTGACCGAGGAAAATGTCGGACGATATCTAAACTATCTCCAACACTTGCCTCATAATCTGTCACAGTGCCTGGAACCCAAAGTGCAGCTGCAGACTTGAGTAAACAGTTATACTTAAAAGCTTATTAATGCTTTTCCAGCTCTTAATTATGACTGTAAAGCAAAAATAATAAACTTTTCTATTTACGACTATTAATGGAGGGCTAGTAGTAGTATGCTTCAAATGGTTCAAACGTTCATCAGATTTCATTTAATTGTATTACCATGCAGATAAAGATGCAACTGCTTTGAATTTTATGTTTTCTTTTCTTCTTTTGTTTGTTTGTTGCGTGCAGTTTAGAGAAGGATAAGGGACCGATTCACCCACTTCTGTTACACATATGCTAGTGGGTTGAGCCCAGTAATTCATCGTCTACAAACATTTGGTTTTAATTTTATAAATGCATATCAGATGTATGTAAAGGACAACAGAGTCCCCAACATTTGTGAACAGTGACTGTGTCTGTAAGCCAAACTCCTTTCTTTTTGCTTTGTGAATTAAGAACACGACATCGCCTTCAAACTGTGTTCCTGAGTCAATGTTTTTGTGTTTATTATACTGTCCAGTGGTGGATGGCAACTAAGTACATTTGAGGTACTTGTGCTTTACTTACATATATACAATTTATGATACTTTCTTCTTCTACTCCACTACGTTTCAGAGAGTAATATTGTCCACTACAGTTATCTGATAACTTGTTACGTTTCAGATTCTGATTATTTATACAAAATGTATAGAGACCATCTTGCTATCTGTGTAGATAAGGGTTCAAATAAAAGAAAGGGTTCATTATTAAGAAATATCAGCGCTCAAAGAGAGTTATATTTAGTAGATATAAATCTCACCACATTCAAACTCCCCTCAAATGAACAGGATTTTATCCAAGAAATATTATGCAGATTTCTCCTTTATAATTAACAGTAGACACATGATCCTAATCACTGTGCTTTATATAATACAAGTCTTACACAGCCTGCAGCCAACACACCCCTGACTGCTGCATGGGTTCAAACGCCGAACCAAAGTCAGATCAGCATTCAAGCTGTCATCACGATGTATTTCCTGGGTCCACCAAGGCCAACGTCCCCCGGGAAAGGTTACATTTAAAAATGCAATAGTGTTTATAATTATGTTAACAAAAGTCCATACAGTAAGTGGAGGTGGTAACTTTACAGGAGGTCCAAACCAGAGTAAAATAACCTTACTTTATTCTGCTGTTGTAACGTCTTTGAAACTGATAATACACAAAATAATTATTTACCAGCATATACATAATGTTGTACATTTCAAGTTGTTTAACAGTTACAGACTCGTTTTTATTAATTTACTTTTGCAAATGATCATTTTCAGAGCGAGGTAATTGATTTGTGAAATCTTGATCCTGAAATAATTGGGTCCTTTTGACTGCATCCATCACAATTTGCTTTCTAAACAACTTTATTTAGAGGATTATACAGCAAGGACAAGCTCTGATGTCTATGCTCAATATTAAATCATGTTGTATTGACTGCGTTAAAGATGCATTTTAACAGCTTGAAGGCCCAACATGCAAGTTTAGAGGTAACGAGGTTTGGGTTTTGAAGGCCAGATCAGATACTGAGCGTCAAAGCAATCTGTATGAGCTCAAGGCAAACTTTCAGCATTCATCATTCTGGGGCGGACCACCCAAAAAGACCCCCACGCATCCTCCCCCCCCCCCTCACTCCCAGCTCACCCAACCCTCCCCTCTGTCTCGGGTTACAAGGCATCGCTGGTCTCCAAAAGAAAATGTCACAAAAAAGGAACTTGAACTTCAAAAGGCGACTAATCTGAAGTAGCCCGAGTTAATCGTGTGCATCTGTTTCACCCTCAGGAGTCTCGCTCTGCCGGCTGTTTCACCGTGCAGTGAGCACCAAACACTGACCCCAAGACTGTTAAAATGATCACGACTCGGTGTTAGGATCAACAACCTCTCTGGTAAATGTTGTTGACAAAGCCACATGGAGAGATAGACTGTCATCAGGAGGTTGTGGAGACTGATGTTTACTTCCAAAATGTCTGATTTTACGAGACTGCTATCAAGTTAATGACCTCAATTTTATTTAACTTAATTGACCGATCTGATTTCTAAGTAGTGAAGTCAGTCATCAAGAAGCAAAATCAAATGTGAAGTTTGGCAACTAAAAATGTTCAAGCTTGATGTGATTCAAAGCTCTCTTTGTTGAATGTATAGTAGTATAGTTATTGTTTTTATACCAACAATGAATGAAATCTAATGATAATGAGAATAGGTTCACTCCTACCAGTGAACTCATAGATAATCATCATCCGACAGCTCCAGAGAGCATTCTAGCACCTTTCAGCTCATTGTTCTGGTCTGACAGGTTGCAGGTTTACCGTTTGGTTAATAATGCTCTTGTGAGTGTCGTTACCACTGTACTTTGCCTGCCCTTCATCAAACAAGCCGACAGACAAACATAGAGACGAGCTGGTGAACATAGTGGAGCATTTAGTAGCTAAACGGACATATATCTCCATCAAAAGTAGGTGAGACAGTAAATATTGGACTCTCTCGGTAACCAGAAACACAACTCCAAATAAACACTAAAGTTGCAGCACAAAAAGTTCAATTAATACTCCTTCTTTAGTTTTAATGTATTTGCAGACTTCATAATACAAAGTAAAAATTCCAAGTTGAAACCCAACCGCACACACGAGTTCAGGCCTGAAATTCTTTCCTAATTTCAAAATACCTTCCTCTTGGGAAACAAAGCAGAGACACAGTCAAAGGTTTGCGTGAAGGAAAGCCGCAGATAATCTTTTTGGCTGCCAAATATTTCAGATCTGAGTTAATGTCTAGGAGTGATGAGATCTGTCCCGATGCGGCCTTCTTCCTCAGGCAGATGCTAAACAAACAAGCCCAGATGTTTCTTTGGGCACGGAGAGTGTTTTTACAGTTTGCTGCTGCGGCGAAAGACACTCAGAACTAACAAAAAGAAGTAACGACAACAAAAAAACAACTATATCAGTGCTGACCGATGCCTTTCTGACAGTGTTTTCCTGAATGTTTAAGCCAACGCATACAAGAAGTGGTATGTTACTGAACTTGCATGTCAACAGATCTATCTCCATGACACTGAGCAAACTTCAATTGAAGGCTACATTGAAAGCTAGCGAGTGGTCCTTGAGCTGAGCTTTGTCAAAGCACGAGCAATGTGTAACATGTTGGAAAGATCCTGTTAATAGACTTCAAAATAAAAAGCTAAATTAAGGTTAAAAGTTCATTCAGTGGACGAAACAGCTGATCCACAGCTGTTCTGGAGCTTTTAATTACACATATTTTATGATCAGAAAATATGGGAATTTGAACATCTACAATTCCATATCAACAAAGTAAAGTCATGTAATATGACTGTTGCCTCCAACATGTCTTCTAAATGAGGTTTAGGCGAGATTCTTTTGTCAACTGTGTTACAACTACTGCTGAGGCTCCGTTTTGTTGTTCTGTGATGCACAAAATAGACATCGTGGACAATCATCTTTGCACCTACAGTCAGCACAAAATGTTAAATCTTCGGAGAGCATGATTTTTTTTGTCAGTCCCTCATATAGTCAAACCCAGAGAGCGTCTTTAGAGACCCAACATTTTGTGAGGAACATTCAGCAGCTCGAGCAGGAGAAACTGATTGAAGAAGACATCATTTACCGTAATGTGATGGAACCACAGGAAAGTGTGTTTGACTTCTTCCAGCATGACTTGATTGGAAACGAAAAACACCTGTAGCCCACAGCTCCATGGAGCCAATTTGAGCAACATGCATTCTGGGAAATGCAGGATATTCACAAAGTCAAATAAAAGGAAACACGGCAGGTTTGGGGAAAGTGAGATTTTGAAAAGGAGAAATTTGAGCTCATCACAGAATGACTTCTTAATATATGAGGGTGGATTACTTTAAGTTTAACAAAAATGTGTTTTTGCAAAGTAAAATATATACTGACATTTTTTTAATGATATAAGCTCTTGTTGTTTTGCAGATGGTTTCACAAAGTGTATGCTAATATCGTAACACTTTCTCTGTTAAAAAGACGTTTTGCCTAATGTCTATATATATTCTTAATGTATTTCCCACCCTGATAACGGCATTATTGGCACTGAAGGTAACGTATGCACTTTGAATTAATAAGGAAACATTTTATGAATAAAGCTTTGGTCAAAACGAGTTAGAAAATGCAAGCTTTCACCTCTTGAATCAGTGAATAACTACAAACTCATGCCGTGTGGCCAATCATTGTCCAAAGCCCCAGAAATGCATGCTTATGTTCTGGTGGAAATCTCAAAGTTTCCAAAGACAACACATATGTCTGACTAAATTACAGGACATGTGCATAAAATGATGATTTACTTTTTACTACTTGAAGGAACCATTAAGGGAGGATATTGGGGATCAAGAGATTAAATCACATACAACATGATTCCTATGTGTTTTGACTACAGGGTCCTTGTATGTCATTACCAATATGGAAACATCCACCCTGGACAAATTATTTCATACTATTCTATCTGTCGATCTTATTTTGACTCCGGTTGTAAAAGGTGTATTTTTAATCCGACCAGATGTTCTACATCTCTGCAGCGGATCGACCCAACTGCGATCATACGATATGACACACAGGAGCCAGACGTCACTGACATCATTCATTCGATTTCTCTCTTTCTGGTGTGACAGACCCCCAACCAAACTGTCTGCATTCCTCTATGTGGGACAGAGGCAAAAACCAGCGTGGCCTATCACATTTCATCCTCAGTACCACCTTTTCCAAGCAGATAGGAACTCCAGCACCATGTGGCCTGCCCTTGAAGACTACCCGAAACCACATGTGTGAACCCCCCCCCCCCCATATCCCCTCAGACACACACATACGCATACATACATACAGACACAGGCAACCTGGTGTCGTTGGAATGGGGTGATTAGGGGGAAGCCTAAAATCAAAGGTACAAATCTTGCAAATTAAAGGACTTGCAGATCAGCCATCTTGTCCTCTCTCACGCAGGAATGCTTCTCATTAGACGGCTGCCTAAATGTGAACCAGCAGTGGGCGTTCTTTTTTTACGAGCCTCTTGAAAAAATGTTTCCGTGTGTCTGGATGGGTTTATATCTGAATGTAACAGGCTGTGTTACAGGATCAAATCGATCGTTGTTGCACCTGGAGGGCAAGTTGCAGATGAATTAAATCAATCAATTAAAGAGGTATTTCACCTAAAACACTAAAAAGTGAAATATTCTCACTTAACACTAGTGGTTTCCTGACATGCAACAGATTTTGTAAGTGCCAGTTTTGACTAATAAAAAAAGGTGTCAGGGCCTCGGCTGCTTTTTTGATCCTCTCAAAACAAGACAGTGCTGCAGACGGATGACAGAGATCGATGACATGTCTCTGCTTGAGCTTTTTCCCCCCGTAGGGCTTTGACTCACCAGACATTCATCAGACAATCTGTCATACCTCTGAAATAGGCAGACACAGAATATGACTTTTTTTTTTTTTATTATTAGATCCATCTTACGTCACGTGAAATGCAATGAACCTGCAACATTGCTGTCACAGTTTTTAAAAGGACTATTTATTTGGTAGAATGTAGCTTCTTCCCACATAAAAACAAGATGGATGTCTCAAAACCTCAACAGACAAATACATTTTGCATAACACCTGCAGCAATATATGGATATAAAAAGCTTATTATTATTGTTGCAATGCAAATAGCAACAGAAGGTTCAACTGAAACCAACTGCCGGTGACAGACTAAAGCAGACAGACAGTGATAAATGAGAGCAGGTTGATAAAAGAGCTAATAAAATAATAATTAATGACATAATCAATCATTAACTACTTCAATCTAGTGTTAATGACCAGCCTTTCCTTGTGACAGAAACTAATCTGTCAGTGTCTAAGTTAAAAAGATAACGCTGATTCATCTACGGAGTAGATTTCCTTTCCTTAGAAAAAAAACAAAAAAAACCCAATAGTCTCACATCTGATCATGCGACGGTGTGAGTCATAAAAGGGTTTGTAAATGAGTCACAAACATTCTTCCTCTTTCCTCTGTGTCCATGACATGATGGATAGGAAACACTTGAGAGGGTGAGCAGGAAGTCAACATACGAGGAACATTCACTCTCTTTCAGTGCCTCGAGTTGTGTGCCCTTAACTCGCATTACCTTCATCGAGCTGGTAAATTATTCACCGCAAGGAGCCATTTAATCACCTGAGTTTATTTAACCTTTCAGAGAAGCCCGTCCAACAGCCAGCAGGACCGTGTCATAGGTGTGTGTACACTACAGGGGAAGGCATGCGCTAAGTAAGTGTGTGTATAGAATCAGAGTCAGCGGCGTATATCCTGTTTACATTCACACGCTCCACTCCCATTCGGTTAGTACTCAGGTATAAGTCCAGCTAATGTCCCTGCGCTTCCTTATTTTGTTGCTTTTGAGCAGCATTAGCTTCAGCTTTAGTGTCTTGCAGATGCGTAGAGAAATAAGTCACCACTCTTGGATGGCACCCCCATGTTAGCCTAATGGTACCGTCATCGTCACTCCACCTGTTCCTTGCACAGTGCGTTCATTTTGTGCCGAAACAGCAACTGTTGGGCTGGAGAGGGGGGGGGGGGGGGTTGAAATCCCTCTGAAAGCGGCCCGCCGACCTTCTCCCTATATGAGGCGTTTATGGCAGCAGGTTTGATTTTAGGCACTTGAGCTATGTGACCCCTCCTGATCCCACATTCATATGTAATAACGGTCCGGTCATTCCGCGGGCCCCGGAGCCCCCACCATCGCTAAGCCACGGTTTGTAATCTTATATTGTGGGAATACGGCAGAGAAATGTCCACCTTTCATCCTCGTTTGAGTCTTGAAAGTGTAAAGGACTCAAAGGCACTTCTGGTCGGATGGTGATGAATGTGGCTTCAGATGATCTCCCAGGAAGTATGCGCACAACAACTGCTCATATCTTTCCGCTCTCTTTTGTTCTATTTCAATCATTCAGCGGGCTGGCAGGCGCTACCTGGAAAATTAAGAGATTTCCTTTGAGCGTGTCAGCCACAACAACCAGTCTGATTGAATAACCGCTTCTACTAAACCAAATAGTACATGATGTCAGGCGGTTGTTGCCAGATAGTGAGTTCAAAAGCTTTGGCTCCGGTGCTCTTGACCACTTGTGATGGTTTTTGAGACAAGGCCTCCACTGTTCATGGAGCAGCTCTGTGTTGGATGAGGAGCCTACAGCTGCTGATAACGCCGGCTCTGGACCGATTTGAGTTATGTGTGACAGGATGAAAGCAGACGCACTGAGGGTGAAGTTTAAAGTGGTAATCTCCGGATTCGTGTTGCTGGTATTCTGGTGACATCTGTGGTGCTAAGCGGTCATCGCTGTGGTGGGTTTTTTTCACCACATTTCCCAGCAATCACTTGTCAAACAGAGGCTTTATTCTGTGATTCAAAGAGCAAATTATTCCCACTAACCTTGTGTGTTGCCCTGTGAGGCTCCTGCGGTCTGAGTGTCCGGCAGACGAGCTTTGATTCCCTGCACTAAAAAAAGCATCAGATACAAAAAAGTGCCTCACGCTGTTACGTTTCTAATATTGAGTTTGAATTATCGGATTGTCTTTGACCTCGAGAGCTTTTGTTTACTTGTTGTTTGAGGCTCATGTCTTTCTGTATATAACTTATGTTTCTGTACTTTATGTCCACCGTTGTATTTTTAACAGCAGCCCTGCTTTGTCTTCTTCCTCTGATGCTGTAATGAAAAGATTTGCATTTCTTTCGGAGGTGCTCTCTTCTTTGTCTAACTACACATCCATATGTTTTCATATCAGATTCCAAAGAAACGTGCCTCGAGTTAAAGATCAATATTTTCAGGGACTCCCACTAACCTTGTGTGTTGCCCAGTGAGGGTCCTGCGGTCTGAGTGTCCGGCAGACGAAAACAGAGGCCCCTCTCATGAACACCAGACCCCAACACGGCTGGCTGACATCAAAGTTCGCCTCCACACTCAGACAGAGAGAGAGAGAGAGAGAGAGAGAGAGAGAGAGAGAGAGAGAGAGCGGACAGAAATCGATGCGATACCTTTTATCATGTATTTTCCCTCAGCGGGGACGTCCTTAGACGTAAAAAAAAAAACCCTCCTGGAGCCACAGACTGAAGAATCAACCCCTGATATTTGAACACCTGCTGAGAAAAAAGGAGAGCGAGGCTCTCAACTTCAGGGCCAACTCATATAAAGTTTGAACACAGCTATCGTCCACCGCTCCTCTACCGCAGATTCACTTAACATTCAGCTGAGTGAGATGCTTTCTTCACCTTCATCTCTGCTCCGACAGGCCTTTATGATAATATTGCCGAGGTTGTGCTGGTTGACGGAGCCTGTCAAAACAGCGAGAGACACATCTGAATCACAAGTAGAGGTTGGCTGTGGCCCTCTTACCCCTCAGGTCAAACCACAGAGTAACTTGTGATGGTGGAGTCATGATCTGGGAGGTGGGAGAAGACAAGAGAGTGGTCTGTCTTTACCCCGAGTTACGTCTGGAGACAATTACATTCGGAGAGCATTTGGATATGTGTCTGACTCTTCCAGGCATGCAAGTAAATCAAAGCTGTCTACGCAGAGCATAAGAATCTTTCACAACTGACTATAGTGTGACAATCACTCAAGTCCCATCATTGGTTAAACTCACTGTGTTTATGTGCCGGGTTAAAGGCTCTACTGGGAATTCATCATTGATTCTTTCTAAGTTTGAGTTGAAATATTTTTGACAGCTTTAGCTTCTTTGGAACACCCCGCCCAAAACTAAGAGAATTCATTATGTACCCTTATTTAAGATGTTAGCCACCTGCTCTAACAACATGGGAAAAGGACGTATGCAAGTACACCTTCTGTACACTTCACCAGGATTAAAATCTGCTGAGGAAATAGTGAAAATTCAAAGATTTTCAATAAATCTAAAAGTACTGGACTCACTCGAGTGTCCTCCACAGGATTTGTCAGGTATCTATTTTTTTTATTGTTATCTGCTAAATGTGTTTGTCTGAGTAACAGATTCCAGGTTGAGGCAGATTCCAGATAAAAAATGCTTATAATCAGATTACAGCTGCTAATTCTTTTCATGCCCTCAGCTACTCCCCAGATGTGTTCTCCCAAAAACAATGCTGCCTTTAGATCCGTCTGTGTGATCACTGAGGGAATTTCATTAGAGTGAGACCTCCATGACTGAGATTGATAACTGCAGAGGAGGAGGGCAGGAGGAAGAAGGGGAAAGAGGAGAACAGTGTGGACTGTGTTCGACTAAAGACTGCACTCAGTTGTTATCTCCTGGGTGGTGAGGAGGAGAGAAGAGAGGAGAGATGGAAGGAGGCTGGGGAGGAGGTGAAAAAAGGAAGAAAAGGATGACGGGAGAGGAAAAATAAGAGGGATGAAAAGGGAGGGGGGGGATAAATGAGAGGAGAGGATAAGAAAGAAGATGAAGGGAAAGGAGAGGAGAGGAAAGAATAGAGAAAAGATGAGAGAGGACAGAGGGAGGAATGAAGGAGAGGAGACAACAGGAGAGAGGAGAACTGCAGAAGAAAGGGAGAATCTCAGGGTAGAGGGAGGAGAGAGGAGATAATAAGGGAGGATGGTAGGGAGATAAGAGGATAGTAAAGGAAATGATGAAGGAAGAGAATATGACGAAAAACCTAGGAGAAGAGAACAACGGAAAAGAAAGGAAAGGAAAGTTTAGGATAGAAGGGTACGAGGACACAGAAGAGATGGGATAAAGGGAAAGGGGAGGAGTGGAGAAAAAGAAGGAAAGAAAAAGAAAGAAAAGAATAAAGGACAGAGGAGAACGGGAGGATGAGGAGAAGGCAGGGGAGTGGAAATTATAGGGGAGGATGGTAGGGAAGGGGGAGATAACAGAGAGGAGAGAATGAAGAATAAGAGAGGAAAGTAAAGGCAAGGTGAAGAGGAAGAAGGGGAAAGGAGGAAAGGAAAGGACAGGAGTAAAGGACAAGGGAGAAGGATAAAGAGAGAGGAGAGGACTGAGGAAAGATGGGCGGAGGGACGGGAGGAGAAAACAAGGGGAGGAAGAAGGAAAGGATAGAGGAAAAAGGGCACGATAAGAGGAGTGGAGTACCAGAGAGATAAAAGAGGAGAGCATGGCGGGAGACAGTGAAGGTAGGGAGAGGGTGAGGAGACCTGGACTCCCCACTGAGGAGTGATGCGATGGTAATCTCTCAGCTGGAGCATCTGGTCCGGCCGTGAACAATGAGTCCTGCAGGCAGATCGCAGCGATCCAGGCCGGCCTCTCTCGGTCCCGCAGAGATGTCCCGATAACCCACCTCCACCGGTCTGACTCTGCAGGTCAACGCCATGCCGATCAACAAAGACATACCTTGTCTGTGGACACACCAGGTCACATTTAATAAAGCTGCTTCTATGTGGTGTCATGGGAAAGGAAGAAGCCGGTCAGGAGCTCCTGTGTCCAAGGTAATGAGTGAACCCCCCCCCCCCCCCCCCCGGGAAACATTCCTCACGGATCCTCCTTAATGTGACGTTCACTCTGAAGATGAGCCGTTAATCGAGTGTTATTTTACAGTTGTGTCATACTCTTAAGTGCTGCGCGATAAATCAGTGTAATAGCCCGAGTGTGTGTGTTTGTACAGTAACTGCAGAGACACAGTTGTAAGGTGATTAATGCGCTGTTTGTTTTTTAGGTTTAAGATGCCTTTGAGATCAAATATGTCCCATGAAAAGACATCGGAGAACAGAAAAAACACCGTGACCGTTAAGTCCTAAAAAACTGAAGATATTCCAGATGGTGCTGAAGTGGAGGACGACATCACAGGAGACTGTATGGCTCGTGAATGTCAGCAGCTCTGATTAAAAGCCATTCCGCTTGGGGGGGGGGACTGCTGGCTTTTCCTTTCATGCTCATTTATCACATGGAATTGTTTGTATACAGTTGTTTTATTCTCCCGGAGTGTGTGTGTTCGTGTGTGTGTGTGTGTGTGAGAGATGAGATGAATGTAATTAAAGTTTTTTTAATTAGACGCTGTTCTTTTCTGGGAAGCCTGTGGCAGCACTGGGTGGAGCCAGAGTGGAGACAGGAGGTTTGTGGTCTGGCTGAGGGAACCACGCCAGCCGGGGTAATGGAAACCGGGTGTTCACTGTACACATATACACACACACAGGCGAACACACACTCACGTACACATGCACCCACACACACACACACACACACACACACACAAGCCAACGCTGAAGAGAGAATAAAACACACACAGAAAGCCATATAAAGTTATGCAGACATGAATCTGAATGCACAGCCCCCACAATACTAATGTATACCACACACACACACACACACACACACACACACACACACGCACTCAGATACAGATATTCATTCATGTGACTACCTGCATTATAGAATTCAGCCTGCTGACACGTAAATTCCCTAAATAGTGATGATGTGTGCATTTGCATGCACACACACGCATGCAATCTCATGCATACATAAAAACAAATACGGGCTGACAGACACACACAGACACACACACACACATAACCTCCTCCATACTGATGCACAATCCTCACGCACAGGCACGGATGAGTACACGCAGAGAGGCACACGCATGAATGCACTCACTCGCTGCCTGTCACTCACTCTCGGATGTGCGTGTGCACACACAGAACTCATTATGGATGTATATAGCGCACACCAACATATAAACTCCATCCTATGCGAGCACATGTACGTGCATGAATGCACACTCACACTCTCCACCCCCCCCGTCATTACACATGCATACACACTCGCACATGCGTGCACACACATATAGATGCACTTAGGCACAGGCTTCAGCTCACACATACAAACACAATGAGCCTTCATCAGTCAAATACCCTTGGCACGCACGCACACACACACACGCAAATATATAGTAATTAATGCACACATTACATGTCAAACCTCTCTATAAATACACACACATACACAGGCAGTCACGACACAAAGTCACGCACACTCAGCCCCAATCAGTCCAACAATGAGATTCAAAACCATATCCCGCATCATTCACTGGCTTTAATGCACTCTCTCTCTCTCTCTCTCTCTCTCACTCACACACACACACACACACACACACACACACACACACACACGCACGCACATGGCAGGGCCAGGAAATGCAGAAGACAGATCCCGGGCATCTACTGACATCAGTGAGGCAAGGCCCGCCTTTTCCATTCGACACTGACGTCAGTTGTTTTCCACAAAAACAGTTTCACCCCAAATTACAGACGATCAAACTCTTCCTCTGTTGACAGTTTGAGAATAGATCAATCTAGAGACGCACGAGGCCACTTCTGCGAACGCTCTCCCTCCAGACTGTGTGGTCAAACTCTCACAAACAGGCATCGCCGTCTGACTGTCAGTGCAAACACAGCAGAGACTGTGAAGCCTGCACTGGCCCCAGTCCTCCCACTGGAGTCAGATGTATGTAAATATATGGAAAACACTGAGGTGTGAGAGGGCATACATTTCACAAAGCCACCATATGTGCTTTTCAGTGAGGGGCGGCCTCCTTCAATAAACCCCCGGTAACTCTTATTCTACCGTCAGTTCGTCCGGTATCCTCCGAGTCCTGGTCGGTCAACGTGAGCAGGTCAAATTGGGCAGAAACAGGTCAATCACTATGAACAGGGCACCATCTAGTGTTGCATGCAGAGTATGAGAGAGCTGCCCTTTTTATTTCCTTGACGGAGAAACACAGCCATGTTGGGCGTGTGTTTGACTTTGTGTCGTGTGCAAAGTGGTTCTTACCCCCATGAAACACTCGGGTCACTGAGAGGTTAGTTTCACGTCGGAGTCAAACTTAAGAGCTGAAGCAGATCTGAACTAACACAAAGGTGCAGTGGACTTCCGGGTTTGGGCGGGTGGGGGGGGGGGGGGGGTCTGGGCAGCAGATGTGACTGTTTGCGTAGGCCGAGCTAACGAACAAACCAAAGGCTGAGGCGCTGCTTCATCTCTGGATGAGAGAAAGTTTCAACTAGAACCAAGATTCATTACTGTAAGCAGAGACGCTCACTTTCATTATCTGCTGATTACTTTCTGGATTAATCATGTGATCCTTATTCAAAGCGGAAGAATATCCATCACACATTCTGGGAAAGATATTCAGTGTACTGTCACTGAATGAAAAGAAACTCATGACGCTAAGGAAGATGATAATCAGTTACCGATTTAGTTTCATATCAATTTGAAGTCAATCGACTTCTCTTTTCAGCTTTGGTTCTCAGGATCTTTGCTTTTCTTAGAGCTGCAACGATTAATCGATCGACAGAAAACGCTTTTCAGTGTTGCGTCACTGTGACCTGAATGTCTTATTTACAGGAAGACTTCACCTCGGGGTGGGAAACAGAGACGGACATTTAATGGACCAAACTATTAATCAATGAAAGTTCTGTATGAGTTTCCCCACTGGGGATTAATAAAGTGTTCTAATCTACTCTGCAGATGAATCACTAATGAAAATAATCAGCAGCCCTGGTTATTATATGGTTGTTCCAGGTACATCTTTGCAATCAGGAGTAAATAACACGCCTGTAGCCCCTCTGCACTAGTTTCTGGACTGTTAACCGACATTTTTTAAAATATATTTCAAAACCAGAAATGCCGAACTTTATGTTTTGCATCGACAGTATTGTTATGGTCTTAATCCAACTGAACACTTGGCACAGGTGGATCATTTTGTCCTTAAAGAAGTGAACTTACAGTCAGATATCTTTGACCTGTGATCTCTACAAGACGCACTTGTTTTCCACTGAACTTTGGCTGCTCGTAAACGTTCCACATTTCCCAACATAACAGCGTAATCTTTCAAATCTGATACCAAGTTTTCAGGTTGTTTTGGGTGTGGCACACAAACCTCCACTGACAAAAAGACTCTGGAGGGAATAAACAATGCTCGCTGAGCTCTCATCAACAAAAACCAAACTTTGCAAAGACAATAAAACACAGCAAATGGTGTTTATTGTCAAAGTGTAGGAGTAGGACAATGTTATATGTGCATAATTCATTATTGTGTACTCTAATTGTGCAACAAACTAAGCTACAGTATATACAGACATCTATCATTAACTGTTGATAGCTGGATGACAGTTATACTGTATAACAGTAAATCTAGTTAGCCGGTTGCTTGGGCAGGACAGCCTTCAAAGGCGATCCGTCAAATGCCCAAGACTTTGGTATCATCTGCATCAGATGCAAAATGGTGACTCTTACAGTGTAATATCAATCAATACAACTAAACACATCCATCTAAAAACATCCACATGAATATACTCAATGCAACAAATGTTATGCAGAAAAATCTTTTCCCCTCCCCCCCCCCCCGACATCACTCGGTTTCTCCTCTCTTTTTCATCTCCATAAAATCCAGTAAAGGTTAAAACAAACATTTAAATGTTACATATCCCATAAAACGTAAAAGAGAATTAATGTTATGAGAACCCCCGCCCCCCCCCGGTCTACATAGCAACAATGCTTTGTGAAAAATATACGTATAGTAGAGTGAACTAAACATTTACATGATTTTACAGGTGGAAAGAAAACATCGTTTTGACATAACTCTTTTGAATAATAATAATAATAATAATACAGCCCCCACAGTCTCATGAACATGCTATGGTCTCTTGTTACTCACTCCGATCATTGTCCGTGTGATGTCAGGCCCTCGGCCTGTCACAGGGTTTGTGGTTGTGTCAGTGTGTGTGCATGTTTTTTAAGTGACTGCCGTGGATGTATGCGCGCCTGTGTGTCAGTATGCGGGTGTTTTGGTGTGTTTTGCAGGCTCAACAGTCCCCAGAGTTATGCGAATGTGGCCCGGTCTCCATTTTCCAGTCTCTCTGGTCGGTGGCCTCTGCCTGGGAGGCAGCGGGGGACAGGGACATCTGTCTGCGGGGGTTGCCGCTGTGCATGGTGTTCCAGTGGCGCTTCAGATCCGACGCTTTGATGAAGGCCTTTTCGCAGGAGCCGCAGTTGAACGGCCGCTCGCCCCGGTGCTGCCGCTCGTGGTCCTTCAGGTGGGACTTGTGCTTGAAGGCCTTTTCGCACAGTTGGCACGCGAAGGGCCTCTCGTTGCTGTGGACCCTCTCGTGCCTCTTCAGGTCGGGGCCCCTGATGAAGGCCTTGCCGCACACCACGCAGCGGTGGGGCTTGAAGCCGGAGTGGATCTTTAGGTGCTCCTTGAGGTGGGCGGCGGTGGTGAAGGCTTTGGGGCAGTGCTCGCAGGCGTAGGGCCGGTTGGCGGTGAGCAGGCGCTCCTTTTTGGCGTTGTGATCCTGGGGCTTGGCGCCGGTGCTCTGACAAGAGCCGTGGTCGCGGTGGCCGTACAGCAGGTACTCCAGCTTCATGTCGCTGGAGGAGGAGGAGCCCCAGCCGTGGCTGTGAGGATCTTTGCTCATGTTGGTGTTGTAGTTGTGCGGCTGAGACACGTGAGAGCCCCCGGGTCCCATGCCCTCCATCCCCTGATCATAGAAGCTGTTCTTCCTCACCTCCTCCATGGCCAGCTCCTTCAGGATGGCGTCCTGAGCTCGCATCCCGTGGTCCCCGGGAGCCTGGTTCTCCCGGGTCTTCATGTTGGTCAGCTCCCGCTTCTGGGTGCACAGGTTATCCAGGAAGTTGATGCCCAGGATCTGGCCGGACGACATCATCATGTTGATGTCCTTCTTCCTGACGGCGAGCCGGGCCGTGTACATGTAATTGAGCACCTCCTCGAAGATGTCGGAGCGGATGAAGTCCAGCTCCACGATGGAGTTGTCCTCCTCGCTCTGTTTCTTGAAGAGCTTTTTGAAGTAGTTGCTACAGGCGGCCAAGACACAGCGGTGAGCCCTGAACTCTATGTTTTCCACCACCACCACCACATCACAGTGCTCACCTTCCATCCTCTGCTGGTTGAGCATCTTCAGAAAGGTGGCTTTGTGGTCATAGTCGATATATCTCAGTAAATCAGACATGTTGCTGGTCAAATTGGAGCAACCTGCAGAGGGGAAAAAACAGTAAACAGTCAAATATTTTTGCTTTGCACAGTCAGTCGGGCATGCACATAACCTGCACACAGCTGAGGGGTGGAGCTACACTTGCACGCTTCTCGTGTGAATACATATAGGTTTTGCCTTCAGGAGCAAACAACTCACACACTATTATAGCAGCAACTTGCAAAACTAACGTTACATCGCTTTTGTTGAAAGACGGCCGTTAAAAATGCAAGAGAGTAAACAAAAAGTAGCAAAATCAATCGTGCAGAAATTCTTATGAAAAAAAAAAACCACACACACATTGGAGGCCCGACAGCAGTAAAAGCCGCGGTAACGCCTGTAAAAAATATATAAACGCAAACAGACACAAGCAGATGGACTTTTCTTAACTTAAGCCACGCGTTAAAGCCGCCGAGATCGCGTGACAGTCGCGTCGCGTGCAGAAAGGATAACCTTAGCAAAGAATATTTCACATTTCACTGCGCCCAGCCATTTTGGTCAGCAAGCCTCCATTGGCATGTTTCTGGTGCCTTTAAAGCAGTTCACAAACAGGCGGAGGACGCGGCGGCGGACAGGCGAACTAACGGCGGAGCGTAACACGCCGCGTGGCTTCCTGCTCCGTCCGAGGCGACCAAAGACAAAGTAAGAAATGTTAATACCCGAAGCCCTGAACGCGATCCTTGTGTTGTCACGCAAGGCTGTCGACGACGATCCAGAGCTGTCGTTTTTCCTCTTCCTCCTCTTGTTGTGACTATTGGGCTTCACAGGAAGCGCCGCGTTGTTTTGCCGCCACCTACAGCACCGGAGCGGGTACTCCACAGAGATCGTCTATGTCCGCGAGGAGGACTAACATTTGTCCGTGGCACTCTATAAAATAAAGATATTTTAAATGGAGAAACTGATTTACTCCTACACAAAACTGCTCTTCATTTTTAAAACAGAAATATTGCATATATGTTTGTTTTTTTCATTGTTTTTTTTTATTGTCATTGACTGCTGGTGGCATGTTGGAAAGAAAAAGCCGCAAAAGTGCCCTCTTGGATGCTCCTATGGTAGATAAAACAAGACGAAGTGCTCTCTAAGGTGCTATTCCAGAAGAGAAAACATGGTAAAGTGCCCTCTATAATGCCCATCTAGTGGAGAAAACGAGGTGTGTGTCCTAATGAGTGCTCTTAAATAGAGAAGACAGGATGCGGTACCATATAAGCTGCCCTACATGCAGCCTTCCGGCATGCTAGTGCCCCACCATGCAGCTTACTATGTTTGTTGTTATGCACCAAAGCAACACCAAATATATGTTGAAACTTGGCAATAAACCTGTTTCAGATTTCTGACAATGTGTCAAAATGGGACATTAAGTGCTGAATAATAAACATAATCATTTTGGAGTTAACCGTGAACACTTACCTGTACTAAGAGTTGATATTGTAAATACAGAGTTATTTGCCACTTCTCATGTATAATCCTTACCGTTTGACCCGTTTACATTTTTTGGGATTGTGTGCATTTGGTTTGCACATTATAGATATTATTTTTATATTGTAGTTCATGCTTTTTATACTTTGTACTGCAACTACAAGAATTTCCCTTTGAATAAATACATTTCTGTTTTAGCTTAGCTACATGGATCACTTACACAACATAACCTACTTTGTGTATATAAAGTACATCTTACATTAAACTTATATTAGTTCCATTGCACTCTGCAGCCTTGCACTATTATGGCTTTTTTTACAGAAACAGTTTGACTTGTAGACATGGTGTGTTGTACATTATAGTTAAATGTGTGTGTTTACCTATTGTACAGCTTTCTCGTCCTTTTAGTTTTAGCTGTATGTTTATTTATATCTCTTTTGTGTATGTACATTTAAAAAAATGCTTGCATGTGTGTACAGTACACATACTTGGCAAATGAAGCTGATCTTGATTCTGATTAAAATTGATAACCTCGTTATGTCTAACCGGTTTCATCCGGACTATGTGGGTATACTTTGATCACATTTGATTGACAATGGTCTGGCAACACAAACACGTTTCAGTTATCCTGATCCTGTATTTTCATCACTGGCTGCACGCCAGTAAGAAGAGCATAGACAGAAGTACACACAGGGAAATAACCCCAAACTGTACAATGTTTGGCAGACTGTTGTGTTCCCTCGACACTTGTTAAAGAAAACAAATGTGCTTTATGTCTTAACATTTAGAGACTAGAAAATGAACACCATAGCTGAGGCAGACATTTGATCTCCTCTCATTTGTCAGCACGAGATCGTTTGTGGAATAAGGATTTATAAAGATCAACTTGTCCTCCCTCCTTACGTTGATCCCATCGCACCCAGCAACAGAAACAGAGTGACAGCTCGCCTCTTTTGTTTCTCTTTGGCACACACGCACGTTCACAGCGGGCGGAGCTTTGAAAGCCTGCGTGCGTTCATCATAATTACCTTTGGCTTTTAAAAAAATAAAAAATAAAAAAAAATAAATCTGTCTTAATTACCCCGAGGGCGATCTTTAAGCGTTTCGAGCCTTTAGTTTAATGAATAATAGATCGACTACAATTTACAAATCCAACCACCTCTCATCTATATATATATATATATTTATTTATTATTGTTTAAGCTTGAATATTAAAAAAAAATAAAAAATCACATGTTGCCCATCAGGATATTTCAGTGCCTGAGGATATGAAATCTGTTTTGGCTCCTTTAGCTCAGGTTGTTTCATATATTCTAGTTCATTTTTTTATGGGTTTTTAAAAGTAAAGATTGAACATATGAAAATAACAAAAATCCATATTTAGAGAAAATCTAAGATTACAATTGAATATATTTAAGTGTTCAGTGTCACATGCTATAGCTTGAGGAATCATCTGTAGGCTATTGTGATATGAACCCATCAAATAACTAGTGCCTCATCTAATGGTCTCAACCAGTAACTGAATCATCACTCAGTGTTCAACACTGACTCAATATCTCGGCGTTAAGACATCAATACTCAATCAATGTGTCCAATGGCGACATGTTTCAGTGCTGTGGTCAACATGTTATTTGAGGAAAAAAAAAAAAACAGCAGATTAAAACAAATGCATTTGCCACTTTTATTTCACCTTTTTGAGGAAAACATGGCTGTACACGAACAAGACTCGGTTATTCAGATAGAGTTGAACACATGAGGGAGGCATATAGTTGACATGTTCAGGGTGGGGGGGGGGGGAAGAAGGTGGACAGATCTCTCTTGGCTTTGCATCTAATTTGAGCAGATGCTCGGCAGTCTGAGCCCTTTGCCTCACAGTCACACAAACCTGGGACTTGTGGCGCTGCTGCAGCTGATCATCTACCCTGGAGAACATTCAAAAGCCTGCACAGGCACATTAAAATCTATTTCTTGCACAGAAAACTTGACTCCTTGGCAGAACAGAGCGTGTTGGTGGAATCAAAATCGACGAGGAAAAAACGATAAAAATACTGAAATGATCATAAAAAAAAGGAAAAATGCAATTCAGGTAGACGTGAATAAAATCAACCGTGAAAGATAAATTTGCAATTCTCCTCGGAAAGCGTTGATATGTACAGAACTGGGCTGTAGTGATTTCTGCTGTAGTGGCACACCAGACGGAAAAAAAAATCATCGGCTTGTTTTGAGTAAGAGAGGCAATGCTTGCTGGCAAATGAGGTTGGCGCTTCTACAGTAAGGTTAAATAGCGTATGCTCCCTAACACATACAGCCTACAGCGATTTTAAGTTTCTGGAGTGATGGCTTTATTTCATAAATATAACGTTGCTACAGTAATTATTGTCAAGAATCATAAAAATGCATCAGAGTCATAAGGCAGTGTAAGCAAACCGTTTGCTTGCTGCACACACACACACACACATACACACACACACAAGAGATTCGGCGTGCAGGTTGAATCGAGAACCACTTTTAAGAATCGTACGTGTTTCGGTATAATCTTGCCATTTTGTATGATAATGCAACATTGCGTCCTTCTCATGCGAGATGCATTTATTTAATTTGCAAGGTGAGGGGTTTGCGACTAGCTGGCGGGGCTGCAGCATTAGGAGAGTAGGAGCCTTTCTAGTCTTCTGAGAGTCCCGGAGTAATATGTGGAGTTCTGGATGTTGGATTGTGGGAAGTCGAAACAGAAAACAGCCCTCGGGTGTTTTTACTCCTGGAAGAACAGAGGAAACAGAGGTTAGTACGTCCTGCTTATTCAATCACACACACACACACGTGAACCTTCAGCACCCACAGTGCACCCTGCAAGTGGGCCTGATAAAAAGATGATGGTGGTTTTTATACCGTAAATAGATGCACCGAGGGACTACAGAGTTACTAAAAAGCACACACACAACATAGATACACACAGGCTTCTTGGGTACAATGCTCAACTATTTCCCGACTCGTTTTAAGTGTGACCACAAGCAGTGAGTCCCAAAGGCTGGTGTCACCACTGAGAGGCAAACTGAACAGAGACCCATCATTCTCTTATCTCTATCAATCTGATTTAGATTTAAGGCCATTCAAATATCATACGTCACACAACTCTCCTTCAGCAGGTCGTGCTTAAAAAAACAAATCTGCTACCAGGCCCTCATCACAGAGGAGGGCATTTAGAGCAATTAGAAATTGAGTTAATGTGTTAAATTCAAAAGCAGACCGACTTTGAGATTAGTTAGGGTTATTCATAAATGATTAGTGATTAAAAGGATTAGAATCTACTGAAAAATGAGGCAGAAACTATACATTTGTTGCCTGATATTACTCATTAATGGGCTAAATTTATTGTGTACAGTTAAAGGAAACCATGAGCCTGATGACGGCATGATGGTGAATAAAGTGACTTGAACTGGAGGTCCTCGCTGTGTGTGTGTGTGTGTGTGTTTGAACAGGTAAGACCTTGTTTGATTGCAACTGTTGCTTTTCATTTCTGACATTGTTACTACACATTTTCCTGATACTGTTTGGCCCAAACACTCTGTGTGTATCTACAGTGGAAAGAGGGCAAGCATCCCAACAACCAGAGAAAAGAAACATTTAGTATCATGTTAATAGTGATACTCAGAAACACAGCAGTTCTGACACACCGATATTAAACAGCACACACACACACACACGCACAAAAAGGACTGAGGGCAAGGCCGCAGAAACAAAGCCAAGCATTCCCATCTGGTGAGTCACGAGAGTACACACATGCACGCTCGTCATCCCAAACCCTGCGCCTTGGGATCGCTTCAGTTAAAAGCTGGTGAAATAACGAGCTGCAGAGCCGAAAAAAGGTGAATTAGAATAAAACTGGGCAATTCCAGATTTAAAAATGTTTGATAGAGAGAAGGTGGCGAGGTTGTAACGATGACATGCTCTGGGTGCAATGGAATGAGAGGTTCCCTCACACAGCTCCACACCTGAAGTAATCCTCACAATACTGCCAGCGGGCAAGTTGAAACACAAACGGCTGCATTTGTGAAGGCTGCAGACACACTGCCAAAAGGACTGCTGACCTATTTATACCCCTCCACCACACACACACACACACACACACACACACACACACAGAAAGGAAGAGTGCAACTAAAAGGAGCAGGATGTCACAAATTGTTTCAAACACAAGTTTCCGAGAGATAGTTAGACAATGTCAGGATTCACTGATAAACACTGCTCCCTATAAAGACTGCAGTGAGGTGCAAAACTATGTGTTTTAATACAAATTAGCATCGATTCACGGTTTATTTTCTGCAAATACAACAGATTTTTACTCATAATATTTGTACAAGTGGTAATTTACAAAGCTGCCCAGTTAAAGTTTATGTTTTTTCTCGTTGAAAATAGACGAAAGCAGATCTGTCTTCACCTGAGATCAGATTTCAGTCAACGCGGGTTCTTTGCACACAGACTGAGCGCTCTGAGAAGCAGAAGCCGGTTGGGCCGGTATTTAATCGCTCATCACTGCTGCTGCCCTTTGTGAGGCTGCACAATGTAGACATAACGATGTATACTCGGTGTTTTTACAGAGTACTGCACGACATGCAGGTCACAACTCTTTCAACCGTACTTGTTTTTCAAATCAAAAAAAGCTAAAATTGTCTCCGGTTTTCCACATTTTCAAAGTTGTGGTTGTATTTTCTTTTAAATGACAACCCACATGTCTTTATAAAGAAGACGGGCGGGTCTGTGGTACATGTTTAGTACACAAGCTCTCTAACACAAATGGAATTGTGTTTCTTTCCAGCAGGGGGGGAGTGTTGCAGTCAAATTACAAGAGCTCGCATGAGACAGCAGCGTTGCTGTAAAAAGGCTTTTTAAGCCTTGTCATTACGAGTTGAGATTATAATATCCGGTGTGTGTGTGTCTGTGTGTGTGTGCGCACACACACACGCATCAGCCAACCTTTTCCCTGCAGGGGGAGTGGAGCTGGAATGACAGCATGATGCATTAGCTGTAAGTGCTACAGAAGCAGGGCTGTCTGTACCAGTGAGAAGAAGTGCTGATGGGAAAAGCAGCATGCCCGAGAATGGAGACCAGCTTGAAAAAAAAAAAAAAAAAAACCCAGTCCGACCACATCAAAAACTAGACCAGACTAAAAACGGACAGGGCTGGGACCAGGACTGGGACCTTGTTGTCTTACCTGGGTCAGTCCTCCCCCTCCTCTGGCGTGATCTCTGTCTCTTTATGAACCACTACTTTGGTCACTGACATGTCAGGATGCTGTTCTTTAGCCTCCTTTATGGCCTGAGCCAGAGCCTATATACGGGAGTGCAGTCCCAGAAGGGATCACCAGGGGGAGACAGAAAATGGGGAAGGCAGGGAGGGAGCAGGGATGTTTCATTGTGAGTCAATATGAGCCAACAAAGGGAAGCCACTTTTAGTCACACATTTGTCATACTTCCAGTATTTGTTAAAGTCACATCACGAGTTAATGTCTTGTGCAAAATATCACATGCTAAGCCCGTCTATATCTGGCTGTACTATGCTCGCAAAGTACAAGATAAGGTCCCGAGGGGTCACACTAGCATTTTACTTGTTCATGGTCATCGCTCAAATCCATTTATTGACTTAACAAGCAAAGAAAAATAAGGTGGACAGAGGAGAATGAATGAGAAGCGGTATGTAAACTCTGAGAGACCTGATCGTGGTCGATGTCTGTGTCTCCCGTGATGACGATCCTTTTCTCAATCCTTGTCTCTGATATTCCTCCTTTCACCGTCTGACCAACGGAGAGCAGGGAGACGACTTAAGAGTCAATGCGCACACAAAAGCATACGGCAACAAACATCCTGAAGCTTAAAACTTTAGGTTTTTATCATGCTATATACTTATTGTATGAGTCTAAATCCTTGGGCCAGACGACAAGAAGGCTGTGCGAGTGTAAACGTAAAAATAAAATTCAGACTTTTCATGAACTTAAGAGCTCGTGATGACTCCGGCATGGAGAAACACAGACCTATGGTGATCTGAGACACGCACACTGTTTTAAAGTTCTGCAGTAAAGAAAGGCTGAAGCCGAGCTGCATCGGCTGCAGTCGTGCTTGAAGCTTCAAGCGTTAAGAGACGGAAAAGGGACAATAGATGACCCCTGACCTTTGTGATGTGTGTGGTTGTCGTGGTGCTGGAGGTTTCCGAGGTGATTGTCTGAGCACTCAGCAACACCCCGGGGTCTATGTCGCCGTTAGTGTCAACCTGTTGACGAGCAAAACACTCCATTAGGAAACGACAAGTTATATTTGTTCTCTACATAAAGTCAAACTACCCGCTACACCACATTTAATGGGCTCCTAGCTAATATTATTCAACAGTAATTTGTGGTAAAGCTGCATTAACTGATTAACTGAAAAAAAAGCTCTAAAATCCCACATTACACTTCCAACCGCAGAAGAAACTAACTGTTGAACACGGGGGAGCATTTAGCCAGATAATTCCTCCAGGAGGTAGCAGAGAGCCAAACAGAGAGTTCATATTTCATTCTATAACTTCCATTCATTAGGTGGACACAAACACAACTCTAAATGAAGGATAATAAAGCTCTGAATCTGCTGTGTGTGTATAAAATAAATTATTGCTGATCCCAGCTTTGCTTTTTAGGGCAGATTCCTTTTTTTAAAGCCAACTACAGAACTATTCTTTAATCCCAACAATCGGTCATGTTTTTCAAAATGGTGCAGGATGTAAAATGGAGGCAACGTCATCGTTTGTACCTCTGCAGACTCATAGGTGGTAGTTTTTGTCTCCGTGTGGACGACAGGCACCTCTTTGGTTCCCACCTCGACGACGTCAAGGCCCTGATGGACAAAATGGGCACAAATAAATGCATGCAGAGGGAGTACAGCAGCGCCAAAACCATCTGAGCTCCAATTCAATTAACTGGCATGTCCAAAACAGATCTCTGTAAGTGCTCACTGTTAACTTTGTTCTTAGAATAGCTCCACCCTGTTGTGCACAAAATCAAATTAACACAAATAAATGCCGCATGCTAATAAACTAAGCCAAAGGCCGCCATTGAAGAGCTTGAATCTCTAAACGAGCATGCAGTCATGCATTAGAGTCCCTGATCCGCTGAAGACGGGGATGCTGGAGAATGCAAATCACAAGGTTTCAATCAAGTGTGTGCGCCACATCATATTAAAGAAAGGTCCCCTGATCTGCTCCGCAACAAACTGTGAAGTTAGACGCATGTCCATGCTTTCGCTCGAGGTTTGGCCCTTGATTATTAGTGGCAGATTGTGTTGGCAGGAGGGGAGGGTGGCGGTGAGGTTGCAGGGCCGAGGCTGAAGCCACCGCAGCTGATGCAGGGTTACCTCCGACTGAGACACGGCTGGAGGTGGCTGGCTGAGACAGCCGTCAGAGGTAAGGGGTTCAGTCAGAGTCACTTCGCGTGGGCGGGACTTCTGGTCTCGTTCCTCTTTTTCTTCAGCTCGGACTATTTCTTCTTTCTTCGCTTCCTCCGATACCATATTTTCTGAAACCTTTTCGTCGACACAGTCGTGTGCCAGTTTCAAATTCAGCTCTTCCTCATCGGGCTCCTCCTCCAGCTCTTCCTTCTTTCCATCTGCCTCTTCGTCCTCTGTTGTCTCCACTTCATCTTCTGAGCTGTCCATCTGTGCGTGGTGGTATTTCTCTTTCTCAAAGGGCAAAGGCTTCAAGATGTCTGGAAAGCTCTGTTGACCCTCATCCTCTGCTGGTGAACATTTGTCCACCACCTGTATCCTATTTTCTAACTCAGAGGGAAACGCTTGTTTCTCGAAATACTGCACGTGATTGGAGAACTGGACTCTCTTACCATCTACCTCTGTGTGCTTTCTCTCCCCTGTGTTGTTTAAATCTAACAATTCCTCCTCCAAAGCCTCCAAACAACTCCCTGCCGATTCCTCTTCATCGTGTTCCTCGTCCTTTTCACAATATCTGATGTATGCAGGAGCAACAGTGAATCTCAAACTATCATTTTCACGTTTTGACATAAACGCCTCCCCCTCGACGCCAGCAACCTCTCCCTCATCTATTACTCCCTCATTTATCTCTTCTGCTGCCGAGGTCAGCGCTGCAGACGGGCTCTCGTCTGACTCTAAACGCGTTGCTACCGGCTGTACTTCTGCTGCGAGCTCCACAGATGCACACGGTTGAGGTGGCTCTGAATACGGCGCAGTGCCTGGAACACCGGATACAGCTGCTGGATCTGCTGAACCGACGCCACTAATATCTTCACGCGACACGTCTACATTATCTCGCTCCCCCTCTGCTGACATTAACGCGACTGTGAGCTCCGCTGTGGCGTGCGCCGGCTCGGCCTCTGTGGACGGGATATTCACCGTTGGCCCTGTCGACTCGGCCGGTGCTGCCTCTGTCTCCGTGGCAACCACCATCTTCTCCTCCGGTTCAGCGGATCCCTGTGAATGATGAATGTGCCGTTAGAGGATGTTTCTGATAAAATCCCCTCAGTACAAGGAGGCTTCACCTCACACCTGACAAAGGAACATTGTTGTGTCGGTTATACGTTCACTGTGGAATCACATACTGTAGGCACGGATATTTAAAAAGACATTTAAAGGTTTCAGTCACGCCAAAACCATTGCAGTGTTGCATTTGTAAATCTGTGAGGACCAGAGAGGAGGAGGGGGGGGGGGGTCACCTTTTCAGAGGAGGAAACCCATCCCAGCGTAGACTGATGGGACAGAAGGACGGACGGACACAAGAACAGAGAGAAGGAAAAAGAGAGGAAAGTCAAAAAGTCACAGTGAACACCAGGACAAAGCGTGAAGGGAGAGAGGGTGGGAAAATCAAAAAGGAAACAGAAAAGTAAATATTGTATGGAATACCATTGTGTAGCAAATCCCAAAACCTCAAATGAAAATCAGATCGCTGGATCCACCAGCAGCAAACTTCAACTAATCTGCTTTTCGGTTACTTAAGAACAGTGAAATCTCTTTTCAGGTAGACCCATACAATTTGTTTTCCTGACGCGTTCCGGAGACAGAAGGGGATTTTGGGAGGATGAAGTGGGAAAAGCTGCAGCTGTGGCACCGAGCCAGGGTTATTAAGTCACTGCTTTCAGGGAACTGATAACAGAGCTGAAAGAAAGGAATGGTGCAGCGGAGCGAAACGGTAGAAAACAAACAGGAGCCAGACATTTCTTTCCTTATCAGCTGTGGGAGCCAGCTGCTAAGGCAAGGCGAGCCGTTTCAGCCGTCAACAAACTCAAAAACAAACCGTTGTATCAAAAGAGAAGCAACAGAAACCGGCGGTTTGGGAAATGTGAGAGTAAACGCTGGGTGTTAAAGGACAATTAGCCATGCAGAGCGCTTGGTTACACGGTTGTTAGACTGGTTTGGCTGCTGCTGAAGAAAAGGCGATGGGGTAGGCTGAGGGTGGTGGTGGAGATATGGAGGGAGGAAGCCAAAACAGAGCTGTTGCTTTTAGTTTTCATACAGTACCACTGCTAAGGACGTAGTAGAGGATTCAGAAACTGTAATCTGAGACACGCTGGACTTTGACGGCTCTGTTTGGATCTCTTCTAAGGTGAAGAACTCTTCTTTCAGCTGCAGGGCGTCAGACGTTTTTGTCTCTTTTACTTCCTTTGTCAACACACTGATGACCTCGGAAGCCTCGGTCTTCACGGCCTCAGATATCCAGGATGCCATGGCCTTTTTAGGCGAGTCAGTACCTTTAGTCTGAGTCATGTCATCCGTTTTTATCTCCATCTTCGGACTCTGCATCTTGACCACAGTGGTTTTGGCTTCTATAACATCAGAAGTGTCTTCTTTGATAGATTCTTTCTCTTTAGAGGCAGACAGCGTTTCGTTCTCCTCAGCCTCGGCCTCTCCAGGGACAACAGGCTCCTCTTCGTCACCTGCAGCACTCGTCTCTTTGCCCTCTGCGTCTGCTTTATCGTCAGCCTCCTTCAAGATAATGAGCGTCCCTTTCTTGTCACTGATGGCCTGGACCACTTCCTGTCTGACGGCTCCGGGGCTGACCTTCATCTCGGCCCTCTCCGACACCTCGTCCACGTCCCTGAGGGTCCCGTCCACGAAGACGTCGTCGTCCATAGTGGTTGACAGACTAATCCCGTGTGGCCCAGAGGAGGAGGCCAAATCTGTTGCGATACTATCCACCACATATTTCACCAGATATCCTGCCGCCTGGAGGAGACACTTGGCTTATTGGAAATGGATCGTTTAGGTTAATAGACAAAGGGCATCACAAAGCCAAGACGAGGACAATAAGCTCAGGAGACTATTGATATAGAGAGGACACACAGAAAGACCGAGCTCCATAAAGACTTGGACAAAAATGCACTGTTTAGATCTAGTTTTGAACCTAGTTTCTCTGCACATATATGGTAGTATTATCTTTATTTTATGTGGGACACACTGTCCTTATTGTTTTATCTGTTTTCTGTAATATGACTTTTTGTATTGTTGTCACCCCTCTGACCAAATGAATTTCCTCTTTTGGATAATAAAGTTACATTTGATTTGATTCTTATCGGATATCAATTTTTAAAAGGCTTAATTCATATTCACAAGTTATGTTAGTGCCTTTCAAGCTTCAATTAAAATTTCAGAGTGATAGAAAAAGGGCAGATAAGGGAAATAAAGTGGAGAAACTGTACATGTGAAGTAGTATGAGTACAACTGTGCCGGTGTCCAGATTCGTCTGGAGCTACATGGAAACAAAGGGCATAACAACACCACACTCACAAAATACAGGTGAGAAACAAAGAGGACGCAACTTACCTCAGTGGCTTTAGGTTCTACCTCCTCTTTTGTCTCTTCTCCTGCCGGCTGCTCTTCGTTAGCCTAAAGAAGGAAACAAACAAACAAATAAATACAAAAGGTCACAGCTTGAGACAAACAAGAAAGGACATGATCCAGATCCCAAAGCGGTTCCAGTGAATCTGCTTCTTTTCATTTCAGTCAGTCATATTGATTAGTCAGCGATTAGTCCTCAGAGACTAATTAGAGCCGCTCATTTGTCCTGCGCGAGTCCATCAGATTATGTAACGCAGCGCAAGAAAAAGGATAAAACTGCTCCGTACTCCAGCAAGTAATGTCACTGAGCACAACAATCGTATTAGGGATTAATGACGGCACCATCTATTACACAGACAAACTAACATGTTTATTATCAGCTGCTGTTTAGATATAGCAGAGACATAAGGTGATAGTGGCAAAGAATATAATATGAATATGCACTAGAGCTATTTATATAAATGTGCTGCAACAGACCGTTTATGACTATTGAAATGACTGCACTATGACGTATTACGCAAACACTCTTCAGATTGACGTCTTTGTTTATCTCCCCGGTGATGTCATGCTGCACACACACATCATTCAGTCTGCTGAGGACTGCAGCTTACATCCTGCAGCTCCAGCGGCTCTATCATTGGCGCTTCGTCCGCTCTGGGTGAGCGCGCAGGGGACGACGAGAGCCTCTTCTCCCATTCCGTCAGGCCTGGCGTGCTCTCGCCCGTCTCCAGGAAGGAGCGCTTCAGCTCGCTGATGTTGGTCTGGTGTTTGACCATCTCTTCCGGAGGCGAGGTGTCCTACAGTAGCCGGTCAACCATGTGATACAAGGAGGTGAGGCCAGGAGCAGCGCGGAGGGAACGACGGCCATGCTTTATGAACGCAACGGTAGCTTGCAAATCCAATGAATTACCAAAAAAAAACATAAACGCCTTAAATGCAGTTCTGAAAAAAGTCTGGAATCAACCAACGCAGACTTGAATAAACTGCATTGTAAGCTTCATTGTGTTCACTGCAGGCTACCTGTGCAACAGCTCGCACAAACAGCAACACAATGGCAAAATGTCCAATCACACGGCAGCTGTAACTAAGAGTAGCAGCTTGTTCTTAAATGCTAAAAGGAGCATTTAGGACTTAATTCAAGGAAAATAAATATTCATGCATAGATTCACAGATTTAGTTTTACAGGTTTAGTTAAGCACAACACTCCCAAATCTCATTAGAAGTTAACACCGCCACAAAAACTGACTAATAAGTTTCTTTATCTCTCACAAAAATGTAGTTGGATGCTCACAGCAAGAACTCGGTTCGATAAAAATGCTGTAATTCACACAGGAACTCCAGAAAACACAATGTAACACTGGCAGAGTTACTGGTGCGCTAGACGTATTTGTTATCAGTTAGGATTCTTCATACAAAAAGCACCTGCATGCATATTTCAATCATTCAATGCATTGTTTTCTTACCAACCTCTAGCATCAGATTACTGTGCCTGATAAAAACGTTTTCCCCTTTTACTCGTCTTATGAAACTATACTGTAAAGACAAAAGAGGGGAGATGTATTGTAGTTAAAGGTGCCATGTTTAATTTAGACTCTTGTTAGGAGATATTGGGAGCTTTGTCTTCTGCTATATAGCTGTAAATGATAACCTGATGGCATAAGTCAACTTACTGTAAAAGCCATGGATTAGAAAGAAAAAAAAAACTTCAAAACTGTGAAATCAGACTCTTGGTTGCAGCAACAGGAAAGGAAACAGGACTCCACCATTTACAAACAATAGCACTTGAAAATGAGCTGGAATGATGTGTTTAGAAGCAGCGACAGCTTTGCAGCAGCAGTCTGAAGTGAATGGTCAGTCTGGTGTGTGTGGTCTGATAGTGAGCATATAAACAGAAGCGGCGGCAGGCAAGCCAAGGTGGAGCGACGGCACAAAGAGACAAAGCGGCTCAGTGCATCTGGCGGCGGTGGTGTGATGCACTGAGCGGGGCCATGAAGCGAGCCCAGTGTACCTGAGTCCGCATCTCAGAGTCATCGTCTGCGTCCGACTGACAGCAAGTAAAGAGGGGAGGACAGAGAGCGTGAGACAAGGAGGAAAGGGCTCATTAAGACAAGAAGAAACGCACCGGGGTGAATCAGGTGAAGGGGAAGAGAAAGTGAGCTAAACGGAGCGGCAAGCGCAGAGATACGAGAGGGTAACGATGGTGGTTGAATTTAACAAGTAAAGAATATTGTGACAGAAATTGAGCTTTCGCTAAACCCCTCCCCCAAACAGCATTTGTCCAATCACAGCCTCAGCAGCCATAACTCGGCATGGCGGGCCTGTCAAGCTTCAATGTTCTCTACAGGTGGAAGTGCTGTGCACAGAAGTGTAAGGAATGGATTAAACAACGCATTTCTTTGCTGTAGCATATGCTGCAACCGCTAGCATGTGCAGCTAATTAGCTTACTACCTGCAGTCGAGTTGTTGCCGATTGTTTTCCTGGGACATGCAGCTTCAGGCTCAGTCTTTTAGAATGACGTCACTATTATTAACTGCATATTCCTAAGACCGCTTTAATGAGATTCTCACAAGAAAATTGAAGCTTGAAGTGTGTAGCAATGTTCAGTAAGGGGGCGAGGTTCAGCTATAGAGAGCCAAAGTGAAAGGGCCGTCATGGCGTTTGCCCTCTATTGTAAGGTAGTCACTAAATGGGCATAACAAGATGGAATGCATGCGTTGCATGCGGACCTTGTACACAAATTCTACAAATTCTTTCTATGATTCAGCATTACTTTATTTCCCTTTTTCATGCCTTCAATATGACGTCTTTCCTTGATGTACAAACCTCAGTGGCGGTCATCTCTCCATCAAAGGCAAAGTCAGTTTGTTCGCTGTCAGTCTGCTTTCGCAAACAGACCAAAACCGTTCCGAGTGGCAAGCAAGAAAACAACAAGAACCCAACTTTTAAAACCCCTGGAAAATGCATTCATCGTCAGAGATTCTTCAAAACCACAAATGGAACAAATGGAAATGCACTGGTTGTTTCTGTAAGCTACACATTATCAGACAACACTGCAGATAGGGTTGGGAAAAGAACAACAGAAGTAAAAAAGCAAATGAAAAAGTAAGCAAGCAAAACAGACTCAGAGGAAGTTGAAACCTTCGGTCAGTCACTTTGACATTTAGGTGTAACATCAAATATGCTCTGGATTTGGGGCATGCCTGAATGTGTGTGTAAAACATTTGCTGTGTGCTGGATAGTAAAAAATTGATATAACGAACAGTAACCTGACTTTCAGGCCCTCCTCCCTCCTCTCCATGCATGTTGACACTAGGGGTGATCTGGATGCATTTAATTTAACTGTCACAGTCTCTCTGCAACACAGCGTGGTTTACATACATCTGTGATTCAAAAGGGTGTTACTGGGGGGGGGGGGGGGGGGGGGAGAAACATCTTCGCACTCTCCTGTCAGCTGCTTTTAGCCCTTTTCAGCCGTTCAAATTTAAATCATTCATTCTAATTAGTGCTGCTTTGCTTGACTCAGATAGCAATGCAGAGAGACTGAGTGCGTCGTGTTTCCGTGCAGCAGTTGTTGATTTTGTAGCGGTCACTTTCTACACTGCGATACCATGAATGTAGATGAGAACACTGAGATGGGTTAGGCACAAGGCTATGCTTTAGAATATGATATTTCGTGATATTTGAATTAGTGACTAAATGAAGATACGAGAGTTCTTCAAATCATCATTATCAATAATTAACAGGCACAGTCAAATATTGAAATATTTCCACAATGAACTGTTTCACACTGCATGAGTTATTTTATGGTGATTTGTTAGTGATGTTAATGTCTCAAGAAGACAAAATTCAGGCTGACGCAAGTAAAAAGTCCCCAATATTTGTGTCTAACCCGCTCGTTAAGGTGAAATTAAATGCAAGCCAATCAAATATGAAAATGGAGGGACTTGCAGGTTCATCTCTGTGTGATGCTGATGAGGATGTAGTCTACAGGGTGAGAGTGTGACGGGGCAGAGATGAGGTTCTGAAAGTAGGAGAACTGACAGACACTGGGACAGACACAGTCTCCAGGTCGGCTCTGAACTGGTGAAACAGCAGAGCGAGATACAGGACAGGACAATAGGGGGTTAACTGTTGATAATGAACTACCAATCTAAGCCAGAGGCGGGTACTGGAACACACAGACGTTCGCACACACACCTCCTCTTCCTCTGAACTGTCATGGTCATGGTAGCCCTGGGCTATGGAAGCGGTCAGGGAGGCTGCCTTGGGCTCCAGGTAGCAGAGGCACATCGCCAGGGGGAAAGAGAGGGTGAGGGCGTAAGGGACGGAGAAGGAGGTGGAGAGCAGGAAGAAGAAGATGAAGAGGAAGCAGGGGATGAGTGACGGTGACTTAATAGGCAGGAAGTGCTGCGCGCACATAGGGAGGAAGCGCATCTCTGACATGTCGGGAAAGGAGATGTAGCCGTCCTCATCCAGCAAGGAGGACAGGTCGGGCAGGTGCAGGGAGAAGGAGAAGAGCGTGCCGCCGCGGCTCTTGCCCTGCTCCAGCCTCTGCTTGCGGGCCGAGAGCAGCAGCACCTGCTCGTCCAGCAGGGCGGCCTTGCGGTCGGCGTGGGCTTGCCGGCGGCGGCACCCAGCGGAGCTCTTGGCTGGACTGACCGACGAGGCCCGCTTACGCGTGTTCTCCCTGCGCCTCCGCCGCACTTTAGGTGACGAAACAGGAGATGAGGGGAGAGAGAGCTCAGAGCGGAGGGGGTCGGTTGTGTACACATGGGAGGAGCACTGATGGAGGGAAATGTCAACGAAGAGTGTGTAAATGGAGATGTGCGAAGGGGAAAGGGGCGAATACGCATGAGCAGACACACACACGAGTATAGTGTGGGGTCAAAGGAAGGACAAGAAAAGAAAAGCTAATTAGTAAAGCGCACACAAGATGAGAAGAAGCACTTAGGCCTTGTCTGCTGCAGTGGGTTAAGCTGAAAGCAACTGGGACATTTTCATCAGCCTTTAAAAAGTATTTTAACAAAGAAAACAAAACTAAAATCTCAAAAAAAGGGACATAAAAAGATAAAAACGCAGCAGCTTCTAAGAAACATCTGTTTCTTTGACAAGCTGATGGCATACGTGTATACATTCACTCATCATCACTCCCTTTGAACCAAATACAAAGACAACTAAAGCCTCTCCAAAGTTCCTTTGTCCAAAATGAACGCAGCTCTGACTGAACCGAACCGGGTCGAAAGCAGTTTACCTTCGTGTCATGTCTGAGCGGTGTTGTGGTGGTCGGTTCCTGCGTCTCAGCAGCATCCATCCCAGCGTCCTCCTGCTCCGCCTTCTCTTCCTCGGCCTTCTTCTCCGTCGTTACCGTGGTGATGATGTCTCCCTTGGTGATGATTTTGGCCGCCCCATCATCGGCGCTGTCCTTCATCAGAGTCTCGTGGTTCTCCGTCATTGGTGCTGGAGGACAGGAGGACAAAAGCTGGACGTGACGGAGTGGAACCAGTGACGTTTCATGGACACCTACGGTCTGTTTTTTAATGTCTGGGAGAAGTGTGAGCAGCGGAATAAAGCGTTGGATTTTCTCCTGCACATTGTGGCTTCATCACTGCAGAAGTGTCCCTGACATCTTATCTTTACAGGCTTTAAGGTGCAAAGCACATTTATCTTTATATCCATCTCGAAAATAAGGAACATCTAAAAATGAAAAATGTGTGCAGGTGACACAAAGTAGCTTCTAAAAATGCCCTTAATCAAAATGAACTGGATAAATGAACATCTTTAAATGACATTTCCACTTGGGTGGCACTTTACTCGGCCATTCATCAAAACCCTCAACTGCTCCTCACCTCCATCTAAGCTGAGCGACATGTTGTAGCGTTTGCTGGAGGAGCGCTCGAAGAGCGGAGCAGGTCTGATGATCATGGAGCTGGCCCTGCGGGTCTGGGCCTGCGTTCTGCCGCTGTAGCGGAACTTGGAGCCGAGGCTCAGGAACTTCTTTGGTTGAGCCTCGGGGGATATGAGCCTGTCACGAGTTACAAACACTAACATTAATCAAAACGGAAATAACACAGATTACGCTATGCACTGAAAAACATTACAACTCCTACTCATTTGAATAGTCTCCAGAGGGCCCTCGAGCTTGGCTCGCTACTCAAAAGAACCCAAGAGACTCATTTTTGCTTAAAGCGGCACAAAGCAACTTCACATGTTGTCCAAATGGCAACAGTTACCAACACTCTGCGCACTGCTTCTGTTTCACTACAAAGAAATCATCCCAGATGATTATCAGTCAACGTATGTTTACAGGAGTGGCATGACTGACAAATTAACAACAAAGGATGCAAAAAAAACAAAGTAGCTTGTGTTCAGAGTCCAACTCTGGAAAAAATACCGTCTTTTTGCCGTTAAGGGAAATGTTTTTGAATGATTAATTACTGCCAGCGACCACGTACCTGATACCAGAACAGGACAACATAATGACATCTCAGTTAGGGAAATATGAGAGTAGTTTTTCTATTAATAAGCTACCTGCAGCAGCTCCAAAAGCTCTTTGCTACCACAGTCAAAGGTCGTCTGTTTCTTACCTGAAGAAGGTGTGGTGCTCCACACAGACCTTCCACAGCCTTTTGGCAGCGCGATGATTTGGAAGCTTGAAACCAATCGTGCTTTCAAACTGCTCAAACTGCAACAGGGACAAAACACCGCGGTGAGATTCACTACATACTACACCAATGCATGTTTCTATGTTAAACGCTAACATGATACTAGTGGTTTACATCTGCAGAAAAGTAACTGCTTATATAAATAATGACCCAGTGTCCCATTATTTTTGCCACAGATGTCAAAATCTCCCTGTTTCATATCCAAATCCCATATATCCTACATTAAAACAGCTCTGCAGCGCCCACATAGCAAAGCCAATACAGTTTATAGAAAATATGCAGCATCACAGTATTTCCTTTATGAAACATCAGTCAAGTGTGTTTATGTTGGGCAGCAATTTCGATGGTTTGGTGCACCTCTGAAATGCTGCTGAAATAGAGGCTAATTGTGGTTAGCCTGTGTTGCACAAAGGGTTAGCTCAAACACAGAATCAGAGGTGGATCAGATTATCCCCCAGCTCTGGTCATCCATATGATATCTGTAACAAGTTATTTTCAATGCTTGTTTTTGTTCTCACCTCGCCGGGCCGGATCTTGATGTAAAAGTTGTTCCTCTTGTAGGAGATCTTTAGGATTTTGGGCCAAGCGAACCGGTTGATTCGCAACCTGTCTCTGTAGATGAGCAGGCCACTTGAACAAACTCCCAACATGATCTCCACTCCCTCAGAGTCCTGAAACACCAAGAATAGGCGGAGAAAAGAAAACAGCAAAAAAATATATATAAGTTACTTCAATGAAACTCCTTCACAATGTGTCACTTTGGTAACAAAGGATCCTTGGCAATCTCATAGAAGAAGCCACTGACCACAACATTGTTCTTCCTTTTGTGCTCAACACAACTTAAGCTTCCATTAACTCTACAGGTTAAAGGGAGCCAGTGCACAGCAGGGTAAAGTAGAATTGAACAGAGCCAAGTTTGTGATAAAAACAGGGTAAAGCAGGCAGGTGGAGAGTGGAATCAGGCATATGGTACTCTTATCTTCTCCAAGCAGGCTGTGGTTACATTATATAAAGACTAATAAAGGGGGCACTGAATGGCTTAAGCGACAGTGAAGATTTGGGAAATGGTGAATGAAGCACAAAATGATGCTCTTCACTGCACAAAGCACGAGGCGAGCAGGTGAAACCAATGATGTCGTTTTCGGAGAGGGAAGCGTCGGTCCAAAGCAGGAATAATTGGTCTCAGTGGGATGTTGAAATGACAACTTTGTATGTTACCATGCACGAGTAGAAACCAAACACACACGCGCGCAGGTAAGCACATGAGATGCAGCCTCTTACCTCTCCCTCAGTTGGAGCCAAGCATTCATAGAGACTCCCTACCAACTTTGCATTTAATGAGAGAGGAGAGAAGACAAAATAGGGATGCTGGTCTGATACGTACATATTTGTTCTCGTGTATCAAAACTGACTCACATATCAAACAGTTAGCATTGATGTCGACTCGGTTTGATCAAGGCCGCTTCCTCATCTCTGTCATGTCCTCTAAATCTGTGAGGGCAATATCCTCTCCATCGCTCACATCTACACCCAGTCTGACTTTCAAAGCGCTTTTGATAACTGATTCATATCAAGACTGACGACTGCAATGTTCTTTTACGATGACAGCGGTGCTGCAGTTGTAATCCAGCTCTCTCTTTGCTGCCTGTGTTCTAATGACGCGTTCGATCCCATCTGGCCGGCAGATTAGAAATGGCAAAAAAAATCATTCCAAGTCAAGCTGGGCTCCAGAACCCCCCACCCACCCACCCCCCAAATCCACATAATGTCAGTCAATCAGCGAAACAGAGGCATGTCAAACGGAGGCGTTACTGTGGCAGCCGGCATGTTTTTGAAGCAGCGGTGTTGTGGAGGCAAGCGTCACATTTGACTGCGTGAGTGGAATGTGCTAGTCTCATCTAGCATAGAAAGAAACATTTACGTTTTAACATATCACTCGCACACTTCTTAAAAGACAAAGTTCGAAGTGGGGTTGTATGAGGAACTTTTATTACTTAAAAATAGTTGGCAGTAAGAACGCCCCCAGTTTGGAGAAACAGAGAGTACCACCAACAGAGGAGCAAAGCCATGTACTGCTGTGGAAGGGGGGGGGGGGGGGGGGGAATCAATATCAGTTTAAGTGTCTGAAAGCCTGATGGGGAACTGAATGGAAAGCTAAACTTATTTATGCTCTCTTCAAGGCCACAACCCCCATTGACAAGTTTCACTTTCAGTTCCCCATCAAAGATATTATAAATATAGCAGACACTGATATCAATTTTTTTAGGTTGCAATGATACGTTTTGCTGCTGCCCCCGTCCTCACCAGAACATTGCTTCGCTTCCGTACTTTCTCCAAACTGTGGGTGTTCTGACTGTCATTCACTGTCTATACACCGAGTATAGATAAGTAACTCAAACATCCCCACTGAAAATAATCTGAATTATCCCGTTAATGCATCTTGGAAACAACCAACATTACTGGAGTCACGAGTGACATTCTAGTGTACAACTTAAAGGAATAGTTCAACATTTTGGGAAATAAACTTATTCACCTCCTTGCAGAGAGTGAGATTGAAAGAAGGATCTCATGTCTGTACGGTAATCATGAAGCTACAGCCAGCAGCTGGGTAGCTTAGCACAAAGACTAGAAACAAGGGGAAACAGCTAGCCTGGCGGTGTCCAAAGGTAATAAAAACGTTAATTAGTGAGCTTTAGATGTGCTGGTAGTTGGGTTTTGTCCGCTTTGTACAGAGCCAGGATGGATGTTTTCCCCTTTTTCTAGTCTTTGTGCAAAGCGAAGCTAACAGACTTACTCGACTGTAGCTTCCTATTTAAAGTACAGACAGATCAATCTTCACAATAACTCTCAGCAAGAAAGTGAACAAGTGTAATTTCCCAAATGTTGAACTATTCCTTTAAGGATAATAGAAATAAATGTCATTGCATACACATTATAAATATATTTTAAAAAAAACCCCACTTAAATCAGTTCCCTTGCCAACTTGTGAAAGGAAGTAACAACTTCAGTGAACAAATGTATTATTTTCCAATATGAACAATGTAGAATAACAGTTTGCAGTGACTTGTTACCTTAGCGTGGTGGAGGTCCACGCCGTACATGGACAGCTTCTTGGCATTTTCCAGGAAGTGTATCTCTGCTTCGGCTGGTGTCATGCCCCTGATAGAACACAACAGAACAGGTCAAACAAGGGAAAGCACAGCAAAGAGATGTGATGCTCTCTGACCAATGTGAACATGCAACACTTAAAGAGATAAGAGACCAATACCATCTAAAACAGGGATAATTCAGTTTTACTGCATGAAAGCTTTTGGAAAATGGTCGTTTTTATGGATGCCATTAACTGAAGAGCAACAGAGTAGCATGAGTGCATCCATTTTTAGCATAGATGGGTCTTTAGAAAGACCTTAAATCTATGCTCCGTCATTGCCTTGCACCATCCAGTAGGCTACACAGGACTGCATCAAATTATTGTCAGACAAAGGACAGCCAGCGATATCCATTTACAGGAAAACATGAATCTAATGCGGAGACACGCTGCCTTTCAGAACAGAGCATTATTCCAGGCTGTAATCACTCAGGTGCTCTGTGTGGCTTTTGGGTTCTCAGATTCTAAAAACCTATTTATCGATTTTGTCTCAGATTTTTGGATATTGTCCAATGGTTGCTGCAGTGTCTACATCTTCCGCAGCCAACAAAATGTAGCTTTACGGTTAATGATGCATTTGTTGTTTACGTGACTCACGGGGAGGGCAAAATTGAAGTCGCATCTACTGCTTTTGGCTTCAAAGGTCGAAATCGAAGGCTCATTTCGAGCAATTTTCAATCTAAATCGTGACATAGTAGTAGAGTGTTTAACTATTCTTTTACCAAGATTATTTAATAGTAAAAGAGAAATTGTGAAATCTGCGGCTTTAACTTAAAAGCTGTATAACTAGTACATTTTTTATATATACTGTGGCAAACCAGGGGGGAAAAGCCAAGCAGATCCAGAATAGGGGGCGGAGTTCAGGGTCAGGTTCAGTTCAGGTTCAGGTGCTGCAGCCACTAGGCACATGGCATTGGTCACACCTGCATCAGGTAATCAGCTCAGGCATATGTTCACCCAGCTTCTAAGCGGCAGCGGCAGACAGGCTGGGCTGAGGACCTCCTGTACCACTGGAGACATGCGGCACCGAGGAACTGCCTTGCCTTGGGAGAAGTACTGTTGATATGCTCATTTGAATAGCCTTCTATTATTACCTTTCTCACATCAGTAACCTTTTCACATTTTGAATTCTGTCTCATATCCACTCTTTTCACAAAAGCAGCACAGTGTATAACTGAAGAGTACATTCTTGATCAAAAGTTATGCCGAGTAGCATAAAAGAAAGAGTTTAGGAAACCATGCCGAGACTAACTTGTAGGTCTTGTGGAGTTCCATGACCTTCTCCTCTAGCTCTTTGGTTTGGTTGGGTGCGACGCGCAGTTCGCTGATGTAGTCGCTGCCTAATTCCTCGGGGTCATAGTCTCCCAGTTCAGACTGCACTGCGTAGGAGCCCAGCACCGTGTGGGTGGCAAAGGAGCAGGGCAGACGGCCTGAAACCACGTCGTCTCTCAGCTGCAGACACAGGTAGTACCTGAGGGAGGAACAGGACACAAACAGAACAGTCAACTTATTTAGTTTGTTATAAAATGTAACATCGGGATTTTCTTTGTAAACCTTCTGGGTTTAAAAAAAAGATATATGTGTTTACCTGCATACTCATCAATTGTAGATTAGCCGCTAGCTCACCTTGTGATATCCTCAGTCAGCTGGGAGGGGTCTGGAGGGTAAAACTTGACGTTGAAAGCAAAGTTCCAGGGACCGGCTGAGGAGTAGAAAGAACATTGAATTATTGAAGCAGCATTTTACAATTGCATACACCTTGTTGGGCTGTTAAAGACTTAACACTCGAGTGGCTTTATTAGATTACTAGACTTACTCCTGATCTGCTTCTTTAGCTCCTTGGAAGGGTCCAGCCAATTCTGCAACGGACAAACGCATTTGTCGTCAGAAGTTTGTGAGCAAATTAATAAAAAACAATGTTTCTTTTAAATGACTTCCTCAAGTGCACTTTTACAGATGGACTTTTAAAAAGTTTACACGTTATTCAACGTCCTTTAGCATATTTGGATCTTCTATAACCTTACTTTAATAATAAGTTCATAAAAACTGATAATTAGCACATTATACATTTTCCTTTACCGTCTGGTTCTCTACATCTCTGCATGTGATGCCAAAGTAGTCCTTCTCCAGGAGATTGAGGTGGTCACATATTTTGTCAAAGAGCACTTGGCCCCTGGCTCGTTTCTGTGAGAAAGAAGTAAACTCATTCAACAAGAAGTACACTGAAAGTCATCGCATCTTTTACGCCTTTTATGAACAAGAGAGTATCATTTTAAAAGGATTGTACCGCCAGAATCAGCGCGTTATATTGCAAGAGAAGAGTTTTCCTAATGTTACGGCCGTTCATATTTGTGAACCTTCACTATTATCAATGATGAAGACAAAACGCATAATAAACCAAATGACATTAAAACAAAACAAAACAAACATCTAATGATGTCATTGGAGATAATTGAACTTTTTTTCTTTCAGAAAACCGCAATATGAAATCAAAGCTTTCAATTATTTAAACAGCATGATGATGCAGCACATTACACTGCTGCACCACAGAGCCTCTCCTGCAGGAGTTAACCCTCAAAGGTATTGCAGCAACGCTTGACTAACTGGGCCACTATGGATCAACTCCTATAAAAAGCATGGTAGTATAAATACACCTTTCAAATTCATGAACATCAGCAATGTGAACACTTAAAACCGATCAATTGCACGTCTCTAGCGGAGTGCCGGATGTCAATGGCTGGAGCGCTGTCGACTCCCCCGCTGGAGGCGGTGGGACGCGCATGAGATATTTTAAGGTCTGAGTTTCCACAACACAGACGTCTCCTTCCTGCACAAAGCTAAAGCCAGCTCCTCACATCTGGATTTATTGCAAACCACTGCCACAGCTTATGCAAACAGCAGGAGTCATAACACACCTTCTGTCAAATGTAGCCCATGACATGAAGGTGCAGATGGAAATAAACACGCATATCTTGCTGGAATGTAGAAGTAATCCACAACACGCATGGTACATTTATACCACCATCCACCCACACGGTTTCATCACTTGGCGCGTACACTGGTCCTCTTTTAGGATGACAACTCTGTAGTGTCTCTGCGTGATTTTGAACAGAGCCATAAAGCCGCTGAAGCTAGAGAGTCAATCCCACCAGAACATCTCTGAGGGAATTAGCAGAGTCGTGACAGACTATTGCTGGCCTGCTGCGACGGTGGATTCAGAACACAACACTTGGCTTTACTGGCAGAACCTCCACACACACACACACACAAATCACAAAAAGGTTGCGATCTGCAAGCCCCTGTTTCGTCAAACAGTGGACTAACAGGCCGACCGTGGAGTGCAGCAGATGCAGCAGACTGATCTGGCTTCTGTTCCGTCTTCCCGAGGGTTGTTAAAGAGAATGAGATCAGAAGGAAATTGGATCTCAAATAAGAAAAGAAACATCAATCTTGATCAAATTTAAAGAGGAAGCAAAAGAAGTGGCTGCAGTGAGTTTGGAGATTCACAAGGATTATATGAACTAGCATCACCAAACCATGAATTAAAAGTAGGGCCGGAACTAACGATTTTCATTATCCACTTAACTGTCGACTAATTTGAAATTAAGTAACAAAGATATTCAGTTTACAATCACAAAAGAAATCCTCACATTGGAGAAGCTGCAACCAGAAGATGTGTGGCTTTTTGCTTAAATTACTCTAGCAATTAAATGATTATCGAAATAGCTGCAGATTCATAGTAGTTTATCCATCGACTATTTAATTAATCCGCAAATTGTTGCAGCCCTAATTTAAAGACTACATTTAGCATGCATTGTCATGTGCTTCAGAGGTACGATAGAGACGTGCATCTAAGCTAGAGTGATTTTCAAAAATATGTGTGATTGTTATAAATCGCAGGCAGTGAGATGTGTGTTTTTATCCACCTCCACTGAGACATAACACCCTCTGAAGTGAGGTAGGGGAGGTTCAGCAGCTCTGTGTCACAGAAAATGATAGGAAAGGATTCGTGCAGACGTGGAGTTGAGCTGGGAAAACTACAAGGTCAGAGGGATAGAAGTGTCAAATCTCCACATCCTGGACCAGTTTCAAATAGGATTGGGAGGAGGAGGAGGAGGAGGAGGACTGCCTGGCAATTATCCGAGAATCCTCTGACCTCAATTGTATCACAGTGTCGAACACCATAAGCTGACCTATGTCTGCTGTGTTTCACAGTCAGCTGTTGGGACTCTTTCATGCAGCTGATTTGTTCTTTGTTTCGTCAGTAAAAGCACTCCGACTCATCATGAATGTGCCTTACTGGTTACGATGAGTACTCATCTGCTAAGTAAGCAACTCATTAGCCATTAGCTTGATTGTTTACTGTTCTCTAGTGTCACCATTTTTTGAAATGGTTCCTGTGACTGTGAGTATTGTCCAACTACCAACATCATCTAAGTGTGACTCGTGCCTACAGCATGACCACTGCATCCTCTAGCAGCTTGATTTTGTATTATTGCTCTTTCCTAAAAAGGCGCCTGCATCCGTCACGACCATATGGAAAAAGCAGATTTGGGCTGTACTGAATGTCATTTCTTACACTTGCATTTCTATTGAGGTTTTGCAAATGGAGCTTATTTCATCGTCATATTTTATGAATTGAATAATCTGACTTCTAGATGTAAAGTAAGTTTTATTAACGGATCATAATTTAGAGAAGAGAGAAGACTATTAAATCAGATTTGGTTGCCGTCTGTTGTTAAATATCATTAAAGGGCCGATCAACCAGTTTTACCGTGTTGAGTTGGGGGAACCATGGGATCCAGAGTTTTTTTGAGTTTGACCCTCATTTGGGACCAAAAGCTTTTGCTGCATTAATCTTTCCTACAAGTCCCCGACCTTTATGGAAATAAACAACATTTATAGCGTTCCCCTTTAAAATACCTGCATCCTGAAAGCAGGTTTCAATCCAGTGATGTCAGTTTATCTACTTTCATTTTACATTTAGATAAAGGATAACGACTTAAAGCATATTGTCTGCAAGTGCGCATGAAAATATAAATTTGTCGAATCTCAACATGCAGCTATTTCAGCGCTGCAGAAACCCTTTCTGCCACTGTCTCAAGGGCAGGAAGTCCAGACTGACCCCGGTTTCCAGATCCCTGTCCTTAAAGACTCCCTCCTTGGCCCCAGTGGGACATTAAAGTAATCACGTTGACACACAGACTCAATAACACTGATTCCCTCCAACAAATGCTCTCATTTCACAGTCTGAACCCCTTTACCACCAACACAAGAGCAGCCAGCTAATCCCTCTATCCAAACCCCTGGTGGGGAGGAATCTGCTCAAAGGGAGATTTGAGGAGGAGCGTCTGGTTCTCCCTGTTCAGCCCGCACACATTCTGAGAATGTACAAAGTTGAAAGACTTAGAACTTTGAGAAAAGGCTCAACTTCCCATTGTGAAGGACATAAATATGTAAAAGTGAAATGCCAAATAAATTCACTATTCAGATTTATTCCTGACTTGATAATTCTCGAAGAGAAAGAACGATTGTTCGAAGGCAGAAAGACGCTACTGTGACACTCACATTTATAACAGAAATACATTTCTCTGAAGGCCTCTTCTTGTACGAGTTACTTCTGAACACTGGATACTTAAATCTATAGACAATCAGTAAGTGTTCCACTCAAGTAGCCTTACAAAGCAATGTGAGACAAGACACACGTATCTGTGCAGGCTTTATCCTGGTAACCACGCTCTAGTGATACAACTATCTTGGCCGATTCAATTTAAAACATTTAACTTTTGATATCTCTCTTTAGCTGCAATGGCAAGGGCAGAACATAATGAATCCATTCAACACCTCACCCTCCTCTCACATCCTGACCCATAATGATTAACAACCAACTCGTGCTGTATGTCTTCTCTCCGCAAAAAAAGAAAATCCCATTTCCATATTTATTTTTTCCACATGATGATAAAAGCCACGCGGCTGGTGTGGCCGTGTTTCAAGCTCCACATTTACAACACAAAGACACGTGTTTTCCAGCCGATTGTTGGCTCTCCTCTCCTCTCCTCAGAGGGTTTATTTCTGGATGAGCTTTGAAGTAAGAACTAAACATTTAAGAACCGTTGTGTGAATTGCTTTTTCTCTTTCAAGACTACATAGAGAAGCTTAGGGAGGGAAGACAAATTCCACAAAGCAAATTTGACACAATGCAACTTCTTAGAAGGGCTGTTAAACCAGCAGTTAAGGGTGCAGCGTCAGCTCCCTATGACAATGTCTTTGTGGATCACGCTTCTGTTTTGACATATTAATGCAGTAATCAAAGTTGCGGTCGTCTGTCAACCATCATTTTAATGTTTTGTGAAATCCAGGCTTAAATGGTGCCACGTGTTGTGCGTTTACCGAAATGATTATAACTTTTCCATGAACCCTGTTCCACCCTTTTTGCCAGGAAAAGTGCTGACGGCCTATTAAATAACTCAATATACCTTCAGACTCCAGCTTAAAATTAGAAAAGTGAAAACTGAATGTAGTTGCAAACTTAAACTCTGTTTTATCCTGAAATTAAAGAAGTGAATTATGCGTCGGCTAGATGCCCTGTATGCATTACATCGGTTACATTCCTCCCTACCTTACTACCCTCTAACAAAAAGTCTCCCGCTTCCTCTCACCTCCACATTGAGTGTGAAGTCGGAGCCATCCAGCATGGTGACTTTACACTCCATGATCTTCGTCTTCTTCACTCCTTTCAAAGGAGACCTGGAGAGACGACTGGTGGATGACCTGTGGGATACCTGGTCCCCCTCCTGCTGCTCCTGAGAGGAAGAAAACAACAACTTTTGTTTAACAGTAATTATTTGAATGATGAATCACAGTTTTCTCTGTTGTCTTTGTTAAACGTAGTGAAGCAGCGAGACGTTTCTACATTCATTTCATTGTATGAATGGCATTCTGATTTTAGGTTTAAAGTGTTCACAGATCAGAAATGAAAAAGACCTTCTGTTCACTATTTCCTTACCCAACTGCCCTCAACGTCAGTTCCTTAATGTAGTCGTCTTTGACAAAATCAGCAGTCCTGTCACATGTCCAAAACCTTAATTTGGAGACTGGGACCCTGTGTAAATGTAATCGGGTCCCACTGAGGAGAGCTAGAGGTGCACTGCCATTTTGTCTTAAATAGAGAAAATCCAATTTTCCACTTGGCTGAAAACAAAGCCCTCGCTGACTGACTTCATGGTGGAAAAGAGGCCTCTGGCTTTGAGACATTTTTCAGTCACACTTACACACAGAGTGGATTTAATGCCCCAGTTTCATTTATGTATTGAAAAATTCTTATCTTGTTATACAGGCTGAATCCATCACATTGTATCCATCTAATGCAGCTCAAGTAGACCCCTTTAGAAGTAGTGCTGAACAATAGAAGGACATCGCAGTCACCTTCAGAGAGCATGAGGATTAAAGTCTAATTTTAGATTTGATTTAGTTCGAATTTCCAAGAATTACCAAATGTATTCAAAACCTTTAAGGATCATTCGTGAACGATACGGTATGAATGAAGTGGCCTCCGTCTACAGTTCTACTACTGAGATTTTACACATATGTGCACCGTGCTGGAGCAGAGAGACATCTCAGCCTGAGCATGTGTCTCACAGGAAACACAGACATTGTTGTGTCAGGCTGCTGTGATATTTCTCAGCCCAGTTCCTGCCAATTCACACAGCTCTGGCATTGTCGGAGCTGTGTGAATTGGCAGATAGGTAACACCTTAAGGGATGCAAGGAAGTAAATTATACATTTAAAAAAATAGTTTTTGGCCATGCTAGCTTTGATACTGACTGAAACATCTCAACTGCTGCTGCAGGGATTACCATGATTATCATGCGTGTGTGTGTGTGGCCGTGATAATCGTCGGTTACTGCTCGACGTGAACCAACATGCAGCACACGAGTGTAAACATGATCAGCACAGAAGTGGCTAAATTTCAGACCGACTGGCCGGTCACTGGTCATGGCCGATCAAGCTGAAAATTGGTTGATTGACTGGTGCATCGCGAATGATATTTATACAACCAGATAGATGAATCAGATGATTAGCTGATTAACACAGCAAGGCTAAATCGGATGTTCACAAAGTTGTATAATCTCAAGGGTGTGCATCATCATGTCGGTCATGCGCTAGCTTTCTAATGTGTACATTCATATTTTTTTCATTAAAATTGTGCTAAGAATCCATCCCTCACCCAGCATCTGCTGCTCTCTCATTACCGTCCATTACCAATTGCGCATCGACTCATGCTCCATTTCTTCTCCTCATCAAACATTTCCATACTTCGTTTTTTCCACATCACGATAAAAGCCACAGTGCTCGGTCAGCGGGGCCGTGAGCCTGAGCGCGCTCAGATTGCATTAACATCACAAGAAAGGCAAAACATCCCAAAAGCAGCACTGACTTTTTACTGCCTGTCCACATCTGGCTGTGGTGACTTTCGACTCCTTAACGTCGGCTGATTGTAAATGACGGAAATCTATAAGTTTAAACTCAATACAGTGTTTATCTTCATCAGAACTCTCAGATAAGAACACCAGCTACAAGCTTAAGGAATAAGCAGGAATCTGCTTCCAGTCTGAAACAGCCCCACTGCAGTTTAGAAGCACTGGAAATTCAATTTGTAGAGTGATTAGATAATAGATTGTTTGGGCCGAGCACTTTAGATTTTAGAGAACATCAGTGGGGCTGCAGAGGGCTTCACTCTTCTTCATAACAGATCACCTAATGCTGCCCCGCCCATTTTTCCCACTCCTGGTTTACAAGCTATGTTATTTGGGAACCTTCAGCAGCTACACTGCGGCGATCGCATGGTTTTAAATTGGTGTACATATCCATCAGCCATCAGTGACTGGGAGGACGACATATGAAAATGGCACAACATCACGTTTTTAATTACTTTAGTGCCTCTTGGACCTACGAGAGTACAGAAGCATATCAGTTCCCATGCCAGTCGGACTCGGCTTACAAAAGCAATGTGTTTGTAATCACTCACAGCCAGGAGGGTAGAAAAGGCCCATCCAGAGAGTGGAAATCTTTACGCATTAATTCATCGAGAGAGCGAATTAAACCAACCTGCCATTTCTGCTCGCTATCGCCAAAATGGCGGTTCTTGATTTCATTTACTATTTTTGAATACCCCACGGTTAAAGATGCAGTGTGGACCCCGAGTCTACTCAAAATACCGACAATAAGTCATCGTTGCAGTTCAAATCAAGAGTTCATTTCATTGACCTGAACTAGAGATCTGGAACCATGAACTGCTATAAGCCTCGGGCTTTTCTTCAGTAGGTCTGTTTACCCAGTGAATCAGTCAAATCTGCTGACTGGGAACAATTACATTTTCCAATACGTCTTTCACATCATCTCCAGAATGAAAGCATCGAGCACTGACTGAAAGACGGATGCATCTGTTGCATGGCTACAAGCGCCACTGAGAACACTGAGGTCATGGCGTCAGTTTTTATTTTGTTCATTTACATTTTTCACACAAAGACACAATTCATTCAGGAGTGGGACGAATGGCTCGGATGTTTTCTCAAAGTCAAGCTAATCTAAAAGGGATACGTACGGTGTTTACGCCACGATGAAAACACCTTCAAATAAATGACTTAAGTGTTAGTAGAATATCGGAAAAGTATGTTTGAAGCTGAATGATTTTTCGCTGACTGTGAATTACGAAGAGGCTGACCTGTTCCTTCCTGGCCGGGGTGCTGTGTCCGGCGGCGGCGGGGAGCTGCTCCGGTTGGTTCTGAGGCGAGGTGGGTTCGGCTGCTGCTTTAGCCTTCTCCGTCTCCTTGTTCTCCTCCGGCTGCTTGGCCTCCGAGTCTGCTCCTGATTCAGTTGTCATGGTGAATCACGCTGGAGTGTGGAGGGGGGGTAAAGGGTAAAGAGGACAGCTAGATGAGTCAGCTGACTAGTTATGAATTTATCTACCGTCAGCTCCTCTCTGATGCAAATGCAGACATGTGGATATTGTTTGAAAGCAGACTAAAAAAAAATGGTAAAGTGGTTTTGGTGCACTCAAGTCTCGTTTTTAAGAATCTCAACAGCTGATGATGGAAAGTGCTTCGACTGCTGATGCCCTGACATCCACAGTTTCTACAATATACTCAGCGTTTCCCTCGAGGGCGACTGCTTTTCTTTTGGGGGGGAGGGGGTAGTTGTTTTGACTTGAGGGGGCATTCATTTTCCTATTCAGGGACTCATTTTGGTAGCGAGACTGCAGAGTGTTTGAATGCCATCTCACTGTCCACAGTCCCCCCTCGGTGAAACACGGAGATACAAAAAGAGAGAGGAGAGAAACTAGAGGCAATAAATTACATGAAAAGATAAATCAAATACTTATTATTTAGTATTCTTTCTTTCTTGTATGTATCGCACATATAACTGGCTCAAAACACTCTCACGTGGACTGCAACTCAGGATTATTGTCATTATCGGTAAATAAAACGGTATAAAACAGAGAAAAGCAGCGTGCTGGAGAATATTCAGCCTTTTGGTTCGAAAACATGACCTGAACCATCAGCAAATTCTTGTTCTGTTGATGGACTAACATTAATGTTTCGGCTCCAAAACAATCAGTTAAGCAGAAAAAAAAAAAATCCTGAATGAAAATAATATGTCCACCATGTACTTGCAATACACTGGCGGCAACCTTGCAAACAACCCTCCAAAGTACATGTAGTGCACCAGCAGTACACGTCTCTCAGAGCACGACCTTCCCTCTGTCAATAGCAGCATACCAGCGACAGACGCCGCCCTCAGGGCCAAAAAACCGTGTAACAAGAGGAAACATCTAATAGCCGGTTTTGCCAAACGAAGACGACAGATGGGACGGATTGCACCGGGGGCCCCCTGTGCTAACCGTACCCACAGACTTCGACATTGGGTTCTGGGGGTTAGGAGGCCGTGTTTTAGGGACAGCACACTGGGGCCTCTGCTGCAGGAAGTCTGGGGTTTGTAGTACGGATGCCTGTCATTCTGCTGTCGGCCAGCTCTATTTATAGGGCCGTGTTTACTCCGGGAGGATTCGGGGGAGGATCTCTGACTTCCAGCCGGGGGACAGCGGCCACTGGATCAACAAAAGCAACACTGTGGTGCTGAGGCGATCCCCAAAACGACGGCCATGTTTTATGAAAAACTACAACAACTACAATTGGAAACTATGGCTGTGAAACCAAACGCAACAAAAAAAAAAAAAGAAAAAAAAAAGAAAAAAAAAAAAGAGTATCACTAGGTATTGATTATTTTTGAAACAGCTCAAGCAGGAATTCGCTTTAGGGGGCCAAAATACTTTACAATTTGTAATAAGAAACCCGTCTCAGTTCTTGAAAGCTTTTTCAAGGACTAAATTTGGCCCACATGCCTAACGCCACATGTCCTGCTGTGAACAGGACTGGCTGGCACATAGCTGGATTTATTAACAGCTGGAGTCCCTGCTCTCATCATGCCTCCATGTTGTTTTGTTCATCTTACACTCTGACAGATACAATGCTTTAAAATACTTTGAGCTAAACTGAAAGGAGTGTTTTGTTGTCTCGTTTAAAGCGCCATAGGTGAGATTAATAGCGTGTAAACTAGGGAGAACAACATCTTGATTCAATATCATTTGGTATTACTGCTTATTGTAATGCAGAATGATACATTCATATTCGCAAATAAGCAGTGGGTTTCAATTCCTATGGAATCACTTAAAATGGGGATACAATATAAAGCCAAATAAAGATTTAACAAGTAACACAAAACACTTCAGTTGAGAGAGTTGTTGGTGTTTAAATGGAGCAGAATGATCTGGACTTGGACACGTTACTTCTGCACACGCCATTATCGAAGTCAGGAACATCAAGGGTCACTGAACGCAACATGCTGATCAAACTCTTACTCGAGTTTAAACTTCAAGAACTTCAGGTGCCATAAAAAGGCCGTAAAGATGGCCGAATGTTGATTACAGGCCCGAGAAGCGGAAAACGTACATTGAAGCGAAGAAGTCACAAGATCCAAATTCCAACCCTGGCTTTTTTAAAAAGACCATATTTTCCAAATGAGGCTAACTAATGCTAAAACCACCTTTAAGGCAAATTCAACTGGAGTCCTTTTCGGAAGCGCTCTGCTACTTTGTTGTGTCACGTGTGGCAGAGTTGAGGAGCGGCTCAGTAATCAGCGACGGCTGCACAGCTAACCGTTGCTTCTCTCTCAAGCCCCATATGAAACGGGAACTATAGTAGGAGGGGAGGAAAGGAACATCTTAGCACCATAGAAATGGAGGAAGAATACGTTCAGTCACTGGTGACAGGCACTCTTCACGGGGCCGCACAACAGCCCTCACACAGTAGCCTTGTGTGTGTGGCCCTCACCATGGACTGGCACATACATAACGCATTCAGAAAGCTGTGTTCACAACTCATTTAGTGTCCTGGATCACTGCTGGTATACAGGAGCGGCTGATTATTGCACCAATGTAGAGATTCAGCTTGAAGCAAAGTCTTTCAAATCTAATCATCTGTCAGACTTTCGAACACATTAAACGCGTGCTTTGCCGCTCGATTGCTGAATAACGTTGAGTTACAGAGATTCAACATGTAAAGTCATTAAAGCTTTTACATTTGCTGTCAGACACAGCTGCTGTTTTACAGCAAAGATCCTCAGGCGCACAGGAAGCAGGGATGGATTCAAGACAGTATTGAATCTACTTATCATATCCGAATCATTTCAAATCTACCTTTCAACATTCGCAAGTAACTGCAGGCTTAAATAAACAAAACTCAAAGATGTCTAACTACCTTTCGTTGGCTGAGAAGGCAGAAACAGCCTAATTAATGTTCACAACCTCTACCTACAACCTAAGAATGAGAAGCTGCTACCCATCAGAACAGCGCAATTAAAGGTTAATCAGGGGTTTATCAATATGTAGCTACATTATATAATAGATCACTGACACTAAATACTGTGGTGCTGCCCCATGCATGCACACTTCCATATTAAAAGGTCCATTTGTGATTGTAATGCGTACTGTTGGAAGTGACACACACACACACACGACTGCCATCTGTGCTGAGTGCCATTAGCCAGAGTAAACCACAGCTGGGCCCATCCCTGTCACCCCTGCCCCCCCCCACACCCATAACCCCTTGAGGAGCTTATGGAGGCTACATGCAGGGGAATAGTTGGCGTCTTTTGACACGTCCAGGCCCATCCTGAGTGGGCCTGCAGTTTATGATGAGACCCTTCTACATGGCTGCAGGGCTGACAGCTGTCACACACAACAGCTCCTGTAACAGGATACCATGTAGCTGGTCTGGCGCCACTCAAGTGAGAGTTACCTCTGCTGAGGGGCCACAGATCCCCGAAGTGTCCTGACTTCAAAACAACAAACTCATTTATTGATTTGTCTTCTCGTGAAAGTGAAAAATTCCAGGCAAACCGTGTTCGTTTCCTACGTTTGTTGTCATTTAACATTTACATTAGATTTGAGGCATTCAGTGAATACGTTTAACTGCAGTGACTTACATTGCATGCACCATTAGCGCTGCATGCACAGTGCGTGTAGGGCTGTCCCCTCTCAGTCAGTTTATTAGTCAACTAATCTGTTGTTGGTCTTAGTCGACCAAAATCTTTTTAGTCAATTAGAATGACTTCATTCCAAGAAACTAGTGAGCACATCTCTGTAAACACAAGATTTAAAGTGGAGCTTTTGCTGGTTCTTTAGAGAAAAACTCAGGTTTTACAGATCCGTCCATTAAATCAACGAACCGATTAGTCGACAAAATTGTACGAGCATTAGTCGACTTAACAGTTTCTTTGGATTAGGCCAGCCCTAATAGAGTGCCACCATAAATGTAAACTACTGGTGAGTAGGTAAACTGTCACAATAACTAAAGTTACTTTTGAAAGGGACTTATATGATAAATAAAATACTATTTTTTAGCATTATTTTCATGTCCCCAGCTTCTCCAAAGTGAGAATTTATCGTTTCCCTGTCTTACGATCTCGTAAATCTAGTCTGTGTTTTGGATGGTGTCTGGTTTTTGAACATCATTTTAGGCTTATGTAAACTTTGCTGAACATTCTTTGTCTAATCTAATCTACTTGATTAGTTTGGAAAATAATAACCAAATGAATCAATGCTGAGAGCAATCAGTAGTTGCAGCCCTAGAATAAAGTTAGACTGGAATGAACCGAGCTAAAGTTGAACTTGTCAGTCCACTAAACTGGTGTAACAAGCAACACCAGGAACTTATTGCTAGCCTGACTCTCTATAGAGACTATTACTGTTCCTCACTGACACAACAAGCTGCAATGTAAGGACAGACATTTTGACAAAGTTGATTTAGGCATACGACATGCATACGACATGTTTCTCAATAACATCTCACGGCTTAGCAAAGTGTCGTCCTGCATTTAACAATTCAAGAAACATCAACAGATCCGTGCTCTACCTCAGTACGTTCAGCCAGACTATTGTCCGGCTCTGGTGCAGCATAAATTAAGTGCAGAGACAGGTCTGGCAACTAATATTTAATTTATAGAGCCAACAAACAGGCCAGCCAATAACAGAGCCCTCTATTAGAAAAAACGTCCTACGAAGCTACAATGGTACAAAATGGTAGAATGAGTGACTGAGCAACACATCTAAAGTGAAGACATTGGTTTTTATTTTTCTTATCTTATTATTTTAGTGTTGGGATGAAGACATATTTTGCATCGACACTCAGTTGCCAGTTTATTAGGTACAGTGGAATAAAACAATAAATCCTACCTTCATGAATGTTACAGTGTTCAGTTTTTGTTGAAGCAGTTTTAGAGAGGGGTGGATTCAAGTTACGGCCATTTCGGAGATCTTAGTCGAACTGTATTGCACTAAACAGCAAGGCATTTCTGTTTAGTCTGCCCTCATTGACATGAATGGGGCAGACACAATAATAGAAACACGCGTCATTGGAACCACAAACTACAGCCTCCAAAATAATCATTAACTTTCAACATCTCTTTAAAACAGACTCAACAATAACTGAACATTATAATCTTCATGAAGGTAGTATTCATTGCAGATCTGCTCTATCAGGCTGCATTCGTTTTAGATAGCTGCACCCAATAAACTGGCAACTGAGTGCACGAGCGTCATCCACTGCTTAACTGAAGGTTATTTTGTGAAACGTACATGTCTCGTAACAGCTGAAACACATGCGTTCTTGCACGTTGTATTTTTTTCTATTTCGTAGCCATTCCAGCGGCTTTTCACAGACCTTTTAGTTGAACCCTTGTAGACCGAACAAGACCAGACACTCCCCAGCTCAACAGCAGCAATTGGGGAAGGGATACTCGTCACATGAAGGTGACTTCAGGCTGAGAGCATCTTTGCTGAGGAGGCCATAAATCCTGTCAGCTTGCTGCGTTTACATTCTTAGCATTACTGTCACTCGCAGCAAGGCACTCAGGGATACAACAGACAGACCAGCTAACTTATTGCTATTATTATTCGCCACATCTAATGTCTTTGTGGCCGTGCGGTCGCTTAAGGTCAGGGTTATTTTCCTTGAAAGCCTGGCACAAACATCACCAATGAGTCCGACAGGGAAAATATCTGCAATACATGTATAGCAGCACTCTGTTCAGCTGCACAGCACCTTTGACAAAAGAAAAATCCCCCGTTAATGCAAAAGATCAGAACGATATCTCGGAGCTAATAACTTGTTAGACGGGCCAACGGGGATGAAGCATACGCGATTAGCTATAATTAATCAGTAAAGTAGCTGTGACTTGATCACCAATCATGTCTGCAGGAGAGCACCATGTTAAAATGGGTTGTTGACATCAGCTGGGACACGCCTTCACCACACTCACTTTTATAGTTATTTTGGACATTGTGCTCATAATCTGCTTCTCATTTTCACGATTCATCAGTTGGCGTCAGAAAATAGTCACAAGGTGACGTCATCAAATTCACCCTTGTTGACTTTAAATTTTTTTTTTAAAAAACAATGAAAAGAGGCTTTTGCAGTTTACCTTTAAGTGACCCCATTGTGTCTCTGTGTTTACTGTCAGCCAATCACAAGGAAGGAAAAAGGGTGTCATGTTTCTGGAAATCCAAAAGCCCTAAAAACAAAGATTTGTTTTGGGATTGACTTGTTGTTCATGCCTGTAAAGCTTCGCCATGCCTACAGAAGTTGGGTTTTGCAGAAAGATCATCCTGAATATCAAATAAAGTCAGCAGTTTTTAAACAAAGACAGTTATCTTAATATTCTAACACACTGTTAACAGGTTTAAAAACATATTAGGCTGGGCTCTCTTCAATGCATACACTACGAGAGCCTGCTAACAAGGCCCACGATGTCGCTGCCTCCAATGCTACTGCAACAACAGCTTACTGTGCATCTTAATTAAATTGTCAAGTCAGACTCCGGCCATTGCATCTCGTGCTTGTGGATGCGAGGATGCTAAAAGAGGATCCAGCCCGTGTCATCCTGCCCCTAACCACGCCTACCGCACTGCAGATCAAAAACACTCAAGAATGTCGTCTTAACCTTCCGACAATTTAACAATTGCAATCCATTAACTGCGCTCAAATGTTGCCGTGTCTGCCAGTGACTCAGCACTGTCCTCCACTGATGTAAAAAACACGCGTGGGTTTAAGGTTGGGGGGGGAAAAGAAATCAGATCTATCGTCCCGTTTCCCCCCCATTTCCCCACTTTCTGCCTCGAAACCGGAGCACGTTAGCCTACTGTACCTTAAGCGGCTTGTTGCTTTGAAACATCCGACTTTGAGCTACAAAATAACGGCCGCAGCAGGCAGCCCATTCAGCGAAAAAACAAAAAACATGTCGCTAAAACGTTACGCAGAGGCTACAATGCAAAAACGCTGGGATGAAAGGGTTACGTTTCCGACACGGTTAGCCACGTCCGCTCGACTTTTCCGCCTGAGTGAATACAGTAGAAGAGTATTTTAATGTTAATTATCTGTCAGCGGCCGCGGGTGTTGTGGTCGGACGACCCGAATGTGGAATAAGAGGAGATTAAACGGAGAGCTGAACATACCGGGGAAGCGCGCGCGCGCGTGTCTTTTAACACCGCCGAGGTGTTCGATGTGATGAGAAAAGCAGCAGAAGAAAAAAGGTTTATTACCAGGTAAACCGTCCTCGTTCAGCTGGTTTACGCGAGTTGCATTCAGAGTGGGCTTCTGTTTCCTGACAGCGGTGCTACTCTGCTGCAGTTCCCCCTCTCCACCAGCCTATCACACTCCACCGTGCAGCTGAGTAGAATTGTGGGATATCAGGACAGCCGGGGCATTATTTTAGCAGCACACCCCCTCAACACACACACGCACACACACACACACACACACAGCATGCCAATGAATGGCATGAGGTTTGTTGTTTCACTGGAAAAAGGCAGCGCATGTGAAATTAAACTGAATCAGTGGTGAAATGTAAAAAGATACAAAAAAAAACCTCAATACAGCTATGCCAATTAGTATATTAGTATAATACTAATTGGCCACTGTTTGTAATACTGTAACTGAATTGTTCATATAATTTTTTCAAGCAAAAATGACAAATCTGCTCTGGTTCTCAATTGTGAGGATGTTCTGCTTTCCTTTGCAGTACACTGAATATCTTTGTATTTTGGACTGTTGGTTGAACAACAACGTGCTGATGAAATATCCCCTCGATATTGGTCAGTATTGTCTCAGATTTCATACAATTAATCAAGCAAGTAATCAGCAGATTAATCTATAATGTAAGCAATTATTAGCTGCAGCCTTAGTTCACTTAAACCAGATTGAGAATGCTGCGTATTTATTTTCAAACAATGCTGTAAAAACATCCAAAAAACAAAGAATAATGTTTTCTTTTCTGCAATAAAAATTAATTTAGCAAACTTAAACAACCATTCTGTTCACCAGAATATTTTACTGTTAAATTATACGCCAAAAAGCTTTGATGAGCTCATTAAATATGATGCATTGCTATAGATTAAGGTACTCAACGGTATATAAAGTAGTTAAAATTAGCTCACCCTGTACCAGCCACAGAAAAATGCTTCTGAAAGATTTACTGACAGTCCGCTCCCAGTCTGGAGCACTTTCAAATATTCTCCAAATGAAAAACATAATCCAAGACATATTAAAAGAAACCAATATAGTGAGCACATGAACACACCGTCACACACACACACACACACACACACATCTGCTGCCCTCCTCAAGGTACATACATGTGGTTGTACGTGCACAAATACAGACATAAAAGCATTTTTTAAAATTAGTGTCTGGGTTGTTCCCTCTGGGGATTTTAGGGTTTTGCCTCCCGCCTCCCAGTGGGAACTTGACCCAACTCGGTCACCCATTTGACTTTTATTTCATCCAATTGTGGTATCCAAAGTAGGATACCACATGCCAACAATTTACATTATATGCAAATACAAAAAACACAGTCGTGCACATTACGGCTTCAGAGAATTTTCTGCCGCAGTCATTCATGAATTCCCTAAATGGCGACAGACACATAGCAGGCATGCTTTGCAGATAGTAGCGGGTAAATCAACTAACGCACACAGTTCAACTCCTACAGGCAGCCAGACAACTGGCTCCTCCTCTAGCTAACTGCAAGACAGCTCATAAAAAAACAACACCGACAACAACGATGAATGTTTTGCATTGAAGTCATATAATCACGTTACAATCCAAAGGGGATTGAGCTTCTTCTTCACGTGCAAGTTTAAATTCCTTAACTTTGCAAGCAGCCATCAGTGAGTAGAGTGAGGTTTAGAGCTGCAGTAGCCAAACAAAGGGTGGAACAAAAATATCCCTGCAACCCTCGACGCAGTGAGGAGAAATAATAGCCGGTGAGGGCTGTCAGGAGGATAGCTTTTTTTCACAGTGACACTGTAATAACTCATGGCAGTATCTCTGCTGAGTCTAATGTCATAGCTCCAGTAACCATAAAAGGTCTAAGAATGTGGTTTTACTTAGGTGACAACATGAGAGGAAGCCTTACAGCCTCAGCAATCATTACGGTAAAATACAAATTGCACACACTGTTATTCTACCATTTCTCAAAATGGGTTATTTCACTTCCCCCCCTTTCATTTCTTGTTTTTTAAGCACAGATATGATTGTTATAATAAACTTCCCCGCAATACATCTCTCTGAGAATACACACTGCACATTAAGCAGGAACAACTAATTAGCTGTCCTCTGCACAGCCAAACAATAGTTATCTGCATTTAGAGCAGGTGGAGTCTGGCACGGTGTTGTCATGAGCAGACTTATCGTCTGAGACATTGCTCATCACGGCCCGTCTGACCGGTGGGTGGTGACTGTGCGCCGGTAACGCAGGGAACAATCTTAAACTGTAAATGAAGGATTCGCTTATCTCCGAAAGGAAATGTCAATTCTCACATACTGGCATTGTTTAAAAAAAAAAAAAACTACTTATTGCAAAGAGCTTTAATTCATGAATTAGCTAGATGTATTTTTCTGACTTTACAGATAAAGACAGAAAACAAAAAAGCACAAGACAGCATCTACCAACAGCCAACTCGGCAAAACGTAATACGACAGTCAAAGCTGAAATATATGAACGCATACTTCATCTCTATTTTAAATTCTTTTAATCAGTGTGTAATACAAACCAGGCAGCACACTCCGGCCTTCCTCAGTGAAAATGTATAACTGCTGACCAGCTTTATTGTATTCAGTAAATAATCTCCGCTGTACAGGAACTGATACGTTAACCCACTGTGTTTGACTGACAAATGGGGAAAAACATCTTAAATTGAAACATCCTCCAGATAATTAACGCGTCAAGGAAATTCTAAAATCAGGCCCGCGCCTCTTCAAAAATAGAGTTCCTACTGTCTATGAGTTCTCACTCTCTGTATGTATAGTGATCTGCAGATAAGTGGGAGTGCAAATCTCCTCAGAGCCTCCAGAACAGCCCTTGGTCAGCAGTATGATTAATACCACACAAGACAGACAACACGTGATCTCTGGACTCTACGTAGCTTATGTGGCTGCTTAACTCTTCACTTTTTTTTTTCTGCTGCGTGTAGACACTTAGTTCCTGTGCAGCTCATCTGCTCCGAGGCCCGACCTTGAACTCGGATAGCCTTGAATTCCAACGTCTGTTCTCTCTCTCTCGAGTATTAACATAATTGTGAAACATAAGGTTACGTTGTCCTTTTCATAGAAAATGAACTAGCAATGCTGCCACTATCTCTTCTATTTTACATGATTCGTGACTTACGGGAAGAAAGTTGCATGATACTGATCTGCTTACACAGCAATTTGGCATTTAATGATTCAAATTAAAGTAAAGCATGTCAAATGAATGGATTTTAAATTAGTGGTATATCTAAAACCGTAGTGCTGCGAGACTAAGATCTGGGAGAAAAAAACATTAAATCCTTGTGTGTATGAAAATGTGTATATACTCTAAACTCATTAACAGTATGAACCTCATTACAGCTATTCAATTTCCAGTGCTGCAGTCAGAACAAGCAGGCTGGCACTTCATCAATACATCGTTATATTGAGTTATGTCCCTTACAATACATGGCAAAGTATCTGTGTGATCTAATTTTTTTAATTTATTTTTTTAAAAGGTCAGGGAAAAAAGTCTCTGCCCAAACACAGAATTACATTTCCATTTTGTCTTTCATACACAACAACCAGGGACTTCACCGGGCCCTTGTTACCCTCGAACTCAATGAACTCGTAGTGAAATTGGCTCCAGCTCGGCTTTCTTCTTCACCTTTAACTAACCAAAGCTACTATCCCCTGCTGTCCAGCTCTACTCAGCTGAAAGCGCTTTCACTCCCAAAGGGCTGCAGGTCAGCGAGCATACGAGCCAAATTAGTGTCAGATTTTGACGACCCCGACTGGGCCAAAGCTCCCAAAACGACTCCCTATCTTGAGCACACTCTGTCATCACACTTCACCCACATTTTAGAAAAGTCATTCTTTTCAACCATGGCTCCCTTTCATATAAAGCCAAGGGTACACAGTGCAGTTTAATGTGAAAAGGGGTTATTAACAAGATACTGAGGAGCACTCCCCTTCTTGTTTTTTTTTGTGCATGTAGGAAGCACATCTTATCTCGAAGGAATCGTAAATGTGTTCTGCGTTTGCAACCTTTGGAAAGCATTAGGCTAATGATTGTGCCCGTCAAGTGATTAGAGACGAGGCATCTTCAGAGAAAGGGAGGGGCGGCACATATGTGGTGGGAGGCAGAATTTAGAATCATTCTTCCCTTTTAGAGCTCTCTATGGATACCAGCGTTTCAACTAAGGAGAAGAATATAAATCACAGAATTTATTCCATTTTTACAGCATTCTCTTTTCTTTGTAAACAAAAAGGACACAATATGTTCAAACAGAGACTTGGATTGGTTGATGCCTTTATGCGCGGCGCGGAAAGCTCAGAAAAATCCACCTCGTTCCGAAAAAGAAGTACGTTGCTTTGTTGCCACGTAATTAATATTCATGTTCTGTGTGAAAGTATTCATGATAAAAACATTTCCTTTCCACTTTTCCTTGACCTGGATGGAAAACATCATGAGGTCAAGGAAAAGATGGGAAGAAGAATTGTTGAATATTTAGGAAAAAGCCATGCGGCGTTAAGAGAATCCGGCTGCCCTTACTCTAGGCTACGTAACTATGCCTCAGCAGATGTTATTGACGTGGGTATGCTGTGGTGCCGTCGCATGGAATTGTGGGACGCCACTATCACCTTTCGTAAAGGATGCTAAAGGAGATAAGAAAGGAAGCATTGAAGCACTTTTCCTTTGCACTTATAGAATCAGACCAGCTCTTATCAGGGCTGCCTGTTAAGATACTTCCGGGTCATTTCCCTAAGTGAGGAACCTTTCTAAGCAAAAAGGACTATTCGACTGCCGCTAAGAGTCTACAGTCATGCTAGCAGCTTTGTGTACTTACAGCGCTAAGCTAAATGCTAACAAATGCTAACGTGCTGATGTCAGGGGATCACCAGAATTACTATCCTGAAGCAAATATGAATGTTTCTACCAATTTCATGGAAATCCATCGTAGAATTGTTTAGATATTTCATTCAGGACCAAAGATGTAAACCGACCAACGACAACAACAACAAATCTAAAGGATCCGTATTTTTTTAACTTCCAAATATCAATACTAATATTGACTAGTATTGTTGGGCTATAATGCATCCGTTTGTTTTCTATGTTTAGTTACATAATAATAGAAACAATAATGTGGGACGTGTCATAGTTTGGATAAACTAAGGCAAGGACAAAGGAAAGCTCAGTGCCTGGATGTTCACAGCAGAATATCACATTGGAACCAGTGCAACAGAGTTTTTGGCAAGAAACAAAAGTTCCTTTACAATAGCACATTTGTGGGATGACTTCAAAGACTATAAATACCCTGTGAGTGTCAAGGTGCCACCCCATGAGCTGTAGCTTTATAAGGCAAAGGCAGCCCCATGCTGCTCTCAAGTGATCAGGCAACATTGGGAGATAACAAAACTCCCAACAAGCTTATCTCTCCACGAAACAAGATTTAGTCATAGGCGTTATCTCCGTCAGCCCCCGAAGTGCACTGCACTCACGTGTCGAGTTCAGCTCACTTCAACTGACAGGGAATCTGTGTTGATGGTTTTATTTGCATGTTGCACTTCATGCGGAGATGCTCTTGATGTTACATTAGAAATAACAAGTGAGCCGGAAGAAGTCCAGCGTCTTGCTCAGGGACATGTTGATGGACACTTCTGATTTTAATTACATGATGATGCGAGCTGCGACGACCTTTTTATCATGATAGTCACAATAAAACAGTTGTTTACTATCTTAAATTTACCATCTTATCACTAAATCTTGATAATGCCAGAGATTTGCAGACTATTTCTTTTTACCTTTAACCTCTAGTTCTGACTGTGACACACACACACACACACACACACACACACACACACACACACACACACACACACACACACACACACACACACACACACACACACACACACACACACACACACACACACACACACACACACACACACACACACACACACACACACACACACACACACACACACACACACACACACACACACACACACACACTTTGTAAAACGCCAGCAGCACTATTGACCATGAACTGATCTGACAGTAGTACTGATCTTAATTCCTAAGATAAAAGGGCAGAGACAGTCTTTATCACTGGCAATACTACATCAAAACACCAGCAGGAAATCTCTCCCGTAGAGAGACGTCTGCAGCAGAATGAGCTTTAATTATGAACATGAATGAATGAATGATCTCGAGCCACAGAATGAAGAGTTTATCTTGTTATGTCAGCCTGACATGAAATTAAATAAACTTCAAAAAGGAAATTGCAGGAGAATGCATTCCCCCGAAAGGTCACAAGATGTTCTCTACTGTAAGTCACCGAAACTGGCCTTTCAATTGTAACACCTAAACAACATCTTCAGAAGTCATACCTGATGAAACAGACGCTCTTGTACATTATGCTGCATTCCAGTCAAAGTCAGAGTTGGGAAATTCCCTGCCGTTTGTCCATAATTACAACCTTCCTGAGTTCAAGTGGCCCGGCTCTGAAAAACCTGGCAAGTAACACGGTCACCCACAAAATGTAAAGACACTTTAAATTTACAGCCATTTCTCTTTCGGTCTGTCTTCTTCTCACTGGCTCAGTTCGAAAAAACGTGATGTCACATACTTCCAAGCACCAATCAGGATTTAGCAACAAATCAGAGTCTGATGACAGTCGACAGGTTGTTTGGTCGATGTCAATCAAACCTGATCAAACCTCGGTGGCACACTCCTGGAGAAAATACTTTTAATAAATAGAATTGAGCAGTATTGAGTCCTAAAACCCAGGAAATGAGTCAGCATTTCTGCACTTTCGGTTCCCTTCTCTCACACCCAATGTTTCTTTGGAATGCGTTTTGGTTTCATGCCTGGAATCAGGTCTGTGGTTAACACAAGCTCAACAGATTTTAACATTTTGTTCTAACACATAACATATGCAAGTTATTACCCCACTCGTGAATTTGGAATCTTATATGCGTCTTAAAAAAGGCAGTGGCTAAAAAGAAACTAGAAAAACGTCATCATGCCGACTAGTCCGCCTTTAGCTTTATCAATATTATTACAACAATGCGTCAAAATGATAACGTCTAACGTGAACGAGATCCCTCGTAGTGACGAATATACAGAGAATTATCCCCCAAAAGCTGCAGCTCCTGCTTTAAAGTGAGTATCGGCTCATTGTTTAGCTGTCTGGCCCACAACTTCACTGCTTTTGGTTCGCTCTCACTGCTCTCACACCAATTTCAAATAATATAAAATCAGTATGGAAGGACATAACACTACCGCCCCTGCTTATTATGGCGTGACATACTACAGGTGCACTTTGCATACTAAGATCTATCAAAGACAAAAGTCAGTCACGATGACAGCAAAAGCACCAGCTCAGCAAATGCTGATAATCATCTACTCATGAACGCCTCACAGAGAAACATGCAGCGCTGTACATGCTACCACCAGCCAGTGAACACGACAAGTCCGACAGACTTTGGCCGGCCTTATCTCTCTGGTCCTGCACAGTCACCTTCATTTAATACTACCGAAGTGTGACAGCGCCCATGTGGCCCTATAAAAAGCCATAGTCCATCTTGAAAATAAATACGACTTCATTACAGCCATAAAAATCCTGGGTCATTACAAAATGTTTTAAAATAAATCACCACACAGCAAAGTTTCAGTGTGTGTGCAGTAAAAAGTCTTAAGTTCAAAGAGCTCTTCTTCTATTGATTCATGCACATTTCTATTTTGGGGAGAATATAAGCGGAAACACATGCTGTGATGACTTCCCATTTCCAAACTGTCTGCCTGTGCCCAGCAAAGTCTTGATCAGGTTAGTGTGTGTGTGTGTGTGTGTGTGTGTGTGTGTGTGTGTGTGTGTGTGTGTGTGTTCCTAACTGAGGCTACCTTTGGAGACACATTACAGACTTCAGATCAGGTTAACAATGATTTTAGTTAATTGGTTAAGGTAAGGGTTAGGCAAGTAGTGGTTATGGTTAGGGCGACACTCCAGTAAATTAATGTAAGTCAATGTAAGGTCCCAAAAAGTGACCTAAGTAAATATTGTTGAGGGTTTGGTTTGGTTATTTTATCACCAGAAACTGAAGTAGTCTTTGAACTTTTCTTTTAAAGAGCTGCTCCACCCAACCTTTTGCACAACACAGTAGTTTAAAAAAGTTGGTAAAGTTGGTAAAGATTTGTGATCCTGGTGACCCTTGATCCATGAAATGGCACTTTGGCCTTCTGTTTGACCTCATAGTAAAACGGACGTCTCTTTTCATACACCCAGTCAGACATGTGTCTTTACCGAGTGCGTGTGAACTGCCTCAGTGTTTACGTGACATACTTCACACTTTCGTGAACAAACACGTGCACTCACCATTTCACAGTCCCGAGTCACAGGGGAAAGTAGCAGCAGGCGCGTCACGGCGTGTTGGAAACCCCGGTGTGAGAAACAGAGAGAGAAATATCATTTAAGAAAATGAAACAAAACATTTACTGAGAGATTGGCTTCTGGAAATCAAACTTAAAACAATGTCAGTAACCGCTAACTGTATGTCGATGCTGCCCAAAGTATTTCACAGTCAAGTGTTGATACGTAGTGAAGTTGTGCAGCGCACAGACTGTAATAAACGCTTTACCTGACTATAATGACAAGAAAGCTCCCTAAACACCAGCTGACACCACTGTGTGTGTGTGTGTGTGTGTGTGTGAGTTTGTTACCGGAGAACAGGAATTCCGACGCGGTGCTCGTCCCGGGTGAAAAGGACCAGACACCTGTAAGCGCCGACTTTGGCAAACCTTCCCAGAGACGGGGCCGAGCTAACCCCGCCCCCCCTTGCCTCAGAAAGAAGAAATCGGCCCCTATAGTACTTGTAAACGGGCACGCCCACGGTGACGACGCAGGCTGCACAGTCCCAGTGCCACCTGGTGGAGCCTTTGCAGGATGACGGACTGACGTCTGATGGTCGTCCATGTGTCACATGACCACTAGATGGCCTCGTTAGCTTGAGCTGCATTCAGATGCTTCATGATAAAAGTCTGCAAACCAAAGTCAATGTTCCTGAACGATGGCTGAACTTGCAGATAATGTTGATTGCATAGTTTGTATTTCCTGCATTTAGGCTACTACTAAGAAGTAAAATAAATGTGAAATTCATTGGTGGAAGAAGTAATCAGAGGCTGAATGTAAATGTACACCATTATATAACAGCATAACCAGTAAAAGCCTTGTAATCATGTTACTTAATGAAAAGTATTATAAGCAAATAAGCATCAAAAGCAAAAGTACTTGGCGTTTGTATTATTGGATTATTTTTAGTGATGAATTAAGTAGCATTTTAATGTTATTGCTGGTCAAAGTGGAGCTATCTAAACTGTTTTATACTTGATGTTTCTCCTAGCCTATAAGGTAGTTTAAATCTGTAACACACACCCCAGTTGCCTTTTTTTCTTCTAGCTAGGCCCACACCAAGCTAAAACTAAAGCAGTCTAATACAGCAGTCCTGCGATAAATCTTTAACCCCTTTCTCTTCTTTCCTCTCCTTCCTTCTTTCTTCCTTCGGTTAATATTATCTTCCCTTTCACGCTCTCTTCTACACACCCCTCCACACAAACGCACACCGACCTACATGCGTACTGCATGTGTATATGTTTCATATGTCTTCATCTTGGTCACTTGTATTGCGCTACTGTGTAAACAAATAAAAAAAAGTTTAAAAATAAACAAAATTAAGAAAAGACCTAATTGGCAACTCAGTGCATTTTGTATATACAACCTTACAGTAAGATGCAAAGTAACTTGACTACAGTGAATCTGTCAAATAAATGTAATGGAGTAAAAAGTACAATTACTCTTAAATGTATTGGGTAGAAGTATTAATTAAAGTAGCAGAAATTAGAAGTAATCCATAAAAGTACCATCAAATTTCACCCAAGTACTACTTGAATATACAGTATGTACTTTGTTCAGTTCCATCATTGAAAGCTATGAGCAACGTATTTGCATAACTATACGCACAAGTGCAGAAGAACCACAAACAAAACAGGAGACAAATTAAAGAAAAACTCAGAATAAAAAGAGCAGAAACATAATGATTGCAGATGTTTCCATACAGGGCGGCAATAGTAATAGTGAACCATATGATTTTGCCTTCGCAGTCACCAGATCTCAACCCAATTGAACACTTGTGGGAAATGTTGGGGTTGTTCTAAAATCTAAGATGCGTACAGTATACTCATTTTTCTTTTTTGTCACCCATCTGAATCAGCAGATAAGCCTCTGTTGATTTCCACTTTTTAACTGTGAAGCCAATTAATAAAAAGGCCGCTGTAAATGTCACTTATAGGTTACTGGTCTCAGTTCAGTTAGCACGGACAGCGTAACATCAATACCACTGCAGTCTTTCCCAGTAATGAGAAGAAGTGCTGCTGAAGTGCAGGAAGTCAAAATCTATACCATCTGCAGGATTACCACACTTAACCACTCACAGTCCCACAGTTTTTCATTTGTTTCCATTTATTTTTTCTAAAACCTACATGGAGCAAACTAACTATTGGCATCGGCTTTACTTCATCTATTATCAAACAAGGACGACTACGAGACCCGGCAGGAGGAGTGTTACAGTCAAGTTTATTCAACCATGAATGTTTCATATAAACAAGTGTGCACAGGGAAGACCTTGTCCTCAAGGTCCTGATCCTAAACCAAACATCTACCTGAGATTCAATTCAGTTCACCTATTCACGTGGTATTCACATAACGATGTAGAGAAACAATTCTAGACTATTTATTTTGCTGTGGCATATGTCAATGCTACAGTACAACATGTCAGACAGTAGTTCTCAGTGACGGTTTTGGCAATTCTACAGGCTACATTGTTTGCCCTACTGTTATACAAAAGAAAAATTAAAACTCATCAGATCAGATTTTCTTTTTTTTGTTAGAAATCTTTACTAAATCTTCTTACAAGTCTTTAGTATTGCTCTTGCTACATTGAAAAAATAGAAAAATTACATTTGAATATTGAGCTGTGGATGTGGTATTTATAAAGAGCCTTGCTCTTGAGTGTTCATGGCTATGTTTCAATAGTCCTTAGCTGCTTACTCTGCAGATTTCCATTACTCATGTAATGGCCAGCTTCACATCAGCAATCAGAGAAGAAGATATGAAGCAAAGAAGAAGACATCAAACAGTTTTCAGAGGCTCGTCAGCAAAAAGTCTAGGATTCTGCAGAGGTGATGGATGTCACCAGACTGTCCTCTCCCTGAGCTTCTTCCTCCTCTGCTGCTGCTGCTGCTGAGTCTGTTGCTACTTCCTGTTCGGTTGCCACTAAATAAGTGTCCGTGTCGGAGGCTTCGAAGGAGTCGCCCCCCAGATCAGCCAGTTTGATGTAGCCCCTACTGTTGGAGCGCTCCAGACGGGGGCAGCTGAAGCGCCTGGCTCTGTCGCCTTGACGGCACACAGACGCAGACAGGCTGCAGCGGCGTACAGACCTGGGCTGATCCGTGAGGGAGTTGAGCGACATTTGTGACCCCGTTGCTCTGGCAACAGGCGATGGAGGAAACAGCTGGGTCCACGGTGGCTGAGGCTGAGCCTGCGGCGCCCCCTGTTGGTTAGCCGTGTCCGCGGCTATGTCCTCGCGGCTCCGATGGGGCGGGGGGGAATCCGTCGTCGAGGCGTCCTCCTTGACGTCCGTCTCGTCAGTCGGGCTACCGCTGGTTTGTCCTTCCTCGCTAACGGTTTCAGCAGCAGCCTCGATGACGAGCCCTTCCTCGGAGCGTCCCTCCGCTTCCGTTCTCTGAGACTCCTCCACCTCACAGTTGTTCAGTTTGATCACGGGGAGGGTGAAAGCGTTTACAGAGGAGGTGACGATGGAGGTGGTCTCCCACTGCCGGGGCTGCGGCGCCTGCTCGCTGCTATTGCTGTAGTCTTTGTAGATGCTGTAGACGGTGTCCGTAAAGGTCTGGACATCTCTGGACCAGCTCCGAGGCCTGCTGGCCAACGACGGGCGTCTGAACACGTCATCGCCGCCCAACTCGCCCTGCAAACCGAGGCCAGTGGAGGGCCAGGAGCTGCGAGTAAGCGTCCCGCTCGCAGGGAACTGGCCCGACTGGCCCTCGGCACTCCTCGACTGAGTGTAGTTCACCAAACCGTTCAGAGGCGAGTACTCCTTCGACCGTATGCTGTGTAGATCTATAACTGTGGAGTAGATGTCCCTCAGGTTGATGATTTTGGTTTTCTTGTCTCGGTTTTCATGGAGGACTGCATTGGCGCAGATGAAGAGGAAAATGCCAATTCCCATCACCAGCGGTCCAAAGACTTTCAGATTGTCTGAGTACAGGTAATTATTCAGGAAGTCACACAGGAAGCCACAGTGAGGGGCGGGGGCGGGGTCGGGGGCGCTGCTGTTAGAATGGCTCTGGTTGACTAAACCGGATTGTCCGGAGGGAGTCTTGTTATGGGTCAGGTTAGAGGAAACAGGCAGACTCTTGGAGTAGCTCATCCTGTTGGTTTGGTATCCTCCAGTTCTGCGGCGCTCCTGGTACTTTTGCTGGTTTTGGCTGGGCCAGTAGCCCAGTACCGCCATGGAAATCCCCACCATGAGAACTATAAGCCCCACGGCAGCCACAAAACCGGCCGGGGAGCACAGGTTGAGCTTCCCCTTCACCACCACCACATCGTTCTTCTTCTTTTTCTTGGATTTCCGCTTCCTTTTGTTTTCCGCCCGGTTTTTGGAGCGGAGGGAATCCTGGCGCCTGTTCATGCGCAGCAGGCCACCTGTGGCTATCATGGTGACGATTGGACCGCAGGCTTGTCACTCAACCTGGCGGGACACAAAATAAAAAAGACAGAGTATTAGTTTAATGATTTACATGATAAGGAAAGGGTTTTAGACATTTAGAGCCACGGAGTGAATTTGTTCATTTCACTGAGAGATTACACATGTAATCCAGATTTACCATATGTAAGGATTGTCAACCAGGCAAAGCTGGCAACTAACCCTCAGGGACCTCGAAGGCCGCAGGTTCACTCTGTGACAATTACTTACAAATTAGTTTGGTGATGAGCACCACTAAAACATGATATAAACTGAAATGTTAAGGGATTTATGGTATGAAGATTTAGTTATGATTCCTTCTGAGGGCCCTGAGAACCTATTTTCTCAGTCAGCTTCTTACAATCAGCGCTGGGGTCCAACATGAACACACATATTTCTGCCACAGTAAGAACATTTTTGAGAGACTATCTACGTATTTCATTTTTCTCTTTGCTCCTCTTACTGGTTTGACATGAGAGGGACTCAGCTGGAAAAACACAATGTCATGTACTTCAGAGGATTTAGCAACATTTGAATCACAATCTGATGACAGTTAGTGGGTTGTTTGTCAACCACATCTGATGAAACAATACCCACACAGACGTGAAGCAGTTTTTGAAGAGTTTAAACTCTCAACAACTCCTGTTTTCAAGTTATTGTTTTTTTAAACTTTTTTTTGTCATGAATATTTAATGATATAGAGAAATACTTTAATATACCAGCGTGGGAATACTCCTTGGTTTCTGGGGCGAAATGGGTTGGAGGAAAAAGGGGGGGGGGGGGGTCCAGGATCCACGAGCAAATCAATCCGGCCCTGTATCTGAGATTATCCTACAGGTAGAGTGTACACTGCTTCTTTGCACCAAAGGCAGTTGCAATATTAGTCATCAGATGGTCAGTAAACCAACAGATGACATCCATCTGCTGATGCTGGATCTATAAATACAATGACGTAACAGAAACAGAGACAGATACCCAACTTGACAGTGGAGAACAAGGAGTGCTATTTATCTATATTCAGCTGTGCCGGTGCGATATCAGCCTATGAAAATGTAATGTGTCCAGACAGGAGGCCAGCGGGCATGTTCTCTCCATCTCACTCTCGCTTCCATACACTCCATCGCTCTCTGCCTCTCCTCTCTCGCGCCAACCTCTCCTACCAACACTCTCCTACCAACACTCTCCCCTCCTCCTGCTTTCCACCCAAGTCCACTTCACCGTCAACCAAGCGCAGGCGTGCTTCAAGATGACGGCGGCCTTCGCATATACAGCACCTCACCAAGGGCAAATGTGAGCCGCTATAGCCATTTGTTTACACACCAACACTGTCTGTGCCACGTAAGATGCTTGCATTGGTTTTATGATTATGCAGCCCAATAAGTGGGAGCTTCGGTCCAAAGGGCAATGAAGGCACAAACACTCATCATGATTACAGACATCAGCTGATGAGTTCCAACCACATGTGGTGAATGATGATCGGAAGACAAGGCTGATTAATTAGACAGACTCTAGCATTCCCTCCTTGATTGTGCTGATAGCTAGGTATTTAATTTGACTAATCACGCCTAATTGTGTATGACTTAGGGCTTAGGTTCATGAATAACTTATTCCACAAATTCCTCGCAGAGAAGCAATTAAAAAGACGTTTTTAGAGGTTGCTCTGGGTGTTGCTCTCTCAACCCTAACAGTCCTTGACATCCCTTTATGATCCAAGTTATTACAGGCAGTTCCCACGTAAAAGTAGAACACATGGGCTCTGCACCTGGGCCTCCGCAAACAACCCACCGGTACTCAGCTGCTGTTTATAGCGACTTTCTCACTATATCGCATCCGACGAGCACTCAAATCCCTCCCCGGGCGAGAGAGCACGTCAACCCGCACTAAAACCGATAGAGCGTGGGCGGACCCGTGTCTATGTTTGAACGGAGAAGGGCAGCAGTAACGTGGACCAGAAGTGGGTGTGGACAAGTCAGACTGTGTCTCTGTCTGCGGTGCTGAACAGGAAGCTGCCAACTGCTCGGTAAACGTCTCCCTGAAGAAGCTGCTCGTCTGGCAGGATGGAGGGGAGACGAGGCTCGGTTTTCGACGTTCAGTCCGTCCAAGCTGCGGGGGCGCCTATTTTCGCGCAATGTTGCATGAGTAATCGACTGTTGACATTACAGCGCATCTGTTTCCCTTCTGTTGGGGAAAAAAAAGCCCGTGGAGCAAAATAGGAGGTGCTGTGGAGGTTGGAGGTTGCTCCTGAAAATGTCGCTCCCGCACAAAGCCAAACACTGTGTTTTTGGGGGCTCACAAGGTGCAGAGAAGATGACAAACATCCGCACCTCTTCCACGGCCTGACGAAGCCCATGCTTTCATAACGGTAGAGCTGTGTGTTAATAATTATACCTTTATTCAAACGCATGATGCCAGTCATTTAACTCATCACAAATCGGTATTTCATTGCAACATCAGAGCCGTTAAAAAAAAAAGTTTCACTGGATAAATAGATCCGCCTTTGAAATATTGCTCGTTCCACCACCTTTTTTTTTACTTTATGTCTCTCGCATATTTGACAGATGTAGCCAAATATCTAAGACAGACCGACATATCTCCATAAACTGCAACAAAATCATGATTTTAATCTCACAGATAAAACTAGATAGAGGGCGCATTGTTTCAAGCATCGGGCAAGACATCAAAACTCTTGCCCGTCGATTTATTCGAGATACAAAAATAACGCTCCCCAACTAAACCCGTTCTGTTACACAATTATTCGACTTGCTAAACGCTGCAATACAGCCTGTTAGCAGTCAATGTGGAATCAGACGCACGGATATTCAGTTGGGGTTTAAGACGCAGGAGGTACAAAAACATAAATGAAATCATAAAACATCGAGTCTCTTACCAGAAATTGTGGCTCGACAACCAAGCATCTTCAAAGGCGCACTCCTCGTTCAGCTGTGCATGTCGTGGTGCGCCACTTTGGTGCCGAGTCTGGAAGAGTGGTCTCCAGTTGGACGCAGACTCACAATAGACCGGCAGGGGCGGGCCAACTGCATTTCCATTGGTGGGGATTATTGGGCAACGTGAAAAAGGAGGGCTGCTGAGGACATTTATCATACTGTGCGTTATGCTGTTAACCCTTCCACATCTTTTTCTTTCTTTCTAGATTGTCTTACATGTTTGGACATAAAATCATCAGTAACCTGCTGAATGAAAGTTGTATGACAATCGAGTATTATATACGAATGCCGGTTGCATTTTTGCCACAGTCTATAATTGTTGTATGATCTCGGAATTTGTATGGCAGCAATAATAGAGTGCATGCACCGGACACTGCATGTGCATATCTCTGAGAACTATAGGGGGCAAATAATGCATCAATAAATGACTGTGTTATGAGTTTCAAACTGCACATACAGTGCAGGTGAGGTCAGAGAAAGGCAAATTCAAAAACACCAAATCCATCATCTCTAACAGCATGTGCCTTCCTCTCCCTACCTTTCTCCCTTGGGTTGCATTGCTGTAATTGCTCGTATGCTGCGTCCCAATGTTTAACAAAATGAAATATGACAGAGTCCAGATGTGTCTCAGTGTTGTGAGACAGGAGACAGAGGCAGCAGCTACACACATGGCAGGAGGGGGAGCAGGAATTACAAAAGCTAGCTGATGCTCCAGAGAGTTGACTGCGAAATTATGACCCAGAAATGTGCCTTGTTTATGGCATAAATTAGAGGAAAGGAACAGAGAAAACTAAAGTGAGCATGCCGCAGTTGGGAGTCAAAGTATACACGGACATGGGGAATAATCCGGGGGTTTCAAAGAGCTGTCTTTAATCCGTGGCGTTAAACCATGTGTTGGTCTGGAGGTCTGGAGCAGCTTTTAATATAGCTCTAAGCTTGTGCAGTATAGGAAGGCACTGACACACAACCGATGCTTCTGAGCTTCTGACAGGGACTTAATATTTCTTAAAACTCTGTTACTGCGAACACATACTCCAAAATATGTTGTTGGAAGATATCCAGGAGAGAAAGACAGCAGCGATTATTACAAAACCATTGCCTAAGATTAGTTAACAGCCTGTAGAAATAATATGATTGAAAATACTCAACTGAATATAGGTCAAGTGGTTGCACAGGTGCCTCACCAGCCTTTCCCAACTGTCCTTGTACCCTCATCTCACTCATTTAGCTGCGGATAAGAAGCTTGGTGAAAAAAATGCTATTTTTCCTGTATCATTTGATATTACACTTTTTTAAAGTGTAATATATATTTGGAAATAAACTCAGTTTTAAATGCAGAATCCAACCACAAACATGCAAGTCGACACCCATAGTCACATCATCTGCACATCAATCTCCCCCCCCCCCCCCCCCCCCCATCTCATATTCAAGATATCCCTCAAAATCTCTTGATTCCAATCACTTAATCAGTTTGAGAGCACACTCACATGACATATTTTCCTCTGTATTTCAAACAAAGTCTGATCACGTTGCCACCCACAAAACGAGGTCTTGGATTCAATGCGAGCTCCCTTAAATGGATCTTTGTTGACAGTGGCTAATGTGCTCTGTGCCAAAGACGTGCCGGCACCTGTTCTGTTTAATTAATTCAATACATAAAAGAGGAAGAAAAAAGCTTTAATTCATTAGTATTTCAACAATATAGGACAATGGAGTAATAACTAAGTTATTGGCAAAAGGCAGCTTTTTTTTTAAATATTCACGTTATTGCCATCTCATTGTTATGTGTATAGTTTCCGTGACCTGCAGGTGAAAGATTGCAGACTCTTGCAGAAGCGGCAGGAGATTAGCATTCATTTCTGCAGACTTTCCAACTTGCCCTAATGACTTTACCCTCACATACTTAATCATTTCTTATCGAGACCTCCTCAGGTATTAAACTCACCTCAGGTATGGTGATGAAGTGGGCATTCTCAGTCGTAGAAAGAGAAAGAAAGGCAATTTGAAAAAGTGAATAGACAGGTGAGAGACAGAGAGGGATCAACCGTAGATACTCTCAGCTTTTTGTTATGTCTCACACTCCTAATACTGGGTCTTTCATATTTGGGAGGCGCATTCCCATCCACACGGCAGCAGTTATACAATAATTCAATTTGATTCTCAGTGATAATCTGTCACGGTTATTTAAGACACCTGTCTCCAGTCCTGTCAGCCTTGAATGATGTGTCATATAGTTTGGCTTCTATACCATTTTCTCGCCTCACACATCCAGGATCCCAGGGGACGGTGCACCATGGTAGGGCTCACAAATACTGTATCGAAAATAGCTCCAGTGAATCTCCTCCTGAAATGTAACCGGCTTTGTTATGGTTTGTATCTGCACAGCCAGAGCTCAGAAGGCGGCCTTCACTTTGCCCTCTGGCTTCCTTTACTTGTCAGACACTCTTTCTATAATATGCTGGCTAACAGCTAAAACATATACATATATATATATATATATATATATATATATATATATATATATATATATATCAGCATCAGGAGCTGCAGGGGGTTCATTTAATTTCTTCAGCTTGGGCTGTACTGGCTAATTGGGGATGTGAAAACTTGAGATATGGACTCAGTGAGAGATCAACTCCCTCCGGGAAACTTTTTCATCATTACGTCTTATTTGCTGCAGGAGTCAGTTGGAGAGATAAAAGCGGTGCTCCCTTCTGAGGCCTTAGAAATAAAGACACAGCAGCTGAGAGCTTTTACACATTTGGGGGAGATGATGGGCCATCAGTTAAACTGGAAACAACCACTCTAGTATGAGTAATTGAGGAGTGAAAAATCTGCCTTCTGTCTAATTAGATGTGCAATCAGTGTCTCTCAAAACGTTATGACTCCTACCCTGTCTGTAGCAAGTAAGGCACCAATTGGGGCCCTGAAGCTTGAACAAGAAGTCACACATATATAGATTAATTTACAAAATAAGCTAATACATTTCTTTAACAGTTGGGCATTGTAGAAAATGCCACTCAAACAGCAATACATTGTATATTGATAAGGGACTATTTTCAGCTGCAGATTGATACACATTTGGTGCTCTAGATAGCATTTTATTAACAATGGGGCTCTATAGCACAGAAGATTACGATACGTATATCAGGCTTTGGATACACACACACACACACACACACACACACACATAACTTGTGAGTGGGATAAGTTTATTGCTGGTTTTATTCTTTTCGTGGGAATTGTTGACATAAAGAAAACATATGATATGGCCACACTTATCCTTTAAGTATAAAACCCATTTGTTATACCTGATCTATTTTATAACCTGGAATATCCGTTAGAACTCCATGAGGATCACACAATCAAACTCCAGCATCCTCCTGCATAAATCACAACAGACGCTATCAGTGCACAAAACAGGGTCAGGAAGAAATAACAGTGAATAAAGTATTCTCCTTCACTAAACCAGATCGCTATAAATAATGATTTAACGCACACACATCAAACTGTTGACCTTTAGTTTTGGACTGAAGCTGCACCGTGTTCATTATCTTGCACAATGGCAACTCAAACAGTGGAATGGAGGACCTCCTCATAAACCACACCAGTTTCCCAGTTTCTGCACCATTGTGTGCTCAGGTACTGTATAGGGAGAAGACCTATTTTTGATAAATGGCCATTACGCTCAATATGCAGCGTCAAGTTGTGGCTAATGATATGCGTGACTGCACACCGACTGATACAGGTCACGGAGACATATGGTGCATTTCTGGACCATCCGTTTCTGTGTTCGGCAGCCAGGCGTCTCTGACATCACGCGGAGCGCTGGAAATGGAACGAGACACCCGGTTGCAGCGGGCACATGAACCAGTGGTTGGGTTACCAAGGAGAAAGGATCAGGAGAGGGAGTGCAAAGCAGCGGGTGAACACTTGCTCCCAGCAGGTAGCCGGTTCCCACTGGTGACCTTGTTTTATTTCCACAGTATAAATGGCTGATGAATGGGCAACCAAGGACCTGAACAGGAATAGAGGCCAGCATTAGCTCACGTATTATCTGCTGGTAACACTAATGAGAATTTATGGGTAAAATATGGAGAACGTTATGGAAGATTGCCCTACATAGAGAACTCGGACATCTCTTCTAAGACTGAAGTTGTGCTGAAGTTTGCCAAAAAAAAGTAAAAACTTTCTATATTTCCACCACTTAGATGCTTATGAAGAGGATAATAAACAGCAATGAGCAGAGTGTGCATTATCTCAAGAAAAGACAGTAATTACAATCCTCAACATCAAAAGCTTTGTTGCTCCTAAACTGCAGGATCATGCATCTTGTAGGCTGAGCAGCTACAAAGAAGCTGTTTTTTCCCCACTGTTTAGCTTCACGGCCACATTTTGCAGTGCAGCGAGGCCGTTGCGCAATCAGAGCTAATTCTCGGGGTTTTGTAAGATGCAAGCTTCAAGAAAGCCTTCTTTGATCTCCCATCCTTGATAATATAGGTCATCTCTTCAGGGAGAAACAACAAAGACCAAATGAGGCGGAAAATACCACTGAACCCACCTCGCTGGAGCAAGAAGCCATCCCTCCGATGCAGCTTCACGGACCACAACACGGAGCCTCACAGACCTATTTTCAGGGTCTTGATCTTTGGCATTTTAACACAACTGCCCATCAGACTGTGTGCTGACAAGAGAAAAAAGGCAGTTTTTGTTCTAATGTGAAATATTGCATCTGTCATCTCCTACTCTGCTGCCTGTATGTGGAGCCTGTTCAGACTGGGTCTCCATGGCAACCGTTTTATAATGCCTCGCGAAACACCTTCGAAGAGATTTCCTCTTTATCTGGGCTGGAGGGCTGGAGGGCTGACAGAGAGGCACCGTAGACTCAAATGAGAGGGCAGAAGTGACAGCTGAAGGGTTTGCACGTGCCCCGTCAAAAAGGCGTGACGTTCAGAATGGCAAAGGATACGAGATATAAAGAAAAGAGCTCACCCCGAGAGGCCAGAGGAAATAGGATGACATAAGATATTGTCAGTTTTTATAGCAGGACCACATGTCCTGATAAAACCTGTTTTGGTTGCAGATTCAGAGATTCTACTTCGAAAAAGATACCGTCACCGCATGTGATTCACCGAGACATTCTGGCGCTGACATTCACTGTGCAGGAGCGTGGTCTCCGGGTCCTGGAGGACGAGTCCAGTCATGTGGAATTCAGCAGGCGTGAGCATGATGGGAGGGAGGCATACTGCCAGCTGGGTCTTCTGCAGTGGTGAGCCAGAGCCCATGCCAGGAGCTGACAGGACCAGAGCCCGGGCCTCATCCATGCATGCTAATCAGCACAGTCGTCAGATGAGCCGGGGTCGAGGGCATCTGCAGGGGTTCATTGCCATGGATACAGCAGCAGTCACATGATATTACCTGAGCAGGTAAACCGAGCGGAAGGAATGTTGCGTCTTGACATCGGCTGTATGACCTTCAGTTACGTCACCGCTTCTCAGAACAGTCAAAGGCTGCAGGGTGAGGAAGCAAAAAATATTGATAATTTTTTGGTATTTTCTTAGTAGCTAAAGCATTCATGATTAATGACGGTACACAGAACTGGATATCTTTTCCATTCTTCACCCAAAACAAGACCGCTGGGTCTGAAAACAAAAACACAGAGTCTTAAGAATATGCAGGCTGTGACAAAATAAGTCGTTAATCATTTCAGCACAATCCTGTAAGTCAGCAAATGTTGCCAGTTTGTCTTTTCCACAGCTCCACACCTATTTCTATTTTCAGTTGTGTGGCACAGAAGTTAACTCAACTTTGTAGTTTTGGAGACTATCGGTGGTTTGATGGGAGACCAACAAGAGTGCTTTAATCATATAGAAAGGCTCCACTGCGTGTGTGACACAAAGACATCAGTAAATGATAGATGGACGTGAATGCTTGGAGTATTATTTTGACTTTGGAGAGTCAAATGTGCTGTAAATTTGATGACATGGGTTCTGTTCAAAACTGATTTGCTTATTCATCTAACAATACAGTCTTTTTTTTCAATGCATATATTTAGCACATTAATCACTTATCTCCATCACAACATTTCCCAGTTGTGTAGCAACTGGCTGAAAACGTATTTCCAATCAAAAGAGTTTCATCTCGTGGTCGACCTAACACAACCACTTTTGACTGCTTTTATCTGGGCATCTTTGAGGTCATTCATCTTTTTATATGCTAATATTTTAATCAGCATTTTCCAATGAATTAAGGCCTGGCAGGGCGCAGACTCATTTGTGTTATCGGGCAAATTAACCTTTACTGATGGAAGGACAGTTGAAAATGGTAGCTGTCGGAGTGTATTCAGAAGGTAGTCTATATAGTGTTTCCTCTGCGAACTGAATGATATGAGCTGAGTAACGACCTGTCAGTGGTATTCTGAAGATAAAAGTCTGCCGCAGGTGATAGCTTTCCACATATTGGATTATTGACCTACATTGAGACATTTAACAAACAAGCAATAAAATGAAAACAAATTAACCATGAACGGTATGATTGTGAGTTCACTTCAACACACTGGCAGCATTATTGAGAATAAATAAATTATTGTTCTTGTCATATGTCTTCGGGATGAGGGAAAGGTCTTATTTAAACACAACCTGTTTTTGTCATCGATCTTCTGTATTGAAAGGAGACATAAAAAAGAAGATGGTGGTTAGGAAGAGACACAAAGCAAAGCAGAGTAAAGTTTCATCAAAGAGCAAGAAGGAGAAACTTACAGAGGGCATTGGAAGCAAAGAACATCAAAAGGAAGGAATGTTTTCATTCTGTTTTTTAACAATGTTAAAACCACATTAATTGATTTTTTAGCCAAGGTGGGGCGGCTGTAAACACAACTCTGACATATTATCACCTTATAAAGCTGATATGGCGAACGTTGTAGCAAACAGTTGCCTATTGTATCATGCAGATCCAGAGAATTATTATTGGCATCTGTTTGGTGTTGTGATTCTGGCCAACTGGACCTACGTCCATGTATTCCGTTATTGTCCGTTATTGGTCTGCAGGGAAATGTCTGGCTCTTTAGCTGCTAAATCCTCCACCATGTTTACCAGCTAGTTGCCAACCACGTCTGTCTGCTGTTTGGTGCTTGGCCATTAGCGTACAACGGGTTCTTATCAGAGCTCTTGTTGAAATGTGGAGTGCGGTAAGAGTGAACTCAAACACTTTTGGGCCGCAAAACCAAAACAATATCCCCAGAGAGGGGAAACTGAAATTGTTCACAACAGTGATAACATGTACATTAGCACTGAATGAGTTTTATTGGGCTTAAAGTTACATGTGTATCGTTAGTTTTTAAAAGAACCAAACCTATGGAGCCGATAAATGGACTGCATTATATAGCGCTCTAGCCTCAGCGACCACTCAAAATGCTTTACAAAACAAGTCAGCATTTACCCATTCACACACACATTCATACACTGGTGGCAGAGGCTGCCGTATAAGTTGCCGCCTGCTCATCGGTAGCAATACACATTCACATGCGCACTCACAGCAATTTGGGGTTCAGTATCTTGCCCAAGGACACTTCTAGATGTAGACTGGAGAGGCCAGGGATGAACCACCGACCTTCCAATTTAGTGGACGACCGCTCTACCTCCTAAAGTGTAATAGATGTGAATGATCGCATATGGCCACAGCCTGCCCCCCCCCCCACACCCCCATTTGAAATGGTCTGTAATGAAGTCTCTGTGGGTTATTTGTTGTGAGTTATTTGATAAATTTGTGATATAAAAATATTGCTATCTGGTAAAACATTCCAGCAGCTAGTATATTCTATAAAAACCAAAAGCATCCTCTGAGGAGGGCATTGCAGTATTCCAACCGACAAGTGGAACATTTAAATCTCTCTGCAGTTACGTGTGGCAAGAAGTCTTTTACTTGAGATATATTTTTAGCCATGCTTGCAGCATGGCTCTAGGGATAGCAATGTCAGCCGGCCGGTTCACCACTTTGGTTCTGACTGGAATACAACGACAACCATTGGATGTTGGGATTGTTCTGGTTAATTTGGTGACATGGCTGTGGCATGTAAGGTCCGAATCCACAATACCCAGTTGTCGGACCTCTGTGGTAAACACAACACAGAAAAACACATTTTGTCACAGTAGCTGGTTATTATAGTAAACAATCCCCACTGCCAAAAATCCTCCTTACATAATGAGCGCGGTCAGCAGAACATGTTGAGTAAAACCACTCAGACATGCTGTACACTCTACTGTTATCACCTTCTGCTGCTCGGGAGAGCGCGAGTGAGAGACAGAAATATGGAGTGTGGAGTCGGTGGAAGTGAGGGAAATACGACAACAAAGCAGGCTGTACACTGGCCTGAGACCAAACGTTCCAGTGAGAGTGCCTACTCATCACTTTCCTCTGAAACACACTTAAGAGCAGTGGACTGTGGAAGGACAAAGACTGATGGGCTCTTTTGTTTTAACTTCATTATCGACACAGACAGTTGCTTATGTGCTCTGACTTTGCTTTATGTTAATGCGCACAGCGCCCTTGTTGTGCATCGTCAACTCTTAGCCACATAAATAGCTCTTCTGTTTACATAAATCAGTGAAGAGGAAGTTCACAGCCGTCCAGCATTTAACTTCGCTGTTAAGTTTCACTCTAACTGCTCTCATGGCATTGTTTTCAGTCGCAGCAGGCAGCTATTTTTAGTGAAAAAGCTCTAAACACCCACAGTAACCTACCTGTTCAGCACCAAATGACAGACAGACGAAGTCAGCAGCCAGCTGGGGAACATAGTGGAGCAGTTGGTGGCTAAACAGCCAGATATTTAACTCAAGAAGTGGGGAATTACAAGAATTTAGATTTAATATACACAAATGTTGCACTGGATGTGTAAATAAGCAACAGTTTGATAAAAAAGTTCACCATATCAGTTTTTCCTGTACAGATTGTAAAGCTTTCTGAGGAAAATTTGTGATTTAAATTGAATTGAAAAAAATTGAATATCACCTTAAAAAAGGTGTGATATGTTTAATTATTGCAGGTTTGAGGAGCAGGCCTATCCTCGGGTCGGCTTCTGACGGTTATCAGTCATGTATACCATTTCATTGTGTTTTATATTAGTTTGGAAAGTCTTTGTTGTGTATCTTATCCTAACTTTCTTAACCAACTTCTTCATTCTTTAGTTTTTTGCAGTTATTTAGAAAACTCTAAAACTTTGAAAAGGTTTTATATTCCTCACTGACATATATCATTGTTTCTGCAGCATTGTCACGATGACACTGAAGATCACGGGGAATGTCTGACACAAAGTAATCCAAAACAGCTTGAATCGTTTAAGGCACGGCGAGGGACTGCAATGTTTCACACGGATCTTTGTTCAGCTCAACTCGACAGCATCACTCACATCCTGCAGAGCTTTCAGCTGCAAATTGATGGAGCGATTTCATTCCTTTTTACAACTAATCTCAGCGATGCGATATATGAAATTAGCTGCGACTGAAATGAAATCACTGTGTTGTTCATAGGTCCATTAATAAGTGAGCTCACTCCGTCAACAACCAAGAGTTTTAAAGATCTGCACATTCAAACGATGCACAATTGTCATATTGCCGTGTGACAAGAGAAGCCTCTAAGTGTCATTATATTACAACCACCAGCCTGCACCTTTGACACAAGGCTGGACAGATCAGTCCGTTCATACCGTCAGGAGCAAAATCTGACCCTGACATTAGTGTCAACATTTTCCACTTATATGTCAGTGCTGCTAGTGTAGCTTAATCTACTTGTTCTCAGCTGAAGGCGAGTGACAGATATGTCTCTAAGGGCTTAAACAGCTCCTTTCAGAGGGAGGAGTTCCTGAAGGCAATTCCCACTGAGGGGCAGACAAATGTAACACCAGATGTTGCTTCCTCACATCTGCAAAGACATGCTTCAAGACAGAGTGGCCAAGGACCTCCCCGCACAGCCTGACATAATAAGATGGATTGCTCACACATACGTTTGGTAGTAGGATGTGCAGAATGAAGCCCTGCCGGTCCTAATGATGGACGGATGCGCATGAGGATTGAGAACAGATGGAAGGCGGGGAAAGCGTAGAGCAGCTTTCTCCACCATGGAAAGAATCACTCCAGGGGTCTAAAGACGTGCGTAGGCTGAAACAAGGATCTTGGACCGTTCTCTTCTCTTGAGGGACTGGAAGACGCTGAGGTTTTGCTTTCTATGTCAGATGTTGACTGTGGGTAAACACAGCTTAATTTGTGGGCGATCCTCGAAGATTATTTGTCCATCTAAGCTGGAAACTGATTGAAATTTGGTGTTTGAAAAAAAAAAATTGCACTTAAAAAATAGGCAACTCAACTGTACTGCTCTACTTTAGAGAAAAACACTCTACAAGTACTACATTTAACTGAGAGAGAAATGTCACTGGTAACATTGCAGATTCAGATTTTACTCACAAAATATAATAATTAATATAATGCATTATTATGTATTAAACAATCCAGCATCATATTAGAATTGAAAGTCAGAAACACCGGTGAAAAAATGACTACAGGCATATTAGTTGCTTGTTTTGACCAAACCACTGCGATCACAAAGTAGAGCATGGATTTAATTAGCAGAGGTAACATTATATTTGTTATAAGTTAGTATAAAGTCACCAGGGAAATACAGTCTAACTCATGGGGGTAAAAACACAGTCACAGCGATGAAATACACTCTGATTCAATTCAGCCTCCAGTTGGCTTTCTGCTCATGTAGAAGAGCCCGGTTATAACGCTATGTGTCACCAAGCCGCAACAGGAAGTGCAGTGCATGCAAGACAGGCCCGCTGTGGACGACATGGACTCAGCCTCAAGCTCCGGCTCCGAGTGCTTTTCCCTCGTTTATTCTAAGTTTGTGTCACAATCAATATCAATAGACAAATTTGTTGGCATATCAGCAGACTGGCGGACGGAAAGACACATCACTATGCGTTTTCTTTAGTCGATTTTCTGCAAATTTGGGTAGAATTTGAAAATCTGTCAAGACAGGTCTTACTAAAAACAGTAATTGACTGGCATGTTTGACTAAGTTGCCACATCTTCTTAACCTTTGTGGGGAACAGGTCTCAACTGCTGAGCATTGGTCTTCCCCTCCATGTTAAGTCTGCAGAACCAGAGATAGGAGCCTTAACACAGAGACGTTCTCGCCATGAGCAACAAAGGGAAGGAGGCATCCTTTAATAAATATAAAGATGACACTCCTGCGGTGTGAGAGAAGTCCAATGCTGCCCAGTTCTACAAATCTACATGTAGTCTTCTTCCTCCTCAGAGAGTGCAGGGCAGCAGCAGCAGCGTCGGTCTGGGAAACGATTCAAGGAGCCGAACATGAGTCATGCTCAACCTCCTCTTTGTCCTCACAGTGAGGTTACCAAATGGTGGGAGCGATGGGTGTAATCCCAGCACTGCCATCATCTCACTACAGGCAAAGCCCGACACATGAGGCTCTGGCAGTGAGGATCCACAACCGAGAACAGTCTCCGTATAGGGTTGCATATAGGGTCATCCTGATTGGCTAGATATATATATATATATATACTCTCAGAGCAATGAGACAAGCACTTGCAAAACACAACAACCTTCATCTCAAAGTGAACAGGTTATGTAATGTACCTTGAATGTCACTAATTAATACCCTTGAAGTATTTTCTCTTCGAGGCTACCATGAGAAAAGCTGTGGGGAAAACTAATTTCATGTTGTTGCTCATCCTCATCATCTTTCATGTTTTAAACATAAATATGTGAGGTCAACCAAATTGCAAAAAACAAACAAACATGATAGCCATGCGGGTAGTTTAGGTTTTATTTGTCGAAGTTTTTTAAAGATATTTGTATTTTTGCCTCCAACCCAATTGACAGACGGGACTGGAACTTCTTTGGTGGTGCTCAAAGGAGTGAAAAATGACATATAAAAAATGAAACGTCTACATTCTTTCCAAAAACAGCAATCTCAATAAAGATACGCAAATCTTGGCATCTATCTTCTACCCCTTTGACTCCCTTTGTCCGCTCGCCGTGTTGCGACTGCCGAACACAGGCGAGCACGGCTCAATACAATGCGTTGGAAGATAAAGGGAGTGACTCCCCGCCATGCCACATCTATCCAGAACGCTATTACGGTGCCATGGCAACAGATGAAGACATGCAGGCCTCTTTGGATGGGGGCACCGCTGGTTCACTCATCTCCTCCACGAGACTGACTGGCAGGAAAGCTCTACGGGGCTGCTATGGCAACAGACTGATCATATGTAGAGAGGGGGACTGTTGGCTGCCACGGTAACATGGGGGGGCCAAGTCGTCAGCTTCCCCCCCCGTGCCCGAGTTGCAGGAAATTAGATCGACTTTGATGAGGACTTGACCTCGGGCAGATTCCCAACAATATTTTGCATCTCGAGGATTTTTGACATGATGGAGATAGATATTCTGACACCAGCATCTGTGTGTGTGTGTGTGTGTGTGTGTGTGTGTGTGTGTGTGTGTGTGTGTGAATGTGTATACATGTTTTGCTTGTTGGACCCATTTAAAAAAAGGGTGAAAGTGATGCAATAATCCAGCCATACACCAAACTAGGCTATCCACTTGTGGGTTGACACTAAGCTTGCAACTTCTAAAATATGTAGCCTCAAACCACTGAAATATGTATGCCACATCTGTGCCCGGGAAGACTGTTTCTCCAGCCTTTTCACATGCAGCCTCTAAGCAAGAGTACTACAGCACCAGCAAACTCAGAGGGATGACAATGCAATCACGTCAAACTGTCGGGGGGGGGGGGGGGATAGGAACAATGTCAGGGGAGCAGAGACATCTTACTCTCTCTCTCTCCCCTCCATCTGCATGGAAACGGAGGAAATATGAGATATGGATTATTTGCCTCGGATGTAGGAGCTAGACAGGGCCGCTTTCTTTGTATGTTAAACTGGTCCATTGATTGATCGCTCGCTCCCCCCTTGGCAAACGCTCGATGGCAGGGCTGTAACTGAAAGCAAACACCCTGAATTATTGGAAGTCAGGTCAAAACAGCTGCTGCATCATTCTCCAAAAGAATAACGAGGATGTAGGATTGATCAGAAGCTTTGGAACGTTCAAAAGTAGAGATATTTTGAGATTTGGCCAAATTGAGATTATGTGAGAGGTGATTTAAATTTTATTTTTGTATTCATTTATTGTTCTGATCATATAGCCACATGAAGCCCAGTCTGTTGTAGTCAATTGAAATATACAGAATGGAAAGCCACATGTGGGCAAGTGAAGACGATGTCCTGTGTGATTGTTTTTGTGGTAGAAAAGCAAGGGGGGGGGTAAAGAGATAAAGGCAGGCTCTGAGAGAGAGAGAGAGAGAGAGAGAGAGAATAATCCAGTCCCTAGAGATTGAAACAGGCTGTTGTCCTCCAGTTGCTTCAGCTACCCTTTGACCTATGTGTGGCTCTGCAGTTGTTGCATGTGTGTGTGTGTGCACGTGTCTGAGAATCTGCAGCGATGTATGTGTGAGTGCTGGATGGTTGTTTTGGAGGAGGCTGCGTCCTGCAATTCAGCGAGCATCTTGATGATGAGAAAACACACCGCTCAATCTTTCATCCGCAATTGGGGAGTCATTCATTATTTATTGGTTTATTTATTACATTGTTCACATTCTCCCCAGAGGAGACTGGGGTGTGGGAAAAATAATATGATGTTCATGACTTCAATATGCATATTCAAGATGGAGACCAGAAAAATGTAACCCTGTATCCCTCTGTGACACACATCTGGATGTGCTGAATGACGGGCGTAACAATACGCACCTTGACTGAACGAATACAAACCTGAAACATTTGCTCTTATCAACATCAAGACATTTTTTTCATCAACTCTTTTCTGATTTCTTTACAGGATTCATGAAATGTTGACTTTTGGGGATAACATGTTAATTACTCGAATTGAATATGAGCTTTAAGGCAAATTGAGTCTATAACAGAGTGTTTAATAGAGCTCTCCACCACTGCTGTTGCCTTTAGCTGACATTGTGTCACCGTGAGCTTTGTCTGCACTACACTGCCATCTACTGGACACGCGATGCCAAAAGGCAGTGCCATCTGATACAGCGACCTTGGTCCTCTCAATTGCAACTCATGAAACATTCATCCCCAAATGTAATGCCTACCATTTTGGAAAATGTGAAACCTGATTCTTGCAATATGATGTCTGGGATGAAGTAAACTCACTAGAAACACAAAGTTATGAGTCTCTTTGTGTCTCTTTGTGGTTGTATTTAGTCTCTCAGCCGTTTTCTAATTATTTTTGGCTATTTTGAATCTCTTTGTGGTGATTTTGCATTCTTTATAGTTCTTTTGGATCTCTTTGTGGTGATTTTGCGTTCTTTATAGTTCTTTTGGATCTCTTTGTGGTGATTTTGCGTTCTTTATAGTTCTTTTGGATCTCTTTGTGGTGATTTTGCGTTCTTTGTAGTTCTTTTGGATCTCTTTGTGGTCTCCTTGCATTTCATTAAAGTCGTTTTGAGTATCTTTGTAGTAATTCTGAGTCTCTTTGGTCTCATGGTTGTTTTGCATGTTACTTTGGTCACTTGGCATCTCATTGATGATGTTTTCAGTCTCTGAGGTTTTCTTGTGTTTCTTTGACATCTCTTTGTGGTCATTTTGGTGTGTTTTTCAGCTTGTTTTGCTGACACTCCTCTGCACAGATATTAAATTCTACAGTACATTAACGCGCCAGAGCCCCCCGACCTGCCATGTAATCCATTCATGCATACAGCAAATAGTTTATAGAGTTATTGAGAATGTCACCTGAGAAATAAACTTAATTTACAATATCTGTTTTTATGCCTTAAGTCCAAGGAATGAACTTGGCTACAAATCTCAGTTGCCGATTGCACCAGACATCAACTATTGTGCAGCTCAGCAAGCATGTTTTTTTGTGTATCCAGATGTCCTTGAGCTTCTGGACTTTAGCTCAGGGAACATCTGGTGTGGACTCTCCCAGTAGCTCAACTCACATCAAGCCTCGGCAGCAGGAGCAGCCCCCATTCTCCTCGATCTCCCTCCCCTCCTTGCTCCGACTCATCAGCTCCCCGGTCTCCTTGTGTGAGCAGAGAAATAATTCACCAGCAGTGCTGCAATGAAATATGAAACCATCCCTGGTGCCACAGCGCCCGTGGCTCTGGCCGACTGGAACAGTCTGTGAGGGGGAAAAGATGAGACGTTCAGCTTCCATGAGGATGAGCCAAAGATTCCTCTTTTCAGAAATTCCTCTCGGCACTGCTGCTGCAGCCTGTATAGACAAACCAGTGCATTAGGTGCCAACACAAGCCAAATATCAATTTTTTAAAGAAATGGAATGCTTTGAACCGAACATTGTGAGTTGCTTATTAGCCATCCTATCTAAGGCTTTATTCCTGGGACTAATAACAGAAGGATTGCAAAGAGATGCATGGTGTTTGCACAATAATAGGCTCAATTAAAACAATCTTATTAAAACCTTATTTCCAAGCTTACTTCACTATTCCTCAAGAGTGGCACAATACCATAAAAAAGCATTTTTACACTGACCTCTTGTGGTTGAAAGCATCATGTGTGTTGCAGCATGCGGTCAGAAGGGTGCTCTGTTGCAGCTGTAGCTGCCACACTTTCTTATTCTTTAAACTGTCAAATTAGCTCCCCGCTACTGTATTCACTTCACGATCAATGCAAGTAACCGTGCTGATTAATAACAGCTAGAAACATGTAGGTGGAAGTACTTCCAATCCTTCACACAGGGATGTTAGAGAGTTTTAAAGCAGTAGTCTAACGTTTATATGCAGTGTGTTTAATCTTTGGACAAAAAAAAATGCCTGATAAATCTGCTCCTCTGATGTGGCTGAACTGAACCCCTGAACTGCTTCAGCGTAACGGTTGGTTGTTGACAGATAACATGGAGAAGGATCAACACTACCAGTTGTCGGCAGAGACCCTTCAGTGCTAAGCAATTTAATATTTTACATGGGGGATAACCTGTGTTGATTGGTTAGCTGCGCATATGAATAAAACAGTTGAGGTTAATTTGCTCACTCTAGAAATATAAAGAGATTAGAGATTTCGTTCCTCTCAAGTTTTTTATGTCAGAAAAACTCCAACAGTCTCATATAATTAAGTTTGACCTTGCTGGAGACTTCTCAACCTTTCCAACAGGGAAAGTCATGTACTATTAAAATATGTGTACTTAATATTACAAGCATCTTACTCAGTTGTGAAACCTTAACATGGTACCACTAAAAACACGGTCACACACGGCCACATGTATCAGTGCAACTGAATGAATAATGTTAAATGTTGCGGTACAGGAGAAAGTACTCAGGGATACCACCAGAGAGCGACAAACCCAAATGAATCAGATGGCACAAGGGTGAAGAAAGAAGGTTGTTTTTCTCCATCAACGTTTTTACAGTTGGTGTATAGAAACCGGATGTACTGAACCATTTTTACAGGAAACGATCCAAAACTTGCACCAATGGAGGTTCATAAACAGACAGAATTTGTTTCCAAAGATTCATTATTTTTCTTTTGTTTTCTGAGGTCTTCCTAGAACCGTCTAACCATTAATCAACAATCTATTCACAAAATATCATTTATGCAGTACATTGTAGGAGAATCATTTGTCAAAAGTGCACTCAAAAATCAAGTAAATATAGTACACAGATATTTGTGTAATATCACTTTTCCAGTGTGAATGCACTACATACTCTCACTATACATGTTGTAACTGACATAGAACTCCAATTAACAAAAGAAAAGAAAGAAAAAAGTTAAATTAATGAATCCACTTCAAATGAAACAGTCCGCCTTCTCTACATTTAATGGTAAACTTGAGAAGCCAATTTTGCTCGTCGACCATCTGTGTATAATTGAAGTTTTTGTTACTGTGCTGCAAGTCCCTGACAAGCTTGTTAGAGGTCGGTCTTTGTCTATTTGTGCTCTGAAAACAAACTCAGGTCTTTTCTGGCAGTCCGTATAAAGACTGAGAAGGTTGGCGTCAATCGGTTTATTTTTTGGCAAATATGAGGTATTTTTGTAGGCCAACACCGGAAGTTAGCATCGCACTGGTTCCCTCCATAAAGAAAACAATGGGATTTATCTGTTTTGGATTAATGCAGAAAATAAACTCCGGCAAACCACAAATGTAAGATACAAATGGTTTGTTCAGCAGCATCATCTTTACAAATGGTTCAAAAAGCATTTGTGAATCTTCATAAACCACTTTTATGATTTTTGAAGCGTGAATACAATCGGCAGAATTAAAAGCCCAAACAAACTGTTCCACGATCACCTGACTGCGAGTATTGAGGCTGTGAAGGCGGACTAGTCGGCCTGATGAGGTTTTGTAGTCTCATGTAGCCACTTGTTAGCAACCGCATTTTTTAAGATGCGTAAAAGCTTCAAAATTAACAAGAGGGGTATTTAGTTACATATTATATATTGCAGAACAAAACTTAAAAATCTCTTAAGCTTGTGTTAACCACAGAACCTATTAAAGCCATCGCACCAAAAACCCATTTAAAGAACCCATTGATTTTGAGAGACTATGAACAGAACTGCTAGGCGTCCGTGGTGTAGCTATCAGTCTGTTTGTGAGTATAATTACCATTTGTGGCATCTGGTGAGGTTGCAGATTGCAAGCAACTGAATATCTCTCTGCTCACCCTTCTCTACTTTTAAAGTGTGTAAACTACGATGGCCTTCAGGTAACGTAAAACCAAGAAAAGCTCTGTGGAGAGCCAGTGTTTGGTTAGTTTGTTCTGGGCTGCTCTAGAAACATGGCGGTGCAACATGGGGGACTCTGTGAAAAGTATGAAGGGCTCGTTCTAAACTAACAAAAACACAACAATTCTTAGTTTCAGGTGCTGAAACACTAATGAAAAATCTTACCATTTCTGCAAATAGATCCTCTTAGTTTAGTCAAATTTGCAGCATGTGAACTGCAATTTAACGAGTCAGACGGTTTACCTCTTTGTAGTGGTTTTGTTGTCCAATCAGGGTCCCGGTTTTGTGACTGTTCGGCCTGTGAGAACCTAAATTTCATCATTTCATTCAACAAATATACTTCAAAACAACAACTGTATCCATTTGCAAGGTTGCAGGAAAGCCATCATTCATGTAGCAGCATACCGTTATAACTAAAGGCCAAATCCTGAAAACGGATCAATACTGTGGCACTTTGTGATTGCGTTATTCCTCATTTCTCCAACAGATGTCCCTCTAATGCCATCTTTTCCAGCTCCACTCACAAGGCAGAAATACATAATCCAATGTTTATATTGTAGATACATTTATATAATGTCTTTTTTTCTTTACAGTGGAATTGATCTGTCACACAAGTGACCAAAAAAACAAAATAATAGCACGCAATACAGTCAATAAACCAAACCTAGAGAACACATGATTGTCACTTACTGCGAGTCACAAAAAAAGTACATACTGTGAATAAATAATCTACAGAAATATGTACAATATGCACAAGAAGAATTCAAATGGAAGAGCAAATAAAGCTTTGGATCCCTGTACAGGAAATAAGGTAAGCAGATGTAGACTGAGCCAGCTGTCCCCAACATACAGTATTAAGCAATAATCATCTAGAAGTCAGAAATTTACAGGACATTTAGTAACATTTAGGCTTTGAGCTCCTGCATTTAATGACTTATAATAATGAGCAAAAAAACTAAAATCAGAGAGGATAAAATGAACACGTTAACGCTATTTACAATGTAATCGCATTCCACGGAAAACTGGAGAATATTTAACGCTCATCGTCCAACGAGGATCAAGGCAACAACCACGGGACTACAGGCGGCTGAGAGAGACAGAGGCAGAGGGAAAGAGGGATCCAGAGAGGAGGAGACTCACAGCAGAGGAGAAAAAAAAATATCCTCATTGTGCTCCTGCTGGCTTCCTTAGCCGGTACTGACAGAAACAGGCGGCGATATTTAACACTGTACAACTCTGTTACCTTTCCCCATCTAGAAGAAGAAGAGAGCTGGTCAAAAAAAGAGCCGCATGTATAGATATGTGCATACCTCGCTCCTGTCGAGTCGGTAAGACACACACACACACACACACACACGCACTTAGCACAATGCACACATGTGAGCTGCAGTCTTCTGTAATGTCCCAAACTTTAAGTCTCTGGCGGGTTCAGTAGCTCCGAGTTACCCAGAGTTCAAGTACTCCAGTGCCACTTCATAGCAAAACTTGTACTGGTCCTATGAGACAAGAGGAAACAAACAAAAACATTAGAGAGGCGTACATGGCCAGATCAACCTGCTAGAGAGCCCAGAGAAGAAGAAAAAAGAGCATCTGGGCCCCTGTTAGGGTCCGGAGCTATTTGACTTTTTGACAAGCAGTTCTTTTTGTGACTTTTAAAGGGGTGATCCACCAATTTTTTAAATGAAGATCAAATATATTACTGCAAACCGGACGGGCTTGGGAATTACAGAAAGCATTAAAAACTAGCCGCATTGAGCTTAAAATAAGTATTTGCCAGGGTAGTTTTTCTAATATAAGCCCACCAACTTTATTGAAGTAATATAAATTGCTGGAGTATCCCCTTTAAATACCATCAGGTACTTTGGGAGGTTATAATAAACTCAAACAAGTCTGACAAAGTCTGCTGCTGCGATGCTCCTCACCAGTAGGTCCACCATGTTGGGTTTGTTGTTCCTTAGTGTTTTGACAGCGTGGAAAACATCCACAGAGCGCTGGTGTTGAAGCATCTCACACACAATGCTGATAGCACAGAATGTCCCACTTCGGCCGCCTCCATTCCTAGATTTATAAAAAACAAGACAAGTATTAAAAAATTAAAGATAATTGATGTTTCGCTTAATATAGAAAGCAGAAAGGATTGACAATAAAGCTGACTGAGGGACGAGGAGTTTCACAGGGTTTTGATGCAGTGAAGCTCTTCAGTCAGTAGGTGGAGATGTTTCATTTTTAATGGCAGTGCTGACTGAACTTCCCTCTGCACTGAGTGCAGCGATAACTTACAGACAGTGGACCACAGTGCGTCCCTCGCCTCCGTCGTACTCTTCCTGCCACTTGTCCACCTGTCGAATTAGCTTGAGGAAGGAGCGCTTGGACATGGGCGTGTCTCTGTACATGGGCCAGCCCAGGAACTGGAACTGCTGCACCATCCGGTAGCCGTCCTGAGGCTGGAGGGGAAGGACACGCTGGTTATCCCAGGTTAAAACACACAGGGGGGGGGGGGTAATCGCTGCTGTGCAACGATGCAATCAGATTGTAAAGATGCAGCTAAACTAAGCCATGATGGGGAAAAGTAGGACAATAGATGGATAAGGGCAGGAGGAGTCACTGAAGAGATGAATGCGCGGATAGATGGGTTGATAGATGAGCACAGTCTCAGCTGGAGACAGATAGTTAAGAGCTACAGACACTCTGAATCACACTCAGACATATCGATCAATAACACTTGTCAGAGATCATGTGTGATTAGATTGTATTCCACTTAACACGGTGGTGGTGGTGCCTCTGCCGTCCAGACGGTGTTATAACACGCACATATGAGGAGTGATTGTTGACAACTGTGGGCAGACTGTAAGGGTAAGGAGCTTACGCAGGTGACTGCAGGTGACGCCGGCGCAGGCCAGGACCCTTACTGTGCAGTGATGTATGGTTGCTCAAAGTTAAAATGTCACTTCCCCCACACCATAAAACACATAGACGGAGCTACCTGTAGAGGCATCTAGCCGAGCATGTTTTTATTTGCCAAAGTTGTGAGATATGCATCTCTGAAATGTGCCACTCCAATAAAAACTGAATTTGGTTTGTGGTGCCCATATATTTGAAATATGAAATGTAAAAGCGTGTTTAACAACTTGTCTTAATCCATAATCAGCGTGCTTGTTGCTCTTGATGGTCAACACGCCGTCAACAGCTTTCATAGGGACTATTTCTTCATTACAAAGTACTTACAATATAAATGTTCACAGCAAGGTCTGTGAATTATCAAAGTGGTCACAGGATGATTTATTTTTCTTGTGAGATACTGGATAGAAATCCTTCAAATAAAACTAGAAGAAACATAGTCTTTGACTAAGCTGCTTACCAAACGTGTCCTGTAATTAAAGGTCACAAATAGACACTGCCTTATTTTAGGGGGGCACAAGCTGAAAACGATTGTGGACCACTGATGTAAAGCACTGGTTCTCAACCTTTTTAGCTCATGTCCCTATAAAAACAAAGCAATTGTACATGTACCCCCTCGTCACGGGTTAAATCGGTCAATGAGTTGTGAGCAAAATTTAAAAAAATAGAGAAAAATCAGAAAAAAATATGGTTTCTGAAATGGAAGGTGGTGTATTTTGCATTGTATTGTGGTGGAAAAGGAAATCTCTGGTCTGACCTTTTCAGGTAGGTCCATGTTCTACCCAAAGGGTGTTTATTGAAGGAGCAGTCAGGGAGTTCAACTTCTACCATTTTTTAACTACGTGTGAAAATCTCTCAAGCTGTCTAAGAGACATGTAACTCGAGGCGATCACACCTCGGTCCAATCACTGGTGCAGCAGCATAGTTAAAGAACAGACTGACTCTGGCACTGCACAGCTTGAATGGACAGGCCGGCGCGTGAGTGGGACGTGTGAGGTGTGCAGTCACAGAATTAATTCCCTGTTGCGACGAAAACCACGGAGAAGACAAACACGTTGTAAAAGTTGCACAAAACTAAAACACAACTATATGATCACATAAATTCAGTGTCTGTTCTTTTCCCCTAAACTTTCAGTCTGAAGCGTGACCCTCGCATGGCACCGTACCCGTGCTGCATTGTAAATCCGGAATATTCTGCTGATGATGTCCTCCTCCAAGTCGGCAGAGACGAACTCCACCTGGATGGGTCCGTGGCGGTGGACTCCGTTTTCTGGCCAGTACTGTGGGCACAACTAAACAAAATAGGCACGTACACATACATTCACACACAGAAAAGTGTGGGTGTACCAGCACACACACACATACACACATACACACACGCGCACACACACACACACACACAGACAAAACAAAGAAAACATATAAAATGGAAGATGATTCATTAGTTTCGGAGTCCAAACTATACCAGCTGAAGCCGGTGACATTGATTTAAACTCTTCACACATAAATGCTAAAGAGGTTTCTGTGAGATTACAAAGTTTTAAGGGCATGAATAACAGGAAACCAGATGTAGAGAGAGCGAAGGTGAGTAATTCAATGTGAAGTGCTTTCTTTTTACAATATGATGAATTGCTTCTTCACAGAGGAAACTTTAGATTAAAGTCCGGATTTTTGATAGACCAAAGACTAAACACAGGTGTTGTAGCGAAAGCATTCTCCTAATCAACTTACCATTTGTTCAAGAAATTAAACACAAATTCCTGGAAAACCTTGACTAATGTTTTCATCTCCACAGAAACACACACACACACACACACACACACACACACACACACACACACACACTTTATCTTGCTTAAAAGCAATTAAAAAAAAAAACATTTTTCAGGCTGAGAGAAAATCTGAGAATCTGCTCTGTGCAGAAAATAGGTAATCGAAAGAAGAAGACACTTATTAAAAGATGGTTGATTGATATAAAAATCTTAACCATTACTACAGTACATTACTTTTAGCTATTTAGACTGCTCAGTTTGCAAACAATTTTTCACACACTCAGTCATAAAACAATTGCGTTCAGATGTTACGGCTACATTTCTTTAATTAAATCACAATTCTTTATGTGTAGATGTCACCTTGGGCTTTGGGTAACTCTGATGTGTTTTTTTTCCACTGTCTTTTAACAGTTTCAAGTATATGTTTGGTAAATCAGTTGAAAAAGCAATCAATAGATCTACTAAGAATAAAATTATTGACAGCGTTATTGGCTGCTCTGGCAGCAGCAGAAGAAATAAACGCCTGGGACAGCATCACGGGAGCTTAAAAACCTCCTCTATTGACGCTCCTCAGGAGAGAAAGCCCAGTGAAGAACATGCACCTGCAGAGCACACCGCTGGCCTCGCAGCACTTAATCAGACAAGTGGAAGTGTACACGCACAGATGGACAGATTCTGCACAGACAGACAAGCCTACATGCAGAGTGATGAACAAACGAGGGAAAAGAAAATCTGACTACCTGAGAAGAATGCAAATAACAGGCCACGCATATAAAGGGACTCACAAATATACGCTTTCTTTTTCTGACGCAGACAAAAAAAAAGCACAAACACGTTTACAGTCTGTGTGGCAGCAAGAGCACCGCTTTCTAGCTTCCTTTAAGAGCCTGTCAACATTTGACAAATTCAACAGATGCAAAAACAAAGATGCTGATGGAGAAGATAATAAACCTCCACCTCCCTCGTCTCCATCTACGCCTAACCCCTCCCCCACTCCCACCTGTGCTGGTTTCCTTGGCTGGCTTGCTGGCTACAGTGAGAATATTGAATGAAAGGCCTTTTCTATCCAGCCAGTCAGTCAACCAGTCAGTCACCGAGGGAAGGGGATTTGGATGGGGAGAGCAAGCCTGGCTTCAGGCTTTGATCCGCGGGTGTTATGACAGAGCCTCGGGCTGAGGAATCTGGATAGGCTCTTCCACAGGCCTGTCTCTCCATCTACCCGCACTTTCATGGCAAGTCCTCTTCCACTCCGCAGCATCCACCTCATTTCAAACATATACATTGCATGGGTTCGCCAGCAGAGATTCATTTTAATTTTTTTTCCGTGTAACTTTATTAGATACAGAAAGGTACCGCTTCATCTGTTTGTCAGCGTGCTTCTTGCAATATCCCTCGAGGATTATTTTGTGTATTGCATATGTGTGTTTATGCACGCATATCAGGTCGGGTTTACCTGGGCCGGGTCGACATCGTTGAGCATTACTATGGATGTGCAGTGGTAATCCAGAACCAATCTCCAGAAGTCCTTCACTGTGTTTGGTAACGGGTGCTGGGTCACTATGAATGCAGAGGGCTGCTTGTAACTCTGGAGGAGAGCAAGAAAAGTAGAAGAGGGGGAAAAAAGAAGCAAAAGAAAGATTTGAAACACTGTCGCTACATACACCTCATGCATATTATATAGCACGTAAGCTGACAATTTACCAAGAATAAACCAATAACCATTAAAATGACCTCCATTTTCTGACCTGCCTCGCACTGAGTGCTGTTTTAATGGAGATTCCATGTCTGTGGAGATTATATTAGGCCGCTGCACTTTAAATGTGGTTTCTGGCTAGCCCGGTAGTGACGGAGAGGATCCTGTTCCTGAAAGGTCGCCTTCTCAATCGAGGCAAGAGCCAAAAAGTCCATCAATGGACACAAGCTTTGTCAAGGTGTTCTTTGTAAGGTCTAACCCGAATACATTTAACACTTGAGAATTGCTATACATTGCATTTCGGGTATATTTTGTGTTGTCCTGTGGTGCACTTCAGTTACTGTGACAGAAAACACAGCTTTTGATTTTAGTCCAAGTCAGGCCTCAATTCGAAAATTTAATCTAGGGTTGGTGATGTTCTTCAAATATATTTTTCATTATGTTTGTTGAAATTCTCATTACATCCAGCAATCAATAAATCCATTGCTCTGACAAAAGAAAGAAAAAAAATCTGATATCTGTGGCTGTCGCAGGACTGTAATTAACCTGTAAAGATTGGACGGGCTACCTGCCTGCCTGCCTGTCTACCTGCCTGTCTACCTGTCTGTCTGCACTCCACCCATGCACTTATTGCACATCACTGGAGTCTTCCAGAAGCTGCTAGCTAAACAGCTGTGAGTAGTAACCATAGCCATGTTCGTTGTTTACGTTTATGATGATAATCCTGGGGCAGTGGCTTTGGAGGGAGGACTGGCACAGGCTGTCAGTGTTGCCGACATTCTTGCCAGATTTATGGACTTCTGGAGCTAGCGCTACTAGCTACTTTCTTTGAAAAGAGTAGGACACAAGGTCCTGGGTGTTTTGGTTGTATAATTTTAAGATCTAGCGTACTTAAATGCATTTAAACAGTTTTCTTTTAAAGCCCTTTAAAAGCTGACCAAACAATAACACCTCAAGGTTTATTTATTAGCCATTTGATCATGTCACGTGATCATCATCAGTAGATGGAATTTGTTATTTGCACAGTCAATTTCAATGAACAATGTCTTTTGTGGGCGGCTGGGACAGGGGCTGTTTGTCTATCTCATATTACACATTTTGTTTCTTGTTGTATCTATTTGCAGTCTTGTGATGCTTGTCCCGTTACATCTCAAGCTACATCGCGAATCCTTGAGGTAAAGTTCAAGTCTCAAGATCACAGTTCTGCCTCAAGATATTTCAGACACAATGGATTTTAAAAACAGTAATCTATTTTCTTATTTGTTGATGTTAAATAATCACACAAAGAGAAGTCCTTTGAATCAGAAGCTGAAACACCAATGCTGCCACTTACAGTTTCCTGAACAGACCATAATGTTTTCCATTAACTGTCAAAAGTAAAAATACCTGCTTTGACTTTACTGATTAGACAAGAAAAGCAACATGGGGGGACGTTTCAGCTCACACAGAGAGAGGCAGCCGTAATTACCTGCCTTGTGACTCATTGTGAATTTACCACTTTAAAATCACAGGAATTCAATTAGCAAGAATTCCAATAACGCTGGAATGGTCCTTTAAGTGGCCCTGTAAAGTGACTATTCCTAAAACGTGAAATGTCCTCGACAGCGTTCGACTCTTACATCCATGAGCGCAGCGTTGATGTAATTGGAGCTCTCCCCGTCGATGGTGATCAGAAAGGGGAGGCAGCGGTCTGGAGGAAGGACGTCCATGCAGCGGTTCTTCTCATGGTTCCTGGGCAGCAGGGCGATGCTGCAGTCCTCCACTCGCAGCGTGGGAGTCACCATGTTCAGAGTCTGTCAGGGTCGAAGCAGAATTACGCACCGTCATACCAACGCTGGAAGGTAGGCACATGCGTCTTGAGTGTGCTAATTATCTCCCAATATGGTAATTAACAATGCAATTCTTTAATCAGTTACATTAGCGATAGCTCTTACTCCCCTGATGTGACTGTGATGAAACTTAGGGGGGGCGATGCATCTCATATAACACTGATTGGTCCAAGGAGGGGTGCTACCATTACAGATTAAAGCAAGGTGATATATTTGCCACTGATTGGCCCAGAGGGGGACCGCGCTACTCATCAAGAGAAAACATGTTTACTGTTGTTTTCAACTTATCCTGCACTTGAGATAATGCTTGATTAGGGATTTTGCAAACAGTTCCTTATTGTGTTTAAATCTCCTCACCCTAAACTCCTCTTTAATGGGGCTGGAGTTGGTCTGCGGGTCCAGGCGGTTCATGTCGTAGTACACGGAGCGGAGCTGGCTGGCAGGAATGGTGGTGTCGCCGCAGAGACATGCCTCCAAGATGGCATCATGGATGAAGACATACTGCTCCTGCAAAAAACGGCATCCTCATTGCGGATCTATCAGGCTTCTAAGGCTCACAACAACGAACGAAATATGATTTTGTTTTTTTTACCAAAGGCGGAAATGCATGAGCCAGTGTTCCACAGCGAGAAGAATTCAATGACCTTTAACGCAACCGTACCATGATTATTCTTTACCCCTGAGGCAGTTTCTGTGACTAATATTTGTCATTGTCTGTGTTCAAAGGTTACATTACATAATTTTGCATATTTTTGGTACATAGCTGATTTAACTGATATAAAACTGACTTTTTTAAAAACGTTAAAATATTTAGAGGCCTGGAAGAAATATTATATTCTTAAATATCGTGACCTTTTCAGGTTTGTCATGACCCCGTCAAACCTTGGTGGCCCTTAGTCAAGTTGAAACTTCATCGTCATCATTGTCATGATCAAGGAACAAGGCAAGAACAAGGCAAGAACAAGGCTGACGTCTTCAAAACAAAAACAACCCCTTAACTTCATGCAGAGCAAAACTGGAACTCGTGACGCATCTCCTCCTCCTCACATCAGTCAGTCAAGCAGTCGACATGGTGACACAGCTTGAGGCTTGACGCAAATCTATTCTGAAGTGACATTTTCAGCTGACACTCCCTTGTCACTTCGGACCAAAATCCGCACACATGCACAGGGGTCACTGATATTCAGATTTACAGAGAAACATGTGTTGCCATTTGTTAAGTCTAGCGCAGGGAGTGAATTGCTGAGCGGAGAGTTTTGACTATAGCTCGGGCGGGGTCAGCGGGTCGGCGGCAGCACGGCGCTCAAACCAGAATCCACAAATTGATAGATCGTATCTGAGCTCATAAACTATAAACAACAGCAAGGCTTTTCATTTCCGCGAACAGATTAAACCACGTTGGAGAGTTAGTGTCTGGCCGCAGGCTGAGGAGCCGTGCCAGCGAGCCTGAACACCTGCGAGGGAAAACGTACACATACACACACACACTTTGAAGGTCACTGAATTTGGGGAGAGTGACTCAGGGTGAACAACATTTGGTCTCCAGTTATTCAAATCCCAATTCGGACGTCAACGATGAAACATTTGCCCATTAAGTCCAATGACGCCTGTGATTTAAAGGGAATTACGGTGAAATGATGCATCCAACGAGACTATGGACACCTCCAGATGGCCGGTGTTCAGGAAAGCACAAAGTCCTTTGGTAGCCCACACTGGCATAGAGATGGAGGATGAGCCAGGGATGCTTTCAGCCATCAATATGAGCTAAATGCTTTCAGTTACAAGCCTCTAAACACGTTTATTATAGCATGTATTGCCAAGCACTTGTGCTTAGCATCCTGGGAAATAGTTAGGGTGTGCACTTCAATAAATGTCTTTGTGAGAAATTATCATAAAAATGTAAAGTTGTAGCCATAAATACATCTGCCGTAAATATAAACACAATTCATCTGATATTTCAAGCAGGTTAAAACAAGCACTGAAGAGCACTCGTGCTACAGCTGTCACATAGAGGTCAATTATAATTTGGATAATTTAGTCACAGAATGAAATCTATTCCTATTGTTTAAAAAAAATATGCGACACTTGAACTGGCACTTGACAAATGAAAACGAATTATGCTGCATTTTAAAAGATAATGGGCATCATCAGTCACTGGCAAAATGTCAAAAAAAAAATCTTTACAGACAAGATATCTTATCCTGTAGAAAAATGGACAAATAAAAGTCAGGTAATGATTAATTTTCCTGAAAATAATAATAAAAAAGCTCCTTTCTTTGCTATGAATTCTGAGCATTTGTTCTGGGGCACCAGAGGAGTGGGGCTTATGCTAAGAATTACTCGCAGATACTAGTTAATCCGCAGCCTGTCGATCTGCATCCTCACTCTTCTTTTTACTCAAGAGCCTCTGTGGGCGGGCCCTGCTCTTCTGAGAGCACTGGGGGACCAGATCTACCGTACCTCAGTCTGGACCATGTTGACTCTCCGCGAGCGCAGCTCCCTCACGCAGTTGTAAATGTCCACCACACCCTCTCTCTCCGCCATGTCCAGCATGATGTCGATGACGATGAAGCAGCCTGTCCGTCCCGCCCCAGCACTGTAGGGAAACACACAGATTATTAACCTCAGGGGTGCAATAGAAAGCAGTTTTTATCCAGAAAAGTAGGGCACCTAGAACATGACAATATAGCATAATTAAATACTGTTAGTATTCATACTAAGTATGATGTCAAATAGAATATGTAGTGTGCGTTCCAACTGCATATGCTAGATTAGCAAGAATGTCTGAGTATGCGCTTGAGTTTACTGGACATACTCTACTGCCCCACGATGCATCACGTTGCTTCAAACTGCGCAATGTTCGAGATTTTGAGCCAGGCTAAAAGCTGTTAAGTCACTTTCATACGTTTTAATACTATTTCAGGCCGGAAAGTAACCATTTTGATTTTCTAATATGTGGTCAGTTTATCCGAAATTAGCTGCGTACGTTTTCAAAGATCATGTCATGTGATCTTGCTCAAGTTTACTTCAGTATGAACAGTCTGTTGGTAATTTCATAATCAGTTGTTGTTGAGTAGGCAGTGTGCTGGACATGATGATACTTTAAAATTCTTATACTTGTGCTACTGTTACATTATAAATTACATACTCTCACTTTAAGATAATTGTCAAAGGGGTTTCTGACTCTGCTTAAATACAGTTGAAGGTGATTGGAATTTTCTTTGTGGTGTTAACAAAATGGTTTAACCTACTAGCAATAAGACTGACAAACAAATGCCACTCACATTGGAGGACATTGTGTTGATCTTTATATTATAATCAATCTTTTTATATTCTGGTTTGTCTCCAAAATATATGATCTACATTTGTGCACGGGTCTACTCTCCATAACACTGCAAACTGCTCGATTTTTAATCTACGGACTGAATAAAACCGTGGAGAATACAATCAACCACCTGGTAGGACAGAGAAGAGGTATGCACAAGTACGCACAGACTGGTAAGGCAGAGTAGGAACAAAAGTATGAAACAGGGAGGTCCAGTGCACACCAACCTGCAGTGAACCACCATGGGCCCAGCATTGGTCAGAGTCTTGGACTTGACTCTCCTAATAAACCCAAGCAGGCCCGTGGCGTGATAGGGCACCCCGTGGTCCGGCCACCCCGTGAAGTGAAACTGTCGGATCTCCCGGATCTCATGAGCCCCTCTCTGAGGAACAGAGTCATCATGTTAAACACACAAAGCACAGCAGAAGACGGCGGGGATGTGCTGAGAAGACAGAGGATACAGTGTGCAGACGGTGCGAGAGGTCCTTCTAAAGCAAATACAGAGTTGGATTGAATACAAACACACACCTCATGGGCAAAGTGGAGGAGGGGTTGAGCAAAGTTTCATTATCTAAGAGCAAACAGGGTGTCCACGGCTGCTGTAGCCTTTATTTGTTTACCGCCTGTAGAACAGGATTATATGTTTCATCCATGATCTGGACACTGTCAGTTTACATAAACAGCACTTTTTAAAATTGGACTCATCGCCTGTTGCTTTGGATTATAAGGAGCCACACTTTAATTATATTACATCCGATTGTAACGTAAATTACTGTTTGTTCTTCAACAGTAATTAATCAATATTCAAAGTTAAACAGCAGGAACTCAATGGTTAGAGAGGGTCTCAATGGGTCTCACTGGAGAAACTTATTAGTCTCTTAAAAAAATATATATATACGATATACGTATATTTTAAAAAAAGTGTTTATTCTATAAAAAGTAGGGGGAAAAAAGCAAAAATGATGCAGCTTATTGTGCAGGAACATGCTGGTTGGAGTGAGAGGAACTTGAGACACATTTGGCAGCACAAGTCAAATGATATGACCTTGATAACTTGTTTTAATAAAGGATACCTTCAACTCACAGCAGTAAAGAAACTTTTAAAAGGTGCTTATGAGCTAAGCACATAACCCATAAGTTCTTCATACAAACCGCTCAAAAGCAAAATGTTGAGGTCTCGTACCGAGCACAAGTACGAATGTTTCTTTCAAACCTCTTAGTGGACAATAGAGTTATAGTTAAGAAGTGTACCTTCTCCACAGCAAAGGTCCTGATGACGTACTCTGACAGCAGCTCAGTCTCTATCAGGGTCACCTTGATGTCTCTGTAGATCTCTGTGTCATCGGGCCAGTACTTACAGCACTTTACCTGAGAGTGACAAAAGCATGTTTCATAACCACCTGCTCACTGCGTGCTAACTGCATTGAATTCACATTTGCATACAAGCAATGCTGTATTTCACTGCACACTCAAGTTTGGCTATCACCTTTTTTTTCCAATAAAGATAATCGTCACCCCCCCGTTTGCCACCCGATATTTAATTTCTTTGAAGTCAAAATGAGATTTGCTTCGTATTAGTTTCAAACCCTGGTCAAGGATCTGCTGTAAATGGAAATCTTATGTATCGACGGAGAGCTCTTTCTCACATTATTGCTTTTTCATTCTCACGTCGATTAAGCGAGAATGACTCTAAAGGTGGACCGAACGGGATCTGGATCAGAGCAGAATTTACACTGAGGGGGTGTAAGATTTGTCCACCTTAAGTTTTTGACTACCGGTGCGGAGAAATAGGACAAAACATAAAAAATGATATTGCACTACAATTGGATGAGGGAGATATGATACCAATCCAATAATGATGTGACATAATAAACCCTCAGTTGTTTAAAACAGATTTCCCAACAGAAACCTAAAACACCCCACTGGAAATATTACCCTCCCCCCATCTCCCCCCGTTCAATTAAACTGAAGATACTCGGGGAGTAAGGCTGGTGATAGAAATTGAGATCATGGAGGTATATCAGAGAATGATCATTTTTTGATGAGGGATAAATGTGACGTCAGCCACAACTAGATTCAATATTCATTTCTGGAGTCTTTGCGCTGATTAGGAATGAAATGAGATTTTGGTTTGCGGAGTGACACAGACAGAGGGGGACGTTCAGGTCCCTCTCTCTGACACCCCTGATGACTAATCCCCGATGACAATCACAAATCCACCGTCCGCTTCCAGCCAGATTGAATTAGGCAAAAGCCATTACCTTATTAGATCACTCTGAATCAGATGCCTAGTTTGGGTAGAATTAGCCTTTGGGCCAAATTATGCCAGCGTACACACATATTTCCTTTTTTCCGTGGGCCCACTTATGACCGTCTGACCCTGCGTGTACACGGCACTTGAACTCTTTCGCTCATATGGATGAAGTGTATGGAAAAGAAGGAACACGTAGCATCACCTCATCACACACTACCTTCCAAACCAAATCTCTCATACATCAAAGCACGCCAAGCCGCTCCTGTGTGTGAAACCAGCGGGACACAGAGGCTGCGTGTGCCAGGATTTCCCAGAGTTCATCAGCAACTGTGCCGAGCAGATGGCCCACTGTGATACGGCGGAGTGATTTTATGGGGCCCTCTGAGGAGCCACCGTCACTGTGACCAACTGTGCCTACCGCCCGCCATTGGACAAGGATCATATAACAGACGGTTTGGGGGCCGGGGCCCGCCGAGGACGGCACCGCAGCTAAGCAGGTGTGGAGAAGGTGTGGGGCGGGGCGGGGCGGGCTGGGCTCAGCTACTGGAGAGGAACGGCCTAATGAGGTACCTAGAGATGGGCCCATGAATCATTATCAGCTCTGCTACATTTAAGCCCCCACCAAAAATGCACATCAGCGAAATCAAGGTGTGCCTGAGTTTCAGGGGCTTTCTGTGTGAACGTGTTTAAAATTCGTGGAGAAAATCCCCGGGCAGTCAAAGCATTACACTGTACTTTAAGACCTTCATTTTCATCTCGATTGTAACCCGAACGGGAGGAACTTCAGTGCGAGTAAAGTGGAACAAATTAGGACTGGAGTAGTTTTTTTTTTGAGGCAGACCACATGCTATAGTGAGCAAAAAAAAGTCAAGGATCTACCATTAGTTTGAACATTATGAACTATCCTCACCACTCAATACCAGTCGCCTTTTATCCAATGAGGACAACATTAAGAGACGTTTCTAGTAGGAGCTGGCGGCTACAGCGGAGTATAATCTCCTGTTATAGAGCCAATCAGATGAAAGAGTACTCAGTTGCCTGGATGCCTCCCTGGTAATGAAGGCCATCAATCAGTTTCTTCTCACTTCTCACTGATCAGATAGATGGAAAAAGAGCTGGCAGCACGCGAGACCCATGCCTCACTAAGCCCCACACTCACTCACTCACTCACACGCGCACACACACACACGCGCACAGCAACATCTGGGCACTGATGTCGAAACACACAAAGGCACTAAAAAAAGGATGGCTCCGTTTGCCTTGAGATACAATCAGGCTGTCAGTCGACTGGGGGCAACGTAACCTTATTTGAGATCTGCGGTTAGAGCGAACATCTAATTAATACCCACCCTGCCCACTTCCACCAGGTTGGTCACCATGACGATAGCTGCCGTGTTCTCCTGCCAGACCATCCGCCAGAAGTCGAATACCGTCTCCTGCATGGGGCCTGAGAGAGAGAGAGAGAGAGAGAGAGAGAGAGAGAGAAAGAGACAGAGAGACAGAGAGACAGAGACAGAGAGAGAGAGAGAGAAAAAATGAGTATTTTTTGAGGTAGTGAATTACATGCACACTTTTTCACATTCTCTATTGATCCTGGTCCCAGTTTTAAGATGCATACTCTGTCGTGCATTGCATCTGGATTATTCTTAACTACAGGCTGTTTTTTTTTCAAACACATCAACTCATACAGTAGATGGCCAAAGGTATGTGGACACCCAAACAAAGTACGTTGTCAGCTGAACATAACAACCATATGTCATTGTTGAACATCTAATTCCACTGAGAAGACTTTCCACGAGATTTTGAAACCTGCTACAGGGACTTGCTCCCATTCGGCCACGGAAGCATTAATGAGGTCAGCCAATGATGTCATGCGATTAAGCCTCGCTCACAGTTGGTGTTCCGGTTTATCTCAAAAGTGCTGATTACATTTTTTCTACCAAAATGACACTGAAAAAAACTGGGCGATAGACTCCTTTACCACTGACAGAAAATAATGTCTTTATTGAGCTGGCTTTAATTGTATGCCGAAATATTAAGATTTCTAACGATAAACTAAAGGTTGTTGCCAAATCATAGAAAACAGGACCCAATTAGATCTTCTTCATAGTACTAGAAGTCTGTGACAGTTCTACTTGGTGCCAGGCAGAACGGCGAGTGGTTAAATGTTGATTTTATAAAGCGTTCTTCTTCTTTATCTGTGTATCTCTCTCTCCGTTATTGTCATGATTCTTATCAGTAACATCTTGCTTAATTCAATGCATTACTCATTTCTACTTTAAACACACAAATTGTATGTTTTATTCACTTCACTGAGTTCATGTATGTGCTGTGGCGACATGGTTTTTGATCACAACATCATGCAGCAGCACATCCCTCTCTGTCTTCACAGGCTGACAGAGAAGCAGATCAACTTGCACACAATATACTGTACACAGGGGATTTGGAGGTATTACAGCGCTACAGCAACAATGCAGTTTATAGAGCATTTTCCCTCCGTTTCACTCCTCGCATCGAGCATTGAGCAACATGTCAAACCAAATTTATTTATAGTGCTTCCTACAACAGATTTATAGCAAAGTGCTTACTCTACAGCAGAGGGCTTATATAAAATGAAAACAAGAGAGTAGAAATAAATCACACATTTGAAGATGAGGCTAAGGCCTGTGTGAGTGTGTGTGTGTGTGTGTGTGTGTGTGTGAGAGAGAGTGTGGTAAAGCTCAAAGTAATTACCACTACACCTCATCTATTCAACACCAACCTTTCCACTGAACCGGACCCTAACGTGTCTGGTGAACATCAAAATAAATGAGCAGCGAACCATTGAATGCCTCCAATATTTAAAACTTCACTGAGCAATAATTGTGGATTGATAGGATTTTAATTATTATTCTGGTTAATTAAAATTATTAATATTAGTTTTAATCAAGCACCAAGTAAAAAAAAAAAAAAAGACTTCTGACAAATTAATTAGCGAATGCAAATCTCTGCAGTTGTGCATTCTCCTGCGTTGGCCCAAATTACCTGGAGACATGACAAATTATGCACAGACACACAGAGACAGAGTCGCAGAGACAAACTATTACAGTTGGTCTTCCTTGTCATCTATGTGGTAAGTCAATTCAATAACCTTTAAGCCCTTGAAACCTGTTAGAAAACAGGTGGAGGCATGCGAGAAAAAGTCGGGATGAATAATCCCCCGCTTGTCATCCCCCTCTCTCTTTCTCCCCTCATTTGCTGTCTGTATCTCTATACAATCAAACTATCAAATTGAGGCAAAATGCCCCCATAAATAAATAAATAAAGATTTTATTACATATCAACTTACAAGAGAAGCTATTAGACACCAGTTGCAGCAGCTCTAGCATCCTTTTCTATTATTGTAGTGTTTGTGGCCCTTATTGGCTTACATTTTCTGCAACAACCTACTTTCCCTCAGGGCATCAACAAAGTGGCATCACCATTTTAATGACTTGATTGATCAAGCCATGTTTGATTTGCTCTCTGCGGTGCCTAAACGGTTCTTCACCGTCTCTCCTCCGACTGTACTCAAGCACAGCCTCATGTGGCAGAGTTTAAAATCAATTCAATTTTCACAAACTGAGTAAAATGAAATTTATGAGACTTTCTGCTAAAAAAAAAAAAAGAGATAAATGATTCAAAATGAACCATCATCTCCACACCATGTCTCTGCTGCCAGCACTGTTCACGTGTCACCCTTTGGAAAACAAGAACATTTTGCATAATAGCTGCATTTTTGTAAAATTGAGAATAGAACTTCTGCTTACTTATTTCCATCCCAATTGGATATCTAGAAATTTGGAACAAAGCTCCTCAATTCCTTCCATTTGTATTCCCACGTCCTCTGCCACGCACGAGGTGGTCCGTCTCGAATGTAACTGTTGGACCTCAATCTCCAATTCCAGTCACTTCCAGTCTCTCCAATATCTACCCAACCTGATTGAGCCACCCACTCTGCTGCCTCCTACACTTGTCCCCGAGGGAGGATACACACTGCTGAGAAAGTTTGGGAGAGGGAGACTGAGAAGCAGGACAGCTGGTGTGTAGGACTTCAGTAACACAATAACACTTGGCATTATATGGTAAATCATCCAAGGAGAGGCTCCTGCCAAGCTTCAGCCAGCCAATTTATGTTTCATATAGACGAAGAGACGGGGAATAGGTGAGGAGAAGACGCTGATGGTGACAGTCGTAAGGAAGTGAATACGGCTCTTGATAATTCGGTGTATGAGAACAAACAGATCTCAAACAGCTTTCACGCGGAAGTAGTGGAGAGATTCAAGAATTGTTTCGTGAAAGTCAGATTGAACACTCGCTGTCTTGTGTTTCTACCGGTTTTACTTGAAAAAAACAAATCTTGATTTTAAATCTGTTTGAAATCCAAAAAGTTGCTGTGTCTTCTGCTGCAAGTGATCCGTTAAAATGCCACAGCTAATAGAAAGTGAATAGAAAAATGGTGATAAAACATTGGTCGTTGGTTCAAAATCCTGATAAGGGCGGATGGTTGGGTGAACGAAGTGCGTGACTTTGACATGGGAGATGTACAGATGTACTGATTTTAAAGATGCCTCAAACAAACAAAAGTGAGTCACTGACAAACATACCTTGCATTCTTAAAGGTTTGAGCCACAAGGTCAGAAAATGAATTGTTTTGAGAGCTCCCCGCTCTCGAGAACCTAATTGGAGAAGTTGGGAGGAGGCACTTCACAGAGGAAGAACACCAGTACTTCCAGCTGTCAGAGAGCTAATGCTGCTGCTGCTGCTGCAGCCGACGCTGCGTTTTGGGACTAGGTTTGTTCCTCCTCAGAAACGAGGAGTGTGACAGCTGCAGAAGTCCCCCAGCCAGGTATGCCGCAAAACTCCCGATCAACGTGCGCGCATACATACACACAGACCAACACGCGGGCGCTCCGTTCCCCTCTTGCCCATTAATATTACATGCTGCAGACTTTGGCATAATGTACACTCACTTATCATTGATTTGCTCTCTCTCTCTCTTTCTATCTCCCACCCCTGCACCCCCCGGTTGGGCTTTGAGATGTTAACCTAACCTGTAAATAATAAAACTTTTGCGCTGCTGGTGACATTCGGTGCTTGTGAAGGTGCAGTAGGGAGGAGCAGAGAAGACCAGAGGGGAAAAGTTTGATGAAATTGAACCCTTTCCTGCGTCATGAATATTTTCCACATCACCAGCAGGAAGCGGGGACTTATCAGAGCCGTTTGCACCCCGGCTTCAGTGCAATTCACAGTCTCGACCGGGAGGAAGCTCACGTCTGATCGGTATTCAAACGACCCGCGGGTCATAAAAATGGACAGAAGCAGGGCGGCGAACTGGGAAGGGTCGAGCCGCGTGCACCCGCTCAATCTGCTAAGTAGGTGCGCTGCAGTTGGTGCCTGCGAATTTCTGAGAGTCTGTATTGCTGCAGCAAAAAATCCCTGGATAAGAGAATGACCTACATAATGAGGAGCGGAGCTTGGGTGATGAGGCTTTTGTGGAATGACAGCTGTTCTACCTGCAGTTGTCACCTTGACAGAGCAAAGGGACTCATCAATAAAGCCCCAAACTAATGAGTGTCATTGTACTTTATAGCTTAAGAGAACAGGGATAACGTTATCCCACAAGGCTGCCATATTAAGCACATCCTCAACCACCCCCACAACCAATTTATGACAAAGATTTTTTAGCTTATCCAGCACTATTGCGGGTATCATCATTTTTTTTTTTTTAGAGCTGCCGCCGGTCCCAGTGGACTTGAGTGGAAGTGTCAATCACTGAAAAACTTTACTGGGGGAGAGACTCATTTTTCAGCAACTGTGCCAATGCCCAGGTGCTCGTTTCAGGTGCTACAGTATGCAGTTTGTCTGACTGAGAGAGACACGTCTGTGTCTGGCTTTCCTATCATCTCGGGCTGCTCTTTGCCTCAGTGTCAGCAGACTGAGCCTTCCTTCCTGTCAGTCTGCCGGAGCTGATGATGAATTATAAAAGGGCCTGCTCTCCCAGAGAATACAGATGTTTCCACACACACACACACACACGCACCGCCCCTCTTTTGTACTGGATGGCTCTACACAGTGCTTGCGATACTGTTGTTGGAAAATGAGGACTTATTATGCAAGCTCAATGAGAAAACAGGGGCTAATTAATGTGAATGGAAACACGTTTGGCTTCTCAAACTTTTCATCTTAGAGAGGGCTTCTTCGACTGTTGATCCCCATATGCATATTTTTAAATGATATGTGGAATGCTTTTAATGACTGCAGGACAATTATAGAAGTCATCATTTGACCAAGCCACATTAACGGGCATATTCGCGCCCGTTAATGTGGCTTGTTTTCATAAACTGAAGCCCCGCAGCAGAGAGTTGGCGCTTGACAGGTGGATTAGTTTTGAGTGTTTAACTCGGTGGTCAGTATAAAGCAGGCGCTGTGCATACAGGCGGCCGTACTAACCGAGTGGCCACTGCCTGATTGGTATGCCGTCTCTTTCCGAAGTAAGAGCAAACAGAGGGTTGTTTTAATTGAGACACTGAGGAAGAGAGGCAATGCACTAATAAACAGGTAATTATGCAACTCCCAGCTCCGCCAAAGCAGATTGTGAATCCATTAAGGCCTCTTCGCAAAACCGCCTCTTCTTTTTTTTTTCCTCTCCAAAGTGATACGCAAAATCCCCATGCACGCACGCAGCCCCGTTGTGTGGGAGTGAGGCTCTTGACGCAAAATTCATAACAATTAACCATCAATCAGACTTAACCTCTGGGGTCACGGTAAGTGCTCCTCGCCCCTGCGAATCTGCCGGCCAGATTAACACAGTGACAAAATGTGCCTGTACATGTCAGCTAATCCATTTATTTATTCAGCTTTCTCTCAGACTGCCTGATTAATGGCTCCCACACCACCGATGGAAGGAAAGAGGGAAGAGACAGAGAGAGAAAGCGTGCTGTTCTGCTTGCTCAGAGGCCCGTAAGTGTGTGTCGGCGTGTGTGTGTGTGTGTGTGTGTGTGTGCACTGAGCAGTACCAGATTCCCCGAACACACACTTGACTGAGCATCAAAGAGGAGTTTGCAAGAGCGTATGTAAACAACTATGGTGATGTTCGGAGAGATATTCCTGAACACCTGCACACATTCATCCCCCCCAAACAAACAAGACAGCCTTAAATTCTCACCGCCCACTCATTCCAACCCAGAGTGCCTCGCAATTGTTTAGAAAGTTTTATTCTTACCTTGAGTGGCGATGTAGTGATTTGGCCTGTGGTAGCCCTGAAAACAGACACAAAGTGGGAAAAGAGTCACTTTACTTTCCTTCTACTCTCTAAGAAACCTCACACTGTCTTTGATATGTAGGTTGACCTTTGCATGCAAACTCAAGTTTATTTCTACCACACAAACAGCTTTACATACACCACTGATCAGAATATATGTGTATACTGTATGGAACGCCAGTTAACAGTTTCAAATGTCCCGTTTCTGTAGACAAGAAAGGAAATGACTTCACTGTTGCTCCACCTTCAGAGGAATCGTTTAGAAAAAATGTGTATGCCGCTTTCAAGAAACACTGTGCACAGTCTGGCTGCTCAATATCTGGTTCAATATCTGACGGAGTGGGGTAAATGCACGACTGAGAGCTAGTGATGGATGCTGCTCTGGATACAAGATGCATAAACACTCTCCATCACAAATTATATATGCAGCACACCTCTGGAGTAAGCAGCCAAAGTGTTGATAATCCCCAAGATACAACTAACAGCACTGATCTTCACAATAGGCCCCTGGTCTCACGGATTACTCTAATCCCTTCAAGTTTTATTTGTCCAATTCCTTGTCTTCTCTCCAGAGATATGAGGCAGGAAACAAAACATTAGGACTTAAAGGCTCTTCCCCAGCCCTGCCTCCTCTTGATTGTCTCCCCCCCCCCCCTTCCACCCACCCCGGCTGCTCTGCTTATCTCACTCATATTCAATTTAACTTGGACTGTGATTAACGCTCCTCCAATGAAGGGAGAAAGACACAAAGGATATTTTCCTCACTCTCTCTCTCTCTCATCCACAGGGCTCTTTCAGCTCATTCAACTGTCCTCCATTTTTAATGACTTCTTTATCTCTGGACTGAGGAGGAGATTTGTTTGTGCTTTCATGTAAGTTCTGTCAAGTAAAGTGGAGGCCCAGTACGCCGTCGGATTAGAGGGGGAGAGACAGGAAGAAAGAAGGGCCCTGACAGTGACTGTCAGGTGAGTAGAGCTTACTATAATTGGACTCGCGGCTTTTTCAGAAGCATGTTACATTAGGTACATAAGAGTGTTTCTTCATGATCAACACAAAGAGATAAACACAGAAATGTCCATGTTGAAATTATTAATTGAACAAGCTTTGTTTCCAGGGATGTGTAAATTACTAAAGGGGAATTAAATATGTGTTATGCTCTTTGTATTTTGCTGCATTGCTCGTAACAATGATTACATTTACATTCATTTTTTTTCCAGTAAAAGTGGCCTGTAGGATGTCTAAAATATGCAGCATGAAATGTTTTTGCTTGCGGGCATGAATTTTTCTTTCAGCCTGAATATCATTAGAGAGCCCACTTTTGCAAATCTGGGGTACCAACCCCATCACCTACAGTACAACATACATCTTCCTTTGCCAAATACAATTTGGTAAAATATAACAGAGCAAATGCTGCCTCTGCTATGTTCAAGCGTAACATCTTTATGCTGTTCATAAGTCATATGGGAGAGCGAGGCTGGGTATCTAAAAGGGCAACGTGAGAAACTGCCCTGACCCCCTCGACCCTAAGGGGCAGTGTAAGCCCCAGATATATTGTGCGTCAGCATGCTTTGTGGTAATTTATTACAATTGTGTTGTTATGCACAACTAATGCATTCACGTGACAAATTAGTCAACGTCCACTTCTAATTTCACACAGGACAAGGACAGTAGTGTCCCTGGGTGAAAATACTGTGTGTTTTTGGACCCATTCATCCACCCCCATCACCTCCATACGCAGACTTTGTCGCTTTGCATACGATGTGTATTACATACAAATTGATTACTAAAAGTGAATCTAAATCTATTAGCAACACTTTCTCTCCATGTTTGAAAAGCTTCACCGATAACGGTCACACTCTTTTTGACAAGTCAGTCTTCCCTGTTCTTGTTGTGTCAGTTGTTGGCAATGCTGGAATAGCAACCTTTCATGCAGGATATTCTGCCGTTTGAATCACGCTACCACCCTCAGATGGGACATGCATGCACATCTGCATTTGTAGAACAACCAATAGGAACAAATGATCTGTGATTGGCCAAAGTCTCCCGTCATTGGCTAGATTTTCTGCCAATGATGGCAAAAATATACTGCCTACCCCAGCTATATGGGGGGGGGGGACTGCTGTTGTAGACGGCTCTGTGTCAAAATTGACACCGTGCGTATTTATATCTACATTGATCCTGCTTCAGTTGTCAGGAGTATAGCTCTTGCAGTGAAAACCGCATAAAATGTGTTGATGGTGAACATTTTGCAGATACATTCAGTTATAAAACGGTTTGCTGTTATGTTAAATGTAAATGAAACTGTAAAGCTGTTTCATCACTGCATTATTTCAGTGAACTCTACACAACCCCACCAAACCTGTGTTTGCCCTATGTGCACACAAACACGACTCTGCAGACAAAAGGCTATAACAATATGTTTCCTGCCTCCTAGATGCTTATGAAAATACTCAATCAGCTGCAGAAAAAAAAAGAAACACACCCCACTGGCTCCGCTTACTCGTACATGACTTGAAATAATCGTCAGTATAATAGAGCACAATAACAAACACTGTGGGAAATGTTCTACACATAAGAGTTTATTGGGCAGGACAAGCTTCTAGATGGGTTAAAAAGCTTTCTGAAGAGCAAAAACATCATTACCCATCTGCCTGCATTCCTACTAAGTACTTTTTCAATGAAGCTGGCAGTGCAGTGGAAATCCTTTTCAATCATAGCCCTCTTTAATATGCGTGTATTCTTATCTTATAATGGGGCCCTCTCTATTGTGAGAGTCTTCTCCGCAGCGCCCCTTTCGCACCATAATGGGCCATAAACTGAATAGTAGGAAAGGTAAATAATTTAAGCCCCCTGCATTTGCCTTGGCACACCTTGCATTATGAATTTATGTTTGAAAGCGTAACAAGAGATTACAAATTACCACATTAGAGGGGCGGGGGAAGAGAAGATGGGAGACGGAGTGAGAGTTCTCTCCTGAGCAGAAAACCACTTAGAGAGTCGGGTACATCACCAGGCCATTACCCATGAAGCGGAAGCATCTGCCTCAAAGAGGCCAGTGAGCTGCTGTGATTGGTCACGTCCTGCTATTAACACTGCTATCAACAGCAAATCAGGTCAGATCAGGAGGTTCTGTACTGTGTGAGTTAACTGGGTTGGATCTGTTTTCAACGAAAGGCATGTCTCACGCCACTTTTTATGACTTTTACTTACTGTAAAGGTATGCTTAGTCACTCGAGTGCATGTAAGTGCTGTGCTGCAAGTGCTCTCCTGTGGTAAGACTTATAACAAAGCCTCTGTAGATAGCTGCTGCGTCTGCTTTGATTCACCAGTCTGTGCGTGAAGGTTTTCTTCAGTGTCTAACGGTAGAGAAGAAGGCAGCCACCATCATGTGGATGTGAAGCAAAGTGAGGCTGCAATTTCTCAAGACCGCCACCAGAAAATGGCGACACCGGTTGCTTGTTCAATTGTTTAAAGTGACCAGACGGAACAATGAAGATGTCAAGTAATGACCACTTGCATAAGCAAAGGCTTCAGTTAGGCAACTTTGTTTTTGTGCAACAAAACATCTTAGGGAGTTGAGATTGATGTGGATGGTTTTCATGTATTTTTTTCTATATAAAGCACGTCTAAGTGCTAAGGTGAATATGTACGGTTAAAGTATCAAAATGCTCAGTCCACGGAGATATGCACACAAGCCCATGTACATGTATAAAGCATGTAACCATGTTCTCGTAGAAACCCAAAATGCAAGTATAAACCTGAAAATGAGCATAATATGTCTCCTTGACCACGATCCACAAAACGTAACCAAACAGTTGTCTCAACCTAACCAAACCTCGACTATAGAGGGAGCATATCAGAAAATGTTCACATGAATCATTTTTTGTGACAGCAATATTGCCTGTTATGGAAAGCAAAGACAAATGACCTCATTTAGGAATGAGAAATTGTTGAATATTTCACTTAATGGATATAAGTTGACAGAATTATATCCAGCAGAGTAGTTATACATTTATTTAGTTATTTTAGGCCCATTTCTGTACATGCAGTTCAATGTGTGACATTAAAGGCACCATATTGGGCTCTCTTTGTGTATCTTATATTCTTTTTTTCACTTTTATCCATCATCATAACTTTGCTTATTAATCATCCATGGACTTTCTCCTCCTTTTCTTCTCAGTTTTGGTTTTCACAACGTGTTCATGCTGTTGTTCAAAGCAAAGTCCAAAACTATAACCTCAGCATCCCCTGTGTGCTGGTTTGCCTTTTTTCTCTCCCAGCGCTGTCAGCCTCTGATCTTCATTCCTCTTAATATATCCAACGAATAGAGTGATACAGCAGCCCTCGAAAGTTGAATATAAAGGCAGTGTGTGTGTGTGACTGTTTCTGTCTGTATGTGTGCTTATGTGATGGGCAGGCAGTAGGGGCTGCTTTATCCCTCAGGCCCCCTGCAACGGCGGCACCAGCGCCCTCTCTCTCCCCGAGAGGAAGCGCAGTGACCTTTGCGTTGGTGGCACTGGCTGGTGTGTGTACTTACATCAACGTAATTTGCATTAATGTAATCGGAGCTCTGTTCCCCCTCCAGGGCCTGCAGCCTGACACGGGAGTGATCATCTGGAAGAGAGGCAGAGAGGAAGAAACCAGCGTTGAATTAATCATATTAACGAGGGCACCAGGAGAAGAGAAGCGCGAGAGGGACAAAGAGACGGATAGTAAAAGAGAGGAACAGGAAGTGGTGATGGAGGAGCGACTAGACTGGCATCATGCTGTGGCACAAATGAAAACAGAGTGATAGAAATGCAACATGGCTAATGTCATGTGACTGAGCCTGTACGGCAAACACAATGATGCTGCTGTCAGTTTAAAACCTTGATGATATTAAATTAGGAGCAAAAAGTATAATTCAAATAATTTGTTTGGAACTCATTGATTTTAGCTATTTGAAACTTGCTCAATGGAAAACCTTCAATTAATGGTTAATAAGGTCAGCAGTGAGAACATCACGCAGACACTATAATACAATTATTTTGAATTAGAACATGCATTTATGGTCAGACACAGCAATGAAATGAAAACAATGTAGCCTTGACTCTAGATCGTGTTCATTTTCAAAGAAATGGAATTTGTCGCAATTGTATCTTCCGTACATTATTTGCAGTTCGAAGTTAAGAAATGTGACTTTAAAGTAATTTTATTCAAGCATTTTTCCCGTGACAGCATTGATTAAAGAAGGCGAAAATGAACTGTCCAATCAGCGCTAATTAGCAAATGTTCTCAAGTTTGGAAAGGCAATATAAGCTAATTGTGAAATCAAATTCATACATTTCTATGAACAGTGCAGAGGCATGTTATGTGCCATTATGCTGAATGGCTTATTTCTCATAACTGAACAGACACTGCAGGAAGATGAATATAAAAGTAGATTGGAAAGGTCAAAGCTGCTCTTGTTGGCTGATAATAAAACTCTGTTTGAGCAGCTTATAGTTATCCAGAGTCACAAGCCTGGCCAATAAATCAGCCAGAAGAATGGGAACGGCACACAAAAATTCATGAGCGCTCAGGAGGTGCTTTGTACACACATGCAATAATATTCCCATATCGGTTCTTCATGCGGTTCTCATCCTTCTTGGCAGAGTCCCATGGCGCAGACTGTCCTTCAAAAAAGCTCTGAAAAGACAGAAAACAGAGAACAGAGAGGGGGGAGATGAAATATGGTGTCATGTGTGAGCACTCTAAATGATAACCAGGCTAAAGAACACACTCTTCCTCTTTCAGCTCCACAAAAAAAAAAAAAGGGAAAGGGAACATTGGCAACAGAAAGGAAGACACGGGGAGAGATATATTCGCATCATTATTAGACATGAAACACTGAGAGGGTGGTGGATCCTGGGGAGCTGTGTCAAACAGCTAGTGCCATTAGGGCAGAAGCGGCGGGTGTCACGCTCAAACCTCTCCCCCTGCGCCGCTCTGCCGGGCGGAGCCACCGCAGCGGCTGTCTGTCTGTCTGTCTGCCTGCCTCTTCTGAAGGACTCAATCAGTGCGTCGCAGGGAAAAATAAAGCCAGCTCATCGTCTGCAGATCAAAACTGCGCCGCTCAGATTACCCTCATGAAATATTTATCATCTCTCGCTGGGGGAGATTTCCATTCTGATGGCACACCAGGCACAATTAAGCCAAATTATGAAAATACGTCTCCACTGCCAGTCCACCGCTGTTCGGCAGGGGCGGGTGGGGCTGGCTCCAAGCAGACTAGCCTGGACAAAAACATGTTATTGTTCTGGCTTTAAAATAGGCGGCTAATGCACATTTAAAAAGTCGGCTAATACATTAGAATGCAGACTATCTGAAAGCAAAGATTCGGAAACATTTATCGGAGGTTGAACAGATTGTTTGGAGAGCTTCTTTTATTGTGCCTAGCCAGTCTGAGAGAGCAATGGGGCATTGTCTTCAATCATCAGTGTTCCAGGACTTGATAGTTTCATTCATCTCAGTGCTGTACGGCAGGCAGCAGGCCATTTGTCTCGCAAATAAAGGCCTTTCAGATACCATACAAGGACACATTCCTATATTAAGTCTAGAGGATTAGTGATTTCACTGAGAAACAGCTTTAATATGCTAAAAATATGTCCCATCCTTCCAGTGAAGATGGAAGCATGTCTCAGAGATGGATTATTTAGGCCTCTCCTCCTGTGGCAGTCTGTCTTGAGTAAGCGCCTGGGCCAATGTCGTTGTCTCCGTCACTCTGAAGGATACAGGTCTAACATCAAGCATCTGAAGACAAATCATCTTCAAGCCGAAAGGCGTCACCTGCCAACTTTATAATAGTTCTCGCCTAAACTGAGTGACCCTGCCTGTCTCCGATGTTATTGTCTCATTCCTCAGGCTGTTTAGAGCCTGAATTCATAAAAAAATAAATTATGGTGATAAAGTATAAGTGTCCCATGAGGTAGAGATTATATGAAGGCTTTCAATTAAAAGGCTATATACCCAGACTGGGAATACTGGCTGCCTACAATTCTTTAGACAGTGATTGAAACTGCAGGCTCCACCTGTAAAAACTATTTTGTAGTAAAGGTTGGTGTTGTACTTCATTTTAGTGCATCTGCTGGTAGTTTTTCACCATCCTCAATTTATTCCCATTGGCCCAGATCCAAATTGGTACGTTTTTAATTACAGGCTACCTGCTGTACTCCAGTCCCAGCACTGCTCGGACCGTAACCACTTAAAGTGAGTGAAAAGCACAATACTTTCTCTGCAAACAATCACTATGGGAACACCTACATACAGTATAGCGACAACAGAGCACTTGACATAGAATACACACGATGGCAAAGCAAAAAATAAAATAGAAAATGATGGTAACAGAAATAAGCAGAATTGTTTTGTGAGTTGCTTCTGAATTCATCATTCACTGTGTGAGAAAAGGAGACTCATTCAAACTGACTAGTGTTCATTTGTGGTTGGAGCCTGTAGGATTGCTCACAGTAGGCTGGATGCAACACATGAAACCTCTTTTCCGCTTGCGGTTCGCTAACTCAAACATGTGCGTCAACGTGCAGGAGAGTTTGGACATGCAAATACTTTGTTATAGTTTCTATCAAACATGGCTTCATAAAGCTTTTGCAAAGTAAACAACATAAAGTGTGAAACGTGCAGTGTCCCTTTTTCATGGTGTTTTCCAATTACCAGTCAATCATCTGTTTGGTCCAAATTGTAAATTAACTTTGGGATTTGGTGGGTTCGGCTATGTGATAATAAAACAGACTAATGAATTTGTAGACCCACACCTACATTTGTAATTAACTAGTACAATGTCTGTAATTGCTGGTGGGAGTTATGTTCTCTTCCAAAATATTACATTTCATTATTTTTGCTGGCGTTATTCTTGCTCTTTTTTTTTTTTTTTACATGGCACTGGAGTGGTATGCTTTTGAAAAGCTTTATGAAAAAATATTAGAATTAAGTTATGGAGCATTTATAGATCTAAGAGATTCTGATCATGGAAAAAACATTTGACAGTGACATTGTAAAGAATTGACATTACCAAAAAATTTAAAGTTACTATCTTACACAATTTATCGTCTGCGGACTATCAAATGCTTTGTTAACTTTACATAGCTTCTGTTGGTAAATGCCCTTTTCAGACTAGATCATGAATGCGAGATGATGTAAAAATAGCCAACAAGCACCATCCATCAGTCAGGTTTGTGATATCATCTACAAATTTTAAAAAAACTCACAAATAACCAAAAGTATTGGCTTACCTCGTTTATCTGATCCAAAGTTAACGTACAGAATAACAAGAAGCATGGGTCAGAGAGAGATATAGTACAGTGTAAGTCAACAGGTTTAGTGGTGCACTGGGCTCCAATCTCATCATCAATAATAAATGGTTAAAAAGGGCATTAACCTTAAGACAGATTGATATGAAGAAGACAGCAGCGGAACACAACATGCAAATGAATCGCTCTAGCCAAGTGAGAATGAGCTCCATTACACACTTTAAGCATCCTACAGGCCTTTTGTTTTTGCAACATGCTAAGGGCAGCTAGGTGACAACAGGGTAAGGGGACGGGGTCCAATCATTTGGTTGTGGCGTTGCTTCCTTTTGATCGACTGTTATGCATCCATGCTATGCCGGCCGCGTGAACCCAAAACACCTTTATCCATAATGGATAAGGCCCGGAGGGCAGCCCATAGCACTCCAGCCCTTCAATGATCTGATGCTGCAGGTAGCAATGGGAGGCTGCATTATTTAATTCTGCAGTCATGAGGGGGAAGTGGGGAGTTAATTACTGATAAATCTGAGCCGCACATGGTAAGAACTAAGCATTGGGCGAGATGACGTGAGGGAGAGGAAAGCAAGGAAAGAACGCGGGAGGAGTAAATAAGAAAATGACTGAAAAAGAGATGAAGCAAAAGACAGGGAAAGGGAATACATTCACTGGGTGAAGAAAAAGATGTGATGAAAGTCAAAAAAAAAGAGAAGGTGAGATGGGAGAAGGCAATAAAGAAAAACAGAAGATGAAAGAATAAAAAAAAGTGGAAGTACCATCAGTTAAAAGGGTCAGTGGGATGTCAGATAGAAAGACGGGAGTGATATAGATGAGATATTTCAAAAGGCGGATGTTAAAAGTATAGCTTGAAGCCAGTCAGTTACAGCATGGCATCAGGGTGAGATGAGGCCGGCTGGTGTGGTGCTGAGGGATGGCAAGGAGGCTGGAGTGCCGCCAAGCCCTGCCAGCCTCCTGCGCTAATGAGAGGAAATGAGAGTGATGCTCATCTGGGGCAAGATCTTTTGTTTTGGTGTCAGATTAGGAACGCTGTAGTGTGACAACAGTCTTAAGAGAGCAGCAGGCGGACCTGATTCAAATGAAGGAGGGGACATGGCTAACACATAGCTAGCTGTTCCTTTCACTTTTGTGTGAGTGTGAGAGTGTGTGGTGTGTGTGTGTGTGTGTGTGTGTGTGTGTGTGGGGCGGCGGGGGTTGCATTTCACGTTGGTCTACAGCTGAGTCTCTGAGGGGAACTGGGACAGCGGCGCACAGTGCACAGCGCTCGCTGCAAACAACAAGGAACAGATGAACAACAAAACGAATCACACCGTAAACACACAGAGACGGGGTACATTAACAATTTATCATAAAAGTGCATCTGGGGAGAAACACAACAGTTCTGCTGTGCCGTGCAAAACAGAGAGAGACAGACAGACAGACAGAGAGAGAGACAGTGACATGAGAGACGCGGGACACAGATGAAGCCTCGGATTAGACTGATAAACATTTCCACTAAAGAATCTCCGTGGAGCGGTTACAAGTCTATCAACAGGCCTTATTTGTGTTTGCAACCTTTATGGCCGGGGATGACAGCTGGGTTACGTCCTACCTCGTACTCCTCCTTGAAGCCGTAGCCCTCGGCGCACTTCATCTGGGTGATGTGCTGGAGGAGGTCTGCCACGCGGATCGCCGGGTGCAGCTGACCCGTCTGGTACGGCACGTCGACCGGCTCCCGCTTCCTCAGCGAGTGGGTGTGCGACTGCACCAGGCTGCTGGTGTCGCTGCCCATGTTCTGGCTCTCATCTGTGGGACACAAAAACAGGGACAGGCCAGATGAGGTCAGGGCAGAGAGGTTGGAGCCAGCATTGCATGATAAATCAGTATGTTATCAGATACATACGGGAGACATAATGCTTGAAGCAGTAAATGGCAGCGGTATTTTACGAGTTGAACGGCACATAAAGCGGAGTTTGGTTGCCTAGGTGTTGTCCCTCTTCTACCATTTCATATCTCAGTTACAATTGTCCCCATTAACAGATGGCACATTATCTCATTTACTGTTAAGCATTATGTCACCACCCTCCAGATTGACAAACAACTCTCAACTAGTAATCTGTTTGTTATGGATGGTCACAACAACACAACATCATTGAGTAATAGGATGAGTCATGTGGTGGGAAGGTTCAGGTCCATCTGTCTCAGTGTGTGGCTGGAAAAAAATTTAATATTACAGGCCTGCTGTCAGACAGCATATAGCCGTTAATATACGAGGCCCTTTAAAAGGATAGCACTTAAACTATTAGCATTTAATATGGCTACTGTCAGAATAAAAGGAGTCAGCGGCCCTTGACTGCAAGAAACAGTATAGAGCAGTTGTAAAAATCTGCGTGAAGAGCTGTAAAATGACAACCTTTTTTTGTTTTTTGTTTTACTGGTAGTACAGTATGCTGGTTTGGGCTGCAGCTCATATTGAGAGTCAGAGTCCATTCCGGCTCTTTCATACTGTAATCCAGTCAGTGGCAGACATGAGGCACAGATGCTGTGGGGAGCCAGCGGACGATGGAGGGTGTCCAGACACATGGAGGAGGAGGATGTGAGTGGGTGCGGTGGGCCACAGTGAGCATGTCGCAGCAGGCACCGTCAGAAGCATCACACAGACACAGCGAGGATTCAACCCCTGCCACCCGTTCGTCCCCCGAAAAATGAAACTAAAAAAATCAAACCTCAAAAATAAATAATAATAAACAGGAGGGAAGCGGAGATGGGAGGAAAATGCATGGGGTGATGCTGCCATGGGGCACTGTACATACTTTGACCATGCTATGCTAATGGTGGCATGGTGTGGAGGGTGGTGAGATGCTAACATGTCCACTGGTCATGCAATACATGTTGTAATGTCCATGTCAGAAGCAGCCTCTCACTTTTGGCTTGCTTTCTGAGAAAACACCACCTCCTTCCCCCAAACCCAGGGCCCACTTGGGACAACTTACCATTAATGGGCACTTTTTAGATAGCAGATAAATAAGAGGTTACGTATGTAAAGAGAAAGAGAGGGGAAGAGAGAGGAGAGAGGGGATAAGCAACAATACAGCATGAGAACCTGTTACAGTAGAGTGTTTTAGAGCTATGCTATCGGGCAAGATCACATGCCTTCTCAGTCCAAACTGCCTAGGTAGAAAGCCTATAGTCAAGGGGGGATGTTGAGTGGATGGATGGGGCAATTTCAACAGTGCAAGACAAAAGTAAAAGAACAAAACAAGGAAGTAATGGATTTCAAGGGAGAAATTAATGGTGAAATACTGGTCGTCTTAAGAACAAGCTGTAATTGTTCCAAATCTGTGACTTGCATTGTTAATGATGCCAATACTTATTTTTTTGAGTATTCTGACATTTCGGATTTCCGTCTCTAATTGCTATAATTATAATTGCATGTGCTGGTGGTGACACCTGCATTTAAACCAAATCTATTTTTTTTTATTTTATAAATCGGAGTGTGCGATAAAAAAATCAAAAACGTTACCACTCCTCTATGATCTAATCAGTTTTGATCATTAACCTCAACTGATGAGACAATGCTGTGACTGAATGTGTCGCAACTGAAAGCATGTAACCTTTTCTGGCTGCGACAATTTCATGTTAATTGTTTCATGCTTCATTAAATGTGGAACTAACACAAGCTGCTGTCATACCAGTGATGATGAAAGACACTGCTTTAAGTTGCAGTCATGTGGAGGGGAAAAAAAAGAGCCCCCCCCCCACTGCAAGTTTTGTACTTGTAAAAGTAGTTATGGCGCTTGTGGTGGAGCTGGAGTAGAGTTGCTTATTGCATCTTTCTTCGTGGCCTTGAGTATTAAATTATTACAGTCCTAGTGCCCCACTTAGTAGCTACATTATGTGCTCCTCTGGTATAAAAAAAAAAAAGCATTTGCTCGTTTAAGATGCTGCACTTTGGGCTGATGTGCATGTTCGATAAAAGCCAGTAATAATTAACAGGAGAACAAAATAGTTTTTTTTATAATTCTATTTTATCACTGAATAGGATGAATAAACACTGGCAAAACCAAAACAGAAAACAAGTAGGTCACTAGCAGTTAGCCAAAGGCATGGGGAGCGACATTAAAAAGAATAATAGAAAAGGTTGTTGTTTTGGAGGGAGGGAGGGGAGTTAAATGCGTAGTGAGGAGAGAGGGGAGGGAAGGGAGGCATTACAGCTAATGCAAGACTTGTTCAGATGTTCAGAACGAACGCATCCCGGTTTTGAGATTTTTGGTGAGGGGGGGGGGCCAAGAGAGAGCGGTTTTCTGTCTCCTTCTCATGCTGTTTAATTTCTGTTTGTTTCTCAGTGCAGCTGCTATGCCTTCAGCACACCGTCGCCCCCCCCCCCCCCACCCCCCACCACCCTCACCGCCCCCCTTAGACACTCCTCCACATCCAGTCCACATGTCTGTCCATGCATATGAGAGGTCAAACATGTATGTGACATCACACGCACGACACGCAATGCGGATGGGATGGAGTGAAGCCAGCCTCAGCACAGGAGAGCCCCTCGTTTGACAAGGAGGGAGGGGGAGGATGAGGACGAGAGGGGGGGGGGGGGAGAGAAGCAGCAGGCAGGTATGAAGGCGAGGAAGCCATCTTTAGTAAAAAAGAGCCAACCAAACCAAAAATGGGAAAAAAAAACAAAATCTGTGCTTTTACTTGTCCTCACAGTTAAGTCTTCAAACATCTTATGAATGTAACGCACTGTAATTTTCTTCAATGTAGAAGTGAGAATAAATACTCAACAGCAATGGGAAAAGAAAATGTGTCTCACCTAAGATAGCAGTTGGCACAAAGGGATCTGCTCATAACCCCAACAAGTGCAGAAGTTGGAGGAGGAAAGAGAATTGCAGTAAATAAAACAAGCCGAGATAAATCCACAAAAAACAACAACAATAAAAAATAACAGACAGTTTGGTTTCTTGCCAAGCAGCATAGCAAGAAACATATCATATTTCCCAGAAAAGCTAATTATACACTACGTTTAGTTGATTATAAATCTAGCTGCCCTTTACTCCCTCTAATCAATGAGCTGTGATCTTATTCCATAAGACATACAATTATGCATATTATTTGGAGAAATTAAAGTCATGATTGAACATTCTATCTTGGCAAAGTGATATAAAACACTTTCTGTTACAACCACAGATGTAGCAGGGTGTAAACCCATCGAAAGTCAATTTATCTACCTTCTCATTTGTGAAATTGTTTTCTAATTTTTAAAGCACTTAAATGAATTTATACCGCCCATTACCTTATTAGTATGTCATTTACATAAAAATAGGTCTTACCATGAACATAAAACTAATTATTACTATTAACTCATCACAACACTTCTGCAGGTTTCGTGACTCCTGAACATCACACCTTCTGGTTTCACTGTACGCCACTGCTTCTATAGTAAACACTGCTCTGTTGACCTACAGGATTAGCGTGAGGAAATACAGCGCGTGTTTACCTGGGTAGTAGGAGTTGGTGGGGATGGAAGTACTGAGAGTGTTGGCTTTAGGCAGCGTGAAGGAAGAGGGTGACGATCCAGCTAGCCATGAAAAACAGAACGGAACACAAGTTAATCAATAGTCTAGCATTGCTTAAAACTTTTACTTTAGGAGAAATAGCATTACCGCAATGTAAAAAAATGCATCATCATGTTTTATGATAATGTATCTATTCTCAAAAACACTATACATTTTTAATTAATGCAAAGATTCTTGTCAGACAGTGCATTAATAGTAGTGCTTTAATGTTGGAAGTTTCTTGGACTGTTAAAATCACATGGACATCCCACTGTTTCATTAAAAAGTGCTTTTCAAATTTTTTTTGTTTCCATAAAATGGTACATATTGTTTAGCCAGATTCTTATATCTAATACACAGCACTGGTAAAAAGACGCCATCACATCATCATCACATGTTTTCTCACTTACGCTGTAATAAATGTTATTCTCTGGCTTACAAACTAAATTACATTGACCTTCATTGTATGTTGGTGGCAGCAGAAATCTCAGAGACCTCAGCAAACTCAACTAATGTTGCAATAAGTGTGCATGGCTAGATATAGTATATTTGGAGCATATATAGAACATATTTTATAAGACAGTCACAGGATTTGTATGTACAAGCTTGATATGCATAGAGTGTAAACACAAAGTAACATAAAATGGAAATGCTCAAGTACAGTTGAAATATATGAAAACTAAATACTTTAGTAAATGTACTAGGTTTATAGCCATAACTGCTATTGATGTACCAGAGTAGAGCAATACTCTCATGAGCAATAGATGATTAAATGTTTGTCATCTTCTCTCCTAACAGAGTAAGGACTCCTCATGCAGTATAAACGGAGCCAACTACCATGCCAACGGGGTTTGGGTTATCAGTGCAGTATATGTTCAGGATTATAATCTGTCAGCCATGATGTTTTGAGGCCAAATGGCACGATTGACAGCCATGTAAGGTCACGGAGAGCGTGAGAGGGCTTAGGTACAGTATTGAAGGCATTACACTGATAGGCAGAGTCAAAAGTAATGCATTTAAATCATTTGCGCTGGCAGACAGAGGGCCAGATTTGAAAATCCTCGCTAACAGACAGTTAATCAAGGTCAGAGCATCTTTGGGGCTCATCCCCTGCAGGGGTGTGGAGACAGACGCTGCTGTGGAGTATTAATCTGATGGTTTTGACTGGGATTATACCAGGTCAAGCCCTGGGTGCAGACAGCTGAGCTGTCCATCAACAAAGTATTAACTTTAACCTGGGACAGAGAAAAGGAATAGGTTATCGTAACAGAGCACGTCAAAGATGTGTTTTTCCTTCTTGAATTGGAAACAACAGGGTGCTGAGTTTAGGACCTCGCAACAGACTTCTCAGGGTGTTCTTGTTTACTGGTAAACTTTGAGGTCAGGTTTGGGATTTCAAGCTGCCTTGATTATTGATAACAATACAAGACGTCCTGCAGGCTATTAACACAGCGACACAACTATAGTGTAGTGCTGGTATCAGCAACTTCCTAAAAGTAAATTATTAATATTGCTGACTTTAGTTTACTTTTAGTTTATTTTGCAAAACTAATTAGAGAAACTAAAGACATTTAAAAAGGGAATATGTAAAAAGGGTACAACCAACCCCTGAGAGCCTGTGAAGAAACAAACGGAAGAAGATCAAGATCTTTCTCAAAATCATATCATAGTCTTTTTTGTCATATGAAAGTGAATTATATTCAACTGTTATGATGAAGTCGGTTCCCTATTGGCCACCAATAACACTGGTAAGAAGGGTAGATCTTCAAAAGCTACAAAATTACTGTCAAATCATTTGCACTGGCTGAATAAAGTCTCGGTTTGAACAAGGCAAAAACAGAACAAAACAAAGAGGCATTGAGACCGTTCTTCATTAAAAATCAATTTAACACTAACTTATGAAATTGGATGTGTTAAATTACAAAAAGGGGGTCGGGGGCACCTTTATGATGGTAAAAAGAAAAAGTAATACAGTCTCACACCTATTTCATCACAATTCTAAGATTTGTTGTAGCGAGAGTCAAAACAAATACGATTCCAGTCCTGATTTAAAAGCAAAGACAGATATTTCACACAGCAAATAAGGATTTAATACCATTTCCTTCCCTGAATATGTGCCTAAATCCCCATTTCACTTGGAAGAGGACCAAGACTCACATGTGTAGGTTGTCGCAGTGTAATTATTTCCTGTGCAGTCAAGTCTGATTTCTTTCTCACCTGACCAAACCAAATAAATTGCCTCCACCATGCTCGGGGTGTGTGACTGTGAAAGGCAGGTAGGCCGATGCATGGCCATCTTACCTCGGCCGTTGAGAGTGAGGGCGCACTCGCTGCGGCCGTTGAGAGTGAGCGTGCACTCGCTGCGGCCGTTGAGAGTGAGCGCGCACTCGCTGCGGCCGTTGAGCGTGAGCGCGCACTCGCTGCGGGTGTTCAGCGTGTGGTTGTGCGTGTCCATGAAGGACAGCGCCTCGTCACAGTTGGTGCCCTGCTCCGTGTAGCTCTTGTCCATGGAGTTGACCATCACTGTCATCTCCTGGCGGGTGCTGTTCAGTGTCTCCTTACGCTTCTTGGCCAATTTCCTTCACAGGGGGAAGAAATAAAAACTAACAATCAGACAAAAGCAACAATGACTGGACTTGAACTGATCTGATATGATAATGGCAGCAATGACTCCTAGATGTAATGAGATGGCTGAGCTCATGTGCCCTGGGTTGTGGTCCTATTAGGCTTTATTAGGCTCCAGATGCTTTTTCGAGGAGTGCAATATAAATCCTTGAGAATGTGGCAATGTGTGACACCCTAACCCAAATACATCAGGGGCCCTGATGATTTAAAATTAGCTATCGTATTTGGGGGGCGTCGAGAGTTGTGAATGGTGAACTGAAACAGTCAACCTGCTTTTATTGACCTACTTTAGGTTGATATGCTGGAGCCTTCGAGCAATCTGTTCCTGATCAAACAGCATTAAAGCATTGTGTAGGGAGTGAACACACAGAAGCAGAAACACACACAAACATACATGCACAAACACAGCACAGATGGACTTTTCTTCTTTAAAAGCAGCTGCCAAGCTCACATCTCACCTGTCCTGGCTTCCCTTTGCTGACTGATTCCAGATTGTACCCATCACCTATAAAGCTGTCCACAATCAGATCAATGTCTATATTCATGAACTATTAACCCCTTATGCATCATGTGAGACTTTAAAGTCTCGGGACCAGGCCTGCCGTTCGTCCCTGGTCATGAGCTACTCTTGTTGTGGCCCCAGGCTCTGGAGCAGCCTCCCTATGGACAATAGAGCGATGAACACTATGGGCTGTTTTAGTCATCGTATGAAAACATTCATGTACACAGAATCCTTTCATCGATCTTGTGTGTATGTGCGTGATGTCTCCTGTGTTTTTTAGTAGCTAACATTTCGGTCTACCCTCATTGATATGTATGCGGTGGACTAAATGTATAATGTATCAACTTAAAGGGGAACACCACCTGATTTAAGAATTCCAATGTTATCTCCATGACCTAGGAAAGCTCAATCAATATTTGTGAACATGAGTTACTCTCTCTCTCAAAGCCAGAAACCAGAGAAATACGTCTCAAACTTGTGAGATCGTCAAGCATAAAGCCTGGAGCTGCTCCATAGACAATGTCTGGGAGACTGACTTTATGGACCTCCAGAATATTTGCTTTTTCATATCTAAATGAGCTTCATACTATCAGTTTTGAAAGACAAAATGTACCTATATACTCAGAATATTCCCCTGGGTGCCCTCAGTGTTGTTGTTATTTTATTTGTGAAAGAGTTGTATATCTTTACTAATTTTGTTGGACGGTCTAAAACAATAGGAATAACAAGCACACATTTTGAAAATGGGCGAAGTTGCCCTTTAAAACAAGTTCAACAACAGTTCAACTTCTGCAAATCACTGAATAAATATGCCACAAACTAGAAACCTCAAAGATTTGAAAACCTTGAGTTTTTAGTTCAAAACAGTTTCCCCTCTATTATTATTCCGACCTCTGACTCTGCAGAAGTGTCCTAAGTAAGACGCTGACTGGGAAGCTGACCCTGACCTCCCACATATAAGAGACACTTGCATCGGGAAAGGTCCCCATGGTGATAAACCATCACATTATCACTCTGAGAAGTTAAACCTACAACATTTCCACAGAAGTTACCACAACAGGAAAAACGGCAAACAGCTTTGAGCGGCAACATACTGTCAGCTACAACCATATCTGATGTCTGCCGCTGCTCTGTAGCTGGAGGGGAGCGAGCGGCGTAAGATTAACTATGGCAGCCCTCGCACTGATCCTCGCACTTTGTTACTCTCCGTGTGACCCCTCTCCCTATTTGAATTGCAGTCTCTCTCACGGACAACTGCGGTCTAATGATGCACTCCTGCTGCTTTGTTTTCGCAAATCTCCTCTGTTTATTCAATTTTGACGCTGTCTGGTGCCATATGGCAACAGGCCCCCGCTGCCTTCAAACAGTCATTTGCTCTGAAGGCCGCGACGTGAGGCTAATAGTGGTAGTGACATTTTCATCTGCCGGACTCACTTTTTGTCTTTAATCTGCAATTAGAGCGGGGAACAAGATGGAAATCTTGTCTCTTGTGTTACGTTATAGCTTCATATTGTAATAGGGAGGGGTGAGGAGGGGAGGAGAAGATGTATGTACCCCAGGCAATATTAAGAATGATTCGGCACTGTGCGCACTCATGGGGGAGACTATTAAGAACCACTATAATCCAAGGTTTTAATACTGTATCACTGTTCTTATTTCTGTCTTTGTTAGGACTTGGATTTCCGCTTTCCTGGCCTGTGTAACAGCTGAAGAACAAGCGTTGGAGACAAACGAGGCTGCACAGACACCAGTGCCAAAACGAGGAAAGCACCAGCAATACTGGGATGTTTGCAAGGCACCGTGGGTGTTAGATGAAGATTAATTGGCATGCTATTCTCTCCTCATTTGTAAGAGGGGGAAATGTAATGATAGATGACTATATTACAGGGTCTGATGTGCTGACAGAGATAGTACGAGGAAGTGTACATTGGAGTGTTTGTGCATCTTGATGAATGTGACTATTTATCATATCCCCTGGTAGTTAGCGTAAAAGCTGCACGTGAGAGATCCCAACAAAAAAATGTACGGGACTGATTGCTTTGCAGGCATGCCCAACAATAAAATCGCAAATTTCTTTGAACAGCGGTGAATGTGCATTTGAAGGGGAAGAGACAGACGGATGGCAGAGGTGTTTGGGGAAGTAAAGACGGAGCAAACACTCCAGGTGACTATATCAGGCAACTCTCATTAGAGGGATTGTCTGCAGTTCTGTACATGACAGGCGTGGCACGTCTAGGATCTAAGCGAGCGGAGCTCCTAACTCCACGAGTTCAGCTACGACAAAAGGGAAGCTGCGTGAATTGTGTGTCTGTGCGTGTTTGCCAGAATCTCTGTTCTGTGGGAGGTGATGCTGCGGCAACTTCTAAAACAAGAGCTTCAAAACCTCAAGCTCAGCATGGTGGGCCTCATTTCGGCGCTAGAGCCGCCTAAACCTTGTGACATTGGGACAAAGAAGGCTTCATTAGACGATCCACACACATCCGCAGTGCATGGGTGTGTGTGTGCGCGTTAGATGACTGACACGCAGCTGGGAGGGGCAACAGAAGCGTCTTTGATTCACCCAGTGGGGACATTTCAGTAGTTGTTTGCACCGTGTCTCATTTCAAACTTCTCTCCGTCTTTAACACATTCTTCCATGAGGTCAACCATCATGTATCCATTCCTCCAGCTATATATTTACTTTAGTGCAAAATTACAAAAAAAACGGATAGAAACTGATTTGTGAATGCAGACTCTATTCAGGGAGGCACAATATTTGTTTATCTGCTAAGTTGATTGCTTCATCATTTTATCAAAACTGTGTTTTTTTGTCTTCAATCAAATGAAGTTTGTCCTTCATAACTTTTCATTTTTAAAATGTCTTTTTTAGCTCCTAATCCATCCAAAGATTTAATTGAACAAAAAAATGACATGTATTGCATTAATAAACATTTGGAGGTTTCAAACTGACATATTAAATATATGTGGAGGCACAGTGTAGGGAGTTTGAATTGTTTAAGTTTTTAAAGGTTCTCTATACCATACTTTATATAGATTTACATTTATTGGGTGATATGTCTCTAAAATTCATATTTTGACAGTGTAAGGAGAACTTAATCTGTTTTTATGGCTAGCTGAATAAAAGTATAATTATTGAATTGACTGCTGACAAACTATACTTAAATACGGGGGTCTGGGACCCCTTAATTGACACATTAGACCCAATTGCAATTGTCACTCAAATGTCTTTTGAAAGCTTACTAATTTAGATTTCATTATTCAAACTGCAAAACATCTGTTCAAAAATATAAACATTGTGTGCGAGCTTTAAACTGCATCTTATTTTCTCAAGAATAAATATTTAGGCTCCATACTAAAAGTTGTAATTCTGATTTCTCCCTCTGATGCAAAGCCGCTGTCTGTATTATTCCAATACATGTTACACGTAGTTAAGTATGAAGCCGACGAGAGCGACTGTGTACAGTATAGTGCCAAACTGTGACAGACAGATGCTTTGTAAATGACTCATGTTAAAATTCATGCGCTGAAACTTCATCATTCCATGCATGACATCCCCCTCGCCCTGCTGCTCTTCCTCTTTCCCCTTCCTCATCAACATTCAGAGCTCGTAGGTGCAAAAATCTGCAAGGCTTGTACCAATTAATGTGATTCTTGCTGCATGTTCGGCTTGTAAGGTTTAATGAAGGTGTTTGCCCTGAGCACATTGTGTTAAACACGGTGCGCTTAGTAAGCCTCCCGTGAATGATGATTTGTATGACTGTGTGTGTTTTCAGGAAAATTGAACAAATTCAGGCAATTTTTTTTCTCTTACTGATACATCATTGAACAAGTTTGGTGAATTACGGTACGGAAAGTGGCATACGCGATTGTTTACCAACAGGGCCACTCAATTAAATGTATGCACTCATCATAACATCAGGGATTTATGATGTAAGTGACCACCTGCCAGATGGAAATGGAACTATACTCTCCTGAATCAAATCTTTTTTATAAGCTGAAGACAGAAGGAGCACCAAGCACAACACCAATATTTATAGACTAGATTCATGAGCAGATATTTTGATGACAAACATGTCATCAAATTTTTATAATTCTTTTTGAATGTAATCAAACTCCCTCTGCGGTGTCAGGGTAGAAAAACGTCAAACAGCATTCAGTGTGGTTGCAGATTGCAACCAACTGGATACCCCTTCGCTCACTCCTCCCGTTCCAAGGCAAAGTGAGCCGCTGAGTGTAAAACCGCGGCAACACCGTGGTATCTTTCTGGCCTTGCTCAGAGGGGCAACAGATTCAGATGGTGGCTAGCGTTACCACAGCTTTGTACTCTGCGGCTCATGTTACCGCAGTTTCCCCAAGCGTGTCGGAGAACTACAGTGGCTTTGTAACGGAAAAAAAACGCAAAAGACAGCGGCTCTTAGCTGAGCTCCAGCCCCGGTTTTACATGAATGACAACATATAGCCCCCATTGGCCTTAAAGCGAGTTTCAGATCATTGTTTAGTTAACCGCCAGGCCACTTCACTGTTTTGATTGACTCTCAGCGCTCTCATATCGTCTTTACACAACAGTATTCACAGTACACAAACTGCCCAGCACCAAACAGCAGACTGACAATTTCTGTCAGGAGTTGGTAGAGACTAAAAAAAGAGTGAATATTGGACTTGCATTGGTCAGGTGGCCAGAAACACGTCTGCTGGATGTTTGCATGTCAACTTATCAGGCGATGATATGCAAAAAAAAAACAGTTATTGAGGGTCTAAAGCTTTTTGCTGTGACTGGACACAATGCTGTAAGAGCAGGGAGAGGGACCAAAACAGTGAAGCTGTTGATGGAACTCCAAAGGCCAATATTTGTTTGATACAACAGGAAACTGATACGTGTCTAGATTCAGTTCACATTAGTGTATTACCTGTAATGTCAAACCAACATATTACTATGTCTTACAGTGTAATACAAATATTTCCAAGTTTTTCCCTTTCAAGTTAAATCTTAAAGTTTTATAGGTTTTCCACTGAGGGATTAGTTTAGTATTATCTTACATGACGTTGTATAATATATTGGTAATTATATAGACAACATCGTAACAGTCAAATCACATACCTGTGGTTTGAAGAGTACTAGACAAGCCTGACAAGCCTGTCACAAAGTTATACAGTAAGTGTGCTTGTATTTAACATTCCTGCTACTTGATGGATGAATCCAACACTCGTGGGAATAAAGACCCAATCGAAAACCTTGCCCTCTGCCATTGATCTCTCTCTTGTCCCCAGCAGCAGCAGCAGCAGCAGGCACAGCTGCCTGTACGGCCACCTGATTAAAGAACGGTCATATATTTGATCACACATGTAACCGCATCCCTAATGAGCGCTCTGACTGATGATATGTGTTGGGAGCTAGCCCCCGCAGCTACCTCTGGCAATGTACCGAAAGTGCATATTTTGGCAACTGCAGGATGTTCTCGTGCCTTTAAAAGACTTTGATGAATGCATGAGAGCATTAATGGGGTTCATCAATCATAGAGGTGTTGTAATCTCATGGCTGGCAAGAAGGCTGTCATCAGAACTGCAGACGAACGCTCCAGAGAAGAGCATATTAAGAAAGCAGTCTATAATTGATTGGTTAATATAAACTTTGGGTTCACGCAACATATTAGTTGCATTTGTTCATGAGCCGACCTTAGATACTAAGAGTAGTAACATTAAGGGTAAAAGGACTAAACACCTGTCTTACAGAGCAACTCTGTAGTGAGATGCAACACCTGCCTCAACACCTCAAGGCGCAAATCATCTTTCCAATTAGCCAACATGGTTCTACGCTCCCCTAACTTGAATCGCTTCCTCGTGCCTACCGATGACTGACACAAGAGACAGATATAAAGAGAAGATGGAACGATGGGAGGAGGATGGGGGTGGTGTTACTCGCTCACTGCAGCATTTTTACTGTCAATTAACTCATGAGCCACAACGGTGTCACCTGATCAAGTAAAGAACTCGATGGGTTTTACTTGGTGGTGCAGGCCTTGTGTTGAACACAAGCTCTTAGCTGAAACTTTATTTCTACACTGTTATTGTTCATTTACTTTGCTGGCAGTGTGCCATATAGCGATTGCATTGGAAATAGGAATATTGAATGTAAAATGTGGTTTATTAAGCTTGCATTCATATTTGTTATTGAACTTATTATAGTTTAATTATTTTTAGGAATTATAATTCTGAAATTAAAATTTAAAAAAAGAAAGAAAATCTCATGCATCTCCTGCAGTACTCCAAAGTACCCCTGGGGGAACTAGAACCGCCATTTGAGAAACTGCCATACATTCATACATCTACAACAAACGGCAACATCAATACATCAATAAAAATCAATCAAATCTTCATTTAATTTGTTGTCAAGTGAATTTCACCTTAGCCATTCCTAAATAAATTGTTTAAATGGGCATCTTGTTGCGCAGAGGAGAATGTCACTTGTTACAGAGATTCAGGAATGTGAGGTGCTCTATTTATTTATTTATTTATTCCCACATTCTCTAAGTGTGTTTTATTATCTATTAGCATTTGCTGCTGTCATGGCACATTACCAAATGGGGATTATTACTCCTTGTACTGTGTATTATGTTGTTACCTTGTCAACTTAAGAGAGGAGTCTCAACAGTCGCAGTCCTCTCTCTCCCTTCTTTTAAAATCTGAACAGTAAAACCCCCCCAATTCATTTTGATGCATGAGACTGTAGAAAAACGTGAACCTGAGGCTGTTGAAGTCACACACATTCATTTTCATAGGGACGCGATTTGTCTTCTCTCCTCAAACACATCCTGTTAAGTGTTTGGAGCCAGAATATCCAATTGACTAAAACCTGTCAATGAAAGCAAATATGCCTCAAAACGAACCCTTCTTTAAGTCGTTGTGTCCTTCAAATGGAAGAATCATCTTCTAAATCATCAACAAAACTTATTTATTAGATCTCTAATAGAACGTCTTTTGAAAAATCATTAACTTGTAATTATAGACTTTCATCTTTATGCAAATGACCAATTATCCAAGAAAACTATTTACATGGAACACTTAAAATAAATTCATTGTTTCACTAACAACCTGCTTAGCTCGGTCAATGTGTGTGCTCAGCTTTGTTGACAGCACTTCTCCAAGTCATCCAAGTCAACTGTGATCTAATATGAGTGACACGCAGGGTATTCAGAGTCGTATTATCTCCAGGTGCATTCTGAGATGTTCTTTGATGTGAGGCAGCCTCCATTCTCTCCTCTGATCACAGCCATCTCAAGACAGATTAGTCGGCATCCATCACAAAGAGCGCACAGAGGAGCCGATGAGCTACGGCAGTGACGGCAGAGCTGCAGAATAAGCTTCTTTACCATTCAGAGGTGCGACTTGGAATTATCGGTTCTATTAAGAGCGAATGCAGCAGCACTACGGCTCTTGTTTTATGATGTTGGAGACATCTAAATAGAAAGGAGGTTATTCTGGGATCACATCAGCTCGTTAAACAGTGAAGCAAACGCCTTGTCAGCTAAAGACACAACTCCACCATCACCATAGAATCAATGGGATGGATGTGCAAGAACCCCAAACAAAACATGCTGGTGGTTTGATGACAGAATGAGAGTATGGAGTGGGGGGGGGGGGGGGGGGGGGGGGGGTAGAGAAAAACTACAAATTATCACATGCATATGGAGCCAAATTGAAAAGATCAACATGTTAGCTCATGCTTTCATTTTCAGCATAACAACAATAAATATGGTCAATCCAACATAGCTATTGAGTGTGTAGATAAGTGTACGGAATGTGAAATATTTGGACTAGCTCATTGAGGTTCAGGGCACAACCAAAGCATAGATTCACTGTGATAGGCACTTCAAAAAAATCTAACTTTGACAAGTCAACAGAGATGAAATCATTGGAGGCGAATGAAAAATTCACACTCAGTAAAAATGCAGTAGCTTCTGCATTGATTTTGTTTCTTTTTCTTTCACAAGATGAGTTTGGCAGCCGTACAATCATTAAGGCAGTTTAGTTCACCGTTTGATAAACAAACTCCTTAAAAGTCTAGCAGAAAATTCTGTTTGCACTAACATTTCAGTGGTTTTATGTCATGGGGGTGTAGCTTTCGTGCTTTCGTCAGAAGTCGTGCCAATGTGACATACAGTACGATGTGCTCATCATCATGTGGAGATGCATCGGAGTGGCGTCCTCCGTTTCCTCCAGCAGAGATTACAGTTGGGCCTCTGTAATAGCTCTGAGCAGGAGGAGGATGACATGGCTCTTTGCATGCATGGGAAACAGCGTGTGGGCGAGAAGCATGGCACTAACATTACACAAAGTGGTTACTTACAGGTAGTAAGTGTAGGAGTGATAGGTTCTTCTGCCGAGTGGGGTGGTGGTAGGATTTAAGCAGTGGAGGAGGGAGGGAATGGAATGAAAAGGAAAGAAAAAGTAAAAATATATTAATGTTTGAAAAAAGAGTCGAAATGAACAAAATCAGATATGGTGGCATATGTGGAGGTAAACTAGTGATCATGAGGGCAAAGGTGATCGTTTGGAGTCATGTCATGCTTTGCAAGGGGAGGGGGGGGGGGGGCGCTCAGTACAATATAGTTGAAACTTTGTAATTATATTGATATTGAGCTGATCTACAGCCTTATGCTGGTGAATCAGAGACAACCACGTTGTGACTAAAACCCCCCTTTTATGGACACATCATTTTACACCCCTGTAAAAATTACCATATCTGACCTCCGAGGTCGTAACTAAATGAGTACTTGGAATGTCTAAACACAACTCAATTCCCCATTGGTAACAGTAAATTACACAAAATTCAACCAATGAAGTCATCTCCATCTCTGGTTTGATTAAGGCTAATTGAAAACAATTCCATTACTGAGTGCTGAGTTTCACATCCACCCACTGATCGCTGTGCTACACAGACAGTTTCTGCAGTAAAAAACAAATTAAAAAAAATCTTACTGTCAAAAATAAACATGGATGCTAGTGATTATATTAGTACACAACTGTGCCTCCTCCCTCAGCTCCATCTACTATACTAACCTGTTCTCTTTAATTTAACACAAGCTGTCTAACATTAAAGGAGAACGGACAAGAAAGTAAATCTAATGCATAATAAGTTTTACTGGGGAATTTTTTATTTTTTTTGACAATCGAGATATTTAAGGAACCCAATGGGTGTCCACCAAAGAAATCTCTGCAGGAACTGACATTGTATTATTTCAAGCCTTGCTGTGGACAAAAGGGGGTTGATATTTGCTGAGCTTTAGCTCCCTTGATTGCTGAGATATATACAGAGGACCTTTCCTCCAGTACGGGGTCCAGGGCTAATGTAAACTCAGCCTTCAGCTATGTGGTCATCCTCTTTCCTTCTGAGCCTTTCATCATATTTTCTTTCTTATCTCCTCCCCGCCTCTCTCTCTCTCCATACCACAGGCCTCAAAAACTGTTTTTCCTATTCCCATTCCAATGTCATTGAAGCTCTGCGCATTTGTTTGAGGGTGCCGTGGAAACGGATGAATTTTTCATGGCACACTATATCTCATGGCTGTAAACAGCCCTAATGGGGCGTATCAACATTATCAAATTAATTATTTAGTACGACGCTGACAATACTGCCGTTTGGGGGAGAAATATACAAAATGATAAAACAGAAACTACTTATTTGTGAGTAGTCTGCAAGCAAGTACAACCTCTTCCACAAAGTAGTATTTCAAGGAGTAAGAAAAAAAAAGCTTACCTTTTCTTCATGAGGAGTACCACTCCTAAAAAGATGATGACGAAGAGGAGGATGCCAGCGATGACTCCGGCGATTTTCACCGTGTGGTCCGTTTGTTTCTCTGGCTCCACCGCGTCAGGCTTGTGAGTGGCTGCTCCTGAAAATACACCACAATGCATTGAGTTCAAAGAAAGGAAGAGCAATTCATCTGGCAGACTGTGAAACAAGTCTAATGACCCTTTTGCTATTGTTCTACATGCACCAAACAGCAGAGTGCATATCCATACTTTCAGTTTTGCCTCCCATTGATTTGACTATGTGGAGGAGGCAGGTTGGTTAATCAATACACTGATATTCTGTGGCATTCTGTAGACCATTAATACCAATACACATTTATTCTCAGAGTATTGTCTATTCCGAAAGTAAGTGACTCCCTAAAACTCCACCTTTAGCTCCGTCCTTAGTGGACAACAGCTCTCCGTGGATCAAGCTGCACTGGGAGAGATAAGTGTGAACCATCTTTACTCTTGGTTAATCATGTTTGGGGCAAATGGCTGCTGGGCTGTAAAAAAAATGTAGTATGCAGGGCGGGAAAGATAATACCCAAGAAGATAAAAAAGCCTGAAATAACCAAAACATTAAATATCAGCTCGTGGAGGAGATAGCCAACAACAAGAGACACAAAGAGAGGGGGAGGAGGGGCGGAGGCGTCTTGTTTTAACAGCATATGCTCCCTGGGAAGTGATAAGAAGCACTCGGAGGAAAGCAATGTTACTGGAATGACAACTGTCCACCTGAACAACACCATTATTCCCCGTCACCAGGGGTAAATTTAGAATGATAAATTGTTATGTCAGACCAATCTGCTAGAGCGAGCTTCCTACTCACCTCAGCATTGCCATTTTCTCTCGCTATCAAAAAGGGAAATATCTATCCCAGGCTGGTTGTGACATATTGTTCTTGCTCTGGGTGTGTTGTTATCAACAGCCAGGCCTTTATTTAGATATACGTTTTTAAAGCGGCGCTGTGGAGGATTTCCAGACTGGTGACATATTAACAATTATGTCTGGACGAATGGAGCAGGCCATGTGCCAATATACTGTTACGGGCTAATCTTACAAAAATGCTGTCAGTGACAAATCCCCATTTGAGCTGTGAGTGCTGTATGTTGGCCGCTACAAGTCAATATTCTTCCAGTCTAGCCCGAGATAATTTGAGACTCTTACACACAACAAGTAGAAACTGAGCAGAATTTTAATAGTCAAGACGCTACACTCTTGAAAACTCTCCAGATCTTTAGGATGAAGCACTTCAGCATCCTTGTGTGTGTTCACAGTTGTCGCAACTGCAGCAACCAATACCTACCAACACTTAATCTCCCAAAAATAATGAGAAATATTCATGAAATAGGATTAACTCCTGTCAAAAAAATCTCCAACACCGACACATCAAATGACAATCGCTCCTCAAACCAGTCTTTCATGTCCAGCAATGCTGAGAGGATGAAGGTAAAAGACAATGTCTTTGATTTAATCACACTGATTCTATGCAAATGGAAGGAAAATAAACAACACCACACACATGCAATACGCCACTTGTTTTTTTTTTTTCCTGTGGAGGGAATCGTCATCATGGCCGCCACATTGAAGTCATAGTGGGTAAAAACCCTGTTGTGGACGGACTAACTGAGATGGTCAGAGAATATGCAGAAAGCTGCAGGTCTGACCTGTTAGTTGGTTGTCACCGGCCGCTGGGGCGATGCGGATGTAGGGGGTTGTGAGCTGAGTCACGAGTATGGCGGCTGAGTAGAGTCAGTGGATCCAGGATTGCATGCAGTAGAGAGAGACAGAGAGAGAGAGAGAGAGAGAGAGAGAGAGAGAGAGAGAGAGAGACAGGCCACACTGAAGCTGAAAACAGTCACACCAACAGTTACCATCATCATGCAACATGGAGGCAGAGAAAGACACCCATTACAGTATTAGACAAAAAAAATCCCAATTTGTTTAGTCAAGTTAGCAACAGAAAATCATTTCACGCAAGTCCATATATTTGTGAGCCAAACGCAGTGCATTAAAATGTGTCCCTTCAGGTGAGAAATTGCTTATATGATCCTTCTAATACGTGCTATTTTACCTCAGCCTATTGAGCCATGTAGATGGAGATATCTGGAAATTCACACAGAATCCATAGCGAAGCTGCAAAATATATGATTGTCGGGGCATGTGACGGGACCTCCCAAGGCCCAGAACGGAGTGTGACCAGGACTCCCTCTGGCCTTATTAATTCTGCTCCCGGATCAATAGTGCCTAGACTTCATCAGCTTTAATGTGTGAAGCAGGACGTACAGGCAGCTTAGCTAAGTACCCACAGACCTCAATGGGCACACAGGCTGCCTCCCAGTCATGGACAAACACAAGTTCTTGGTCAATGTATTGATGTGAAGACCACGCCACACATTTTTCTCTTTCAAAGACATCTACAAAGGGTCACTACTATGGCGTATTAGAGCCATTACAGGTTAACAAATGTTTTAAATAATAATAATAATCAGGATTTAGGTTTTTTTTTAACAGTTTTTTTTCCTTGGAAGTTTAAAAAATGTATTACTTTATAATCCCAGAGAATAGAGAGAGAGTTTTTTTCTTGGAATATGACCCACCTCCCCAGACTCCGTAAGCCGTCGTAGCTTTAATGTGCTAATCTTTAACACATTAAAACAAACTAAATGAAGAGTAAAATTGTAAAGATTTGATTTGTCAGTTTATATTATTATTATTATTATTATATATTACTCGGACATCATATATGCAAGTGATGTTAAGAGCTACAGAAAGCAAACATCGTAATTCACACTTTGTAATCTATTCCTACCTTTGGTGGCTACTCGAACACAGTCAATTTTGGTCTCCTGTACAAACAGACAAATCAAATGGGAGAGGAGAACAGAAAGAATAGAAGATAATCAGAGTTTAATAAGACACACGTGCACAGACAGGAGACACACACTTGCAGCGGCAACAACACCTATCTAAGAACCCGCGGTTACAACAAAACAGCTTGGCCAGTTCCACGCTGTCCCCTATCATCTGTCGAGCTCAATGACTGTGACACAAAACGCAGTTAGGCGAGCGGGCCTACAGCACAGATTAGTGGTGCTGAGCTGCTGATTTGTCAGCCAACAGCGATCTGTCGAGCAGCCTGCAGCTCAAGGTGGTCAGCCACTGTGGAGAAACCAGAGCCCTGTGACAAGCGACACCAACCCAGCATGCAGGGCTCCAAAATGACACGTCAGGGAGCCTTTCTGAATATGTAATGGAGTTTGAGCTCTGACAACAGCCTTCAACAACATAACAAAAAAAAAAAAAAAAAAAAAAACACTGCTCTCGCTGCTGGCAGAGAAGTTCGTTGTCAACAATGGTCTGGCGAACAGGAAAAAAAGGACACAGACAGGAACGGGGGAGGCAATGAGTAATACAACACAGAAGACATGAGAGCTGTGTCCCTGTGTTTGACCCAGCCAAGCTGTCCAATGAGCGATAAACACACATGGGAGAGACAGCATTTAGAGGCCACGAGAGGCACAAAGAAGAGGAGAAAGAAAACATCAATGTTTATGTGATCCTGGGTGCACGTGTTTTTACATTACTGCAGCTTTTAAGCTGTCAGATGGTCCTTTCATTTAAGGCAACAGAACAAGAAGTTATATTTGATTTTTATTTGAATGGAATAAAAATCTGTGTATGGATGGCACTCACCTTCTCTAAGTGCTTCTTTAGTTTTAAAGGCCCAAACAAATCACTGCAGCATTATTAGACATTAATTTTAAAGCTAGCTGTGCTATTAATTGACAGTGACGGCTTAATGAAAGAGTGCATTTGGCCACTGAAAATCAAAACATTGTATATAAAAATAACATCAGGAACGTCGATCACAAAGACAGAGCTTCATGCTGTGTCAACAAAGGACTCTTTCATTTCGTTTGTGCAAGGAAGAGCACTATCAGCCAATTCATACCACTCACCGATTTGTCCTGGAAAGTTTCAGACCGCCAATTCTTTACTCTCAAGAGCAAACTCGCTAATTGGATTCAGCCCTGCTGCACATGTTATTTCTATCGCCTCCTTAAAGACGTGCTGGTGTTTCTCAAGGAGGCTGTTTTATGGTGATTCTAATTCAAGACCACAATCGGTGGGGCTCTTGAAGTCACCATTGAGCTGTCTGCCACGGCTCCCTCGGAGGGAGGGCCCCGCCAAGTGCAACTTGACGACAGAGGCTGCGACCTGTACAATCGGTAATCCCGTCGTTTGTTTCCTGCCTCCCACACTGAAATGACACTGGGACACCTGGCTCTCTTAAATGCTGTTGATCAAAGGCTTGTCTGGCTTTTGACACGATGCTCCATAGGAAAAGGCAGGAGAGCAGGGCCACAGTAATGGAGGGAGAGCGCATGTCACCGCATAGAGCTCTGCATTCCGCGCCTGACCCCGCTGCAGCCTGTTACGAATGTAGACAGTGTTGTTGGTACATCCCACCAGAGTACTGACACATCTATCAGAGGCCAAACGCAATTGTGCTGCTGCGTGCATGTGTCTGCCTATGTGAGCAGTTACTGTGTAGAGTCAGGGACTTCTGCACTCAGCCACTTCAGTCCCTTTCAGTGGCCCAGTCAATCAATATGTCAGGCTGCTTTTCATTCTCATTAAACCCACCGGAATATCCAACATTGTTTCATGAACACTTTAAAGTGGATATGCATATGATTTAAAAAGAGAGGCGAGGTTGGACTCGGCACTATGTTACAGTAAGTCCTCTCAAAAAAAAACTTTAGAAAACTACTTTCACAAACCACATTTATTTTTAAGTTGCATGAATATTTTCTGATGTCAGTGCTTAAGTTTGATTAAATTAAGTACACAAATTAGACATTCTCTCGACTGTGCTTATCTAATTGTCTAGTTGCTGAGGTACTGTATGTACTCATTAGCACAGCACTGTAAGACATGCGGTAAAACAATAAACTGTCAACCTGGCACGTAACGCACAACATGTAATCTAGAGAAAGGGTTATTTTTTGCCTCTCTTTGTCGTCTTTGTTGTTATTCTTTGGTTAAAACCAGTGAAAGCACTACTCAGATACTTTAATCAAGAACTAATACCTCAATCTCAAGACTACATAATGAGTAAAAGCACTAATTATGGAAAGTATTATATTATGAATTTTAAAACAGGATTATTGTTACTGAAAAACATACGCAAATGCAGCTTTTAAATATTGTAGTTGATTGAGGAACTACTTCATACTTTGAACTAGTCATATGTTTCTTCATGTAAAATCATAATAGAAAATAGAAATAGAGTAGAAATAGAGTAGAAAATACAATATTTACTTCTGAAATGTAGTAGAGAATGAGTATATAGTAACACTCTACAATATAATATTTCTATAAAATGGAAAGACTAAAGTAAAGTACCTGAATATTGCACTTAAAGGCAGAATGAGTAGGATTTGTCCCATGACGGCGGTTAGGGTTAGGTTGTTCCCCAGCGTGTGAAAGCCAACCCCAGATCTACTTTCTTCTTAGAGGAAGCTTTTTACTTGGTGTTTCACCTCACTATATTTTTGGTGCTGTGCTCGCTACTTTCGTAGCTTCCTCTTGGATGTGTGCTTACAATCTGGCAACTGGTTGCTACGTTTTTCTAGAGGTTGACGCCACGAACATAGCAAAATAAGAAAATATATAAATAGTTCCAACTCATTCTTCCTTTACGAGCAGTAATTAAGTAAAAGTAACTGGCTGCTTTCCCCCACTGGTTATAAAGTGAACACTGACTGGTCATATTTTCGCTTTAGTGCAACTAAAATTGCATGAATAAAATAAAAACTTAAAAAACACCCACCCCGTTGGCTGTGCTGACAGCCTGGTAGTAGATGCTGTAGCTTTTCTGAGGCAGCAGAGGGGCGTTCCAGTAGCCGTTGTAGGTCTTGTTGTCCCCCACAGTGAAGGGCTGGGGTGAGTGGATGCCGCCAGAGGGGAACTGAGCAGTGAAGTAGTACTGGGAGTTGAGGAGCGTGGCGTTCTGGAAGTGAATGGGAACTGGGTAGCAGCGCAGGATTTCTGCTGTTCCTCGTGCTCTGCGTGGACGTTCCTCCTCCACCACCACCTGGTACGCACTGCAAACACAAGACACAAACAGCATCAACAGACTCCAACGGGCCAAGTAGACGCGCTTGCAGAACACTGTTGGCAATGCAGGCTTTTTCTTTGAATATATTTTGCCTGTTAGCATTACAGAGTTTAAAAATGGCCTCTTTATGAATGGCACAGAAATACATGTTGCAAAGCTCCAAATCTCTCCGAAGTCTTTAGAAAATATTCTTGAGATTGCATATCACCACCATTGCACATCCAGCCATTTCAGATTTGCTCATTAAAAGATTTACATCCAAGCACTAACATATAGTACACGATCATGTACATATACTACAATAGATATACATTACCTTTCTGTGATTTCTCAGAAAACAAGCTGCTAGCTTTAAGCTAGAATTGCTTAACTTAAGCAGTGCTACTGTATACAAGCAGTTACAGGGAGAGCAATCGTGCAAAGCATTTACCACTAACATCACAATGCTTTGTTGACAAAAAAGTTCAGATTAAAATGCATTAAAGAGTACAGGAGTAGAAACTAATGCAGTGTACTGACATTCATTTACATCGACAAATTATTTTTTCTGAAATGATCAAATAAGAACATCATATAAAATTCTGAACCGATTCAAAAATACAGTGCAAGATAGATGAGCAGTGGCACAGGACTGGGCCTGACTTTATTTGCATTTTCATTATTCAACAACTGAAAAGGTTAACGGCTCTTTCCATTTCCTCTCCATCCGAGCCTTGTGTTTAGCTTAGATCAAAACTGCAGCCCTCTGTGCCTCTGACAGAGATGACATTGTCTCTGAGCCGGCCACTTAGCTTGAGGGGGAGACTGACTGTCTTATAGACGTTCACGTTAGTATGCATCTCGCATCCACCTGTTAAATCTATTGAGTTGCTGAGTGACAAAGAGTCTGTTTACAGCCGACACGGAGAATAACCAGCTATGATTGGGGACTAGTGTTCCATCTCCAAAAGAGTCATGCAAACAAGTTATTATTACAGAAGACGGAGCAATACTGCTCCCTGAATGAATGCATGAAAAGAATGTATGAATGACTAAATACTATGACGCGCTCTGGTTCCCATGTTTTGGAAATTTCTGATTTTAGCACATTTCTTTTTCATAATTGGATTATATGTTTAGAAATGAAAAAAAAAGAAATGAACAAATAATTTACACATTGTTGAACAGATCTTTTTAAATTATAGTCTTTTTGGAGTTTTTGTGTGGGTCCATGTTTTGTTCGTATCGAGCACATACATGAGGAGACACATGCAACCGCGTGCACGCGAGCGACGCAATATTATTCCACCAACCTACAACTGGGGCAGTAAGGCTTTGCCATTGTCTGCAAATGAGGAAGGAATTACATTCAACAAGTTTGTTCGACCTCGAGGAAACCAAAACTCCAATGATCCATTTACACTTGGTATTAACGTGTGAACTGCATCTGACATTAACAGTTGTTTTTACCTTATCCAGCTACAGATTGTGTGTTTAAGTCAGGTATAAATGATGTACAAATGTAAAACTAAGTGTTAACGTATGGCCTTCCCTCAATAATGTTTAAAGACCAATTTCTCTTGTACAACCAAACTGTTTAGCTATGCTGATCAAAGATTATAAGGATAAGAATTAAACATGAATAAAAAAAGATTATAAAAAACCATGCACTTGTACACTGCTCTCTTTATGAGTTTGCCAATAGTCTACTTCCCAAACGACCATTTCAAACATTGCGAAGCATTTGTATTTATCAAATCATTAATTTCATTGTGCCGTGTCGTATATAAAAATGACAATGGGTTCGGCCTGGCAGGACGTAAAGCTTCGATGACCCTGAACATTTTCCCTTTGCCCACATTATTAGAAAATGGGTAAGTAGAAAAAAGATCTGCACTGTAGTGGCTGTACTCTTAAGCCGTATAGTCTCAGTACAAACAGCTCTAGAGATGATCAATTGTTCCCTGCGGTTGGTGCTGGATGATTAAGTGTCCCTGTGTGCATACAGCATGTGCTCTTTAACCCTATAGTTTATCATAAGGTGCTTGCAGTGTCATTAGAAAATCCCCCTTTGCTCTTGGTGGGTGTGTCCCAATTCCTTAGAGCTCTCGATTTAGTGCTGGGATGGGAGGTGATGAAATATTTAATCCTGCTGAGAGGCTGCAGGAGAAATCAGCCTTTAATTACTGTCCTCTATTGAGAGCAGAGGTCAAAGGGCAAGTGCAGACGGGACATGGGAGCCCCTTAAGCATCTGCAGAGTGGCAGAGAAATGAGTGATGCGGCTGCCTGGAGGCCTCATCCAAAACAATGTAGATCTTGATATGAGCCATGACGGGACAATAGAGTATTTAAAATGATATCTGATGTCAATCATAGTGCAGGAACCAAGTGTAACGCATAAACAATAACTATTTGGATGTATCCGAAAAAAGAGTTGTGTCTATATTTTCATTCTAGCATTTAGTGATGCATAGTACAAATGATGGCCTCAATAACTATGCTTCCGTTTTGCTGCAGAGATGCATACTTACTCAAGAGCTTGCCCATATTGGTATTTTATATTCCAAATCAATCTGCAGATAGTGAAATAAAAACAAAAGCTGGCTCCCCCCGGGTGGCTCCTTATGATATGATGATGTGGCTGTGCCACGACTTAATGACAGACACAGTGTGAATGGTACTGCCTTTCTGCCTCAGGCAAAATACCAAGTGCCATAGGCTACGAGGCTCCAAGGGTAAGCTCCTGTAATGTGGAAATCTAAACCCCTGCTGTACCTACGCAGAATATTCACTGTAGCGGGAAACTAAAAACTGGCTCACAATGAATTGCAATTTAATACAAATGTTTTGTTCATCTTTGTAACAATAATACTCACTTTACTGGTTTCATCTAAAGCATTGTTCAGCGGTAACTTGCTGTATGCAAGAAGACTTCCCCTGTGTCTGAAAAATATACTACTTTCACCTCAACTGCTTCTAAAATGTAAAAGTGACTCATGAGTTTAATTTCCGCAATTTGAAAATGCAGTGAATCCATTTGTTTTGGTAATTACTGATGTCATCTTAATGTGGCTTTGAGCAGCTGACACCTTGTCACCTCATGCTGAGTTCACAATTTACATGATGACTCATTTTGACAGACCAGAGTCCTTTAGTCACTTTCTTGATTTAGTATGACATGAATGAGCAAAGAAAAACAACAACAAATAGATGAACAACAACGGCTTGATAGCAAGAAGAAAACATCCTTTATAGCCGAGGTTTCAAATGATCCGATGCCAAACAGAGAATTGCAAATTACTTAAATTCATATTGATGATGATTATTCAGATGGTAGGGGGGGGGAAGTATTTAGATTATTCACTGAAGTAAAAGTACTAAGATCACAGTGTTAAAATACTCCATTACAAGTAAAAAAACATTGCATTCAATATGTTACTTAAAGTCTGGGTGAAGCAAAAATAAACGTGTTCGATCAATCAAACTTTGAACACATCAAGGTCAATCAAAACATACACGGACCCTGTGCCTTGAACATGACTGACAAGCCCTCGGGGCAGCTGTCTTTCTTATCTCCTAGGTAAGCTAACTGGTAACTATTGTTGTTAGATAAATGTAGTGAAGTAAAAAGAACAGTAATTGCACTTAGTACAGTATTTCAGTAAATGTCCTGTGATTTTCTGTGTTTCCATAAATATGTCCAATGAAACTTGTTCTATTAGCGCTGCTCTTTAGTCACAATGTTGCTAGGCAAGTGATGAACAGGCTGAGCCAAATGTTAGACACTAGTCCTGGTAACAGACAACTTTAACCTTCACAAACGTACAACATCACAGATTTGAAGCAAATGCTCAGGAGAGGAAACCCACAGCTCACACCACATGCGAGCTGTGGAATTGGACTTAATTCCAAAATTGCTGAAATCCTCAACTTCCCTCCCCGAGCAGAGGATGGAAAGACAAAAAGAGGACCGAAGGCAGAAGGCTGTACGAGCAGAATGGTATAAGCTGTTAAAAGTGGTCTGCCAGTGGGGCCGGCAGGGCAGACCTGGACTCCTGCAGAAGCGCTGCAACCTGAGCTGACACCAATTAGGCCTCCTCCAGCCTCGCTGCCCGATAGATTTCAGCCCTGCCGCCATGTGACGCCAACCAATTATGGCGGATTGACTCGGAATCGACTGGATTGTGACCTGAAACTCAGATTTATTTTTCATGTGGGCTGATAGGGGAGAACTCCAGGCTGTTTGAGCAGATGAGGCAAGGCGTATGGGGAGCATTTCAATCACTGTCTCTCTCTCGCTCTCTCTCACTAATGCTAATCGGTTGGCTCTAGATGCCCACATGTCTGATTTAAGAGCGGTAGTAAGTAACACACTTCTCCTGACCAAGCATCCTCCCTCCATGTGTCTGTCTTCTTATACTCTTTATATTTCCCTGGTGTCCATAAAGCTATAAAGCAAACAAATTAGAAGGTGCTATAGATTACATTTGCCATTAAATCGTAAAAAGCACTGAGTTGTGTCACGTTTAGGCACAGCTATTAGCGTTTGCTATGCCGTGATCAAAGAAAGTTAGTGCTTATTTTAGGACTGTGGAAAATCACTTAACTGATTTCAGGCCATGGTTGAGCACAGATAATCTGATGCTACAGGGTAGAAACTTCACTGGAACTCAGTTTCCTCAATATGCTGCTTACGACGCCAGAAACTGCTGTATTTTAAAGCTTTTTATGTTTATGTATATGTGAGTGTGTGAGCTTGCTTAAGGCAAAGGTTATGTGAGGGAAGAGAGGGCTGATTTGGTGGTATGAATGATAAGGAAAGCGTCTCCAATCATTTATTCGAGCAGAAGCATGTAAACATTTATTTTGATGCTACGGAGTGAGGAGGCGTATTTCAGCCCTGACGAGAGGCCATTGCAAACATTAGTTTAACGCGACATGACTGATCGACAGTTCACTAATCCTCTTAAAGGAACAGTGTCCCCTCTGGTAAAAATTGTTCCCGGCTATGCGTCGTCCCCAGAGATTAGAAACCAAATCCAAGTTGGAAATGTTATACTGATCAGCAATTACACAAATATGAAGAAAATGCCTCCCCCATCAGTGACGTCTGCCAAAATCTATCTGAAATATGATTTGACTGCAGCATGACTGCAGGATGCTGAAGTGAAGCGGACGTTTGTCTTCTGTTACATGTTTGTCTTGATTTTTTTTATGATCCAGCGCTATCGTGTCATCTCCCAATGTGTTCCCCTTCCTGCATTACAGCAAAACATCTGCTGTTTGAAATGTCTGGAGCTCTATTACCCCCCCCCCCCCCAAACCCAATCAGCGTGCAAGATTGCGTTATCAAATCAAGCTTTGTGCTGCTCTGCTCTGTTGTGCTGCAGATCAGTGTTCTCCCTTGTCAAATGCCTTTTTTTCATATGGGCTTTAAAACTGATTTCATAAAGTGTTCAATTTCAAAATGAGCTACCCACCACTCTAAAGTGATGGCTACTCTTGCAACATGAGCAGTAGCACAAAATTAACTCTAACTACGGTGTGAAATCTAAGTCCTTGGCTAACTCTCAAGTAGACCGACTGGATCAGCGTTTTTCAGCACCCCAGGAAAACATCTCTTATATGCGTCTCAACTGAAAATGTCATTTAGTAAAAAACTGATTTGAGATGTTATTATTTTTTTAAGCTTGGTAAATTCAGATGACAAAATTTATCATTATTGGCCAGACGGCAGATCGCAACAGGCCGACTCACTTAACGCCTCTGAATGGAAGCTACTTTAAAGTCACCTTCAATTTTCAAAAGGCATAGTGTCACTTGAGGTGGAGGTGGAAAACACCTTCAAAAGCCTGTCAGCATCACGTCTTAGGCCTGCATCATAATCTCTCCTGTTTGCTGCCATCCGCCACCTCCATTTTTTTTGCAATTCATATTTATTTCCAGACATCGGGCGCACACATGAAGGCGGCATGCTGGCCTTTATGTCCTGCGAGATTAAAGAGAAGGGAGGAGGTGGGGAAAGAAAACCCAGAAAGTTTAGACGTGGAGAGGCTTTGCTGCGATCAAAGGATGCCTCAATTAATTTTTAGTTGCAGTTGTGCCATTTACTGAACTCCACTGATGAATGGTGGTCCATTTTTTTAATGGCTTATATCTTGAGGACTCATTAAACATGTATGATCCTTAAAACTAAATGTCTGTATGTAAACACATTCTTTTCTCTTCATCTAACAATAAACATGCACTTCCACCGAGTTTATCCCCATCTAAAAAGGATCAGATGACAATCCTCACATTTATGATCACGCTGCATAGCATTAGTGTACAGTTATATGTCAGCTCAGTGGAACAGACTGAGGTGGGTTTCAAACCTAACGTTGTATCTCCAAAGACAAATCTCTTTCATCTGGTGGCGAGGTGAGCATGCCCTCAAACGGTAAACAAAAGAGGAGGCCCAGCATGCTAATTAATGGAAGCTCCAGATTCACGACAGTCTGTTAATTATAATTAGGCGTTTGTAATTAGCCCACTGAAAGAATGGCAGTCTGAATAAGGCCTTCTGAATTGTACCTGTGAGAAGATTAAAAACCGATTGCTCTGTCTTTCTTGCTCAGGCCTCTCCATTTGGCACTGGGGCATTAATCTGGGCAGCTGCTCATACGGTAAACATGAGCTGACAAGCCTGACTAAAGACCTCCAGGCAGTCATCTTTAAAAGGACTCAGATGACTTGATGGTGTAAAATTCAGTTTTATACTGAGCACAAGTGTTTAAACTACTCTTTCAGGGTCCTGCTGACTTGGGGGGGCTTTTCTTTAATATTGGCATGGACAATTCACTTCACGCTGCTAACGCTCAATTTTGTCCAAGGAGGAATGTAGAAAGGCCTATGATCCTTTTATAAACATTAAGTTGACAGGTTATATTTACCTTCAACTGAGTAGCTACTCTATAAGGGTGTAAGACAGACAAAAACTCAGATCTTTGCTCCCAACCCAGATGCACCTTAGCTGTTGATTTACTCTGTGCAATCCAACCAATGGCAGCATTTTAAAGGAATAGTTCCCCATTTCGGGAAAAGTGCTTATTTGCTTCATTACAGAAAAATGAATAGATAGATAACACACTCATATCTGTCAAACATGAGGCTACTTCTGCCAACCAGCGCCGCTTAAAGCTCGCTGCCCAACATGTCTTGTTTGCGCTATAGTGGGTGATTTGATAGCCGATTCCCCCTGCCTCCAGGGATGAGCTCAGCTAATTGTTTCCTGGCAGTAGCTTCACATTTAAAGCACAGATATTGTGTGTTATCAATCTCTTCACCTAACTCGCATCGAGAAAGCAAATTTGTTGTATTTCCCCATAAAATTCTTGTATTTCAACTCCTGTGAAATATTCAGGTTGTGTTATCGTTGACATGTAAACATCGTCCATTTCTCCCACTTCTCACGACATCGCGCCACTTGAGCTCTTATTCTGTGAGTTAACAGTTCCATATCAGACATTTCAGTCACAATTTTCAGCCATCCATCTTGTGATGGTGGTTCTGCCTTGTGCCATCTCTTCGTGATAGCCTTCTTAAAAGCTGCTAGAGAAACATGCATGACTTGGGTATATCATAGCCCAGAATTTGGACTATAACTGTATGGACATTTCCCCAAAACTGTACAATTTCCGGACATAGACAAAATACATGGGAGTGGTTTACATTTACTGCCCCACATTTCCTCCAACATGGCTGGACAACAGACAGACATTTGTTTGTAATTTGGGGAGTAATAAAGGATCTGATTACATTCTTCCAACAATGTTCTCTCCAAGTACGCGAGGATGTTGAAGACTGTTGTGTCCTCCAGATATTCAACCATTCATTTTTTTTTTTTTAATTATGTTTTATTGTTACGCACCAAATCACCTAGCCAAATTCCTTGCATGTGTAATGAATTTGGCAGAGAACATTTTCTGGTTTCTGGTTCTGGTTCATTTGTAATTAAAATCGTACACACGCGCCACACAAACAAACATTTGAGACGCAACAAAACCAGATGTAAGGAAAAGCAAAGACTTTGGTACTCAAGGAAGAGACCTGAAGAAAAGGACTGTTTCAGTGAAGGCTGCTCATTTAAAAACTGTAAAGGCTTCATAGACTGAACAGTGGTAGAACTAACCAACAAACACTGACTGACAAAAAGATGATGGCAGTATTCCTGCCAGAAGCCCCCTGTGACCTTTGGTAAACCATAATGATGACTTTTGTCCAAACAGCTTGGCATTCACTGTACACAGTGCAGCTGCACCACTTCCCTCGTAATGACTAACAAATGCAGCGTCAAGCAGACAGAATTCCTTCGTTCCGCAGGAGCCCGTGGTGGCTCTCTGTGGGCAGCCAGGTACATGAAAGACATGTAACGGGAAGAGATCCTGACGCTAGCCTTGTGGCTGCACCGCATTTTCATTCTCATCTTCAAAGACTGTGCTTCTTTTGCACAAGATCAAAATCCACAAGCAAATAAATCTCAGAAAATGAGATGCATACAAGGCACTGAATTCCCTGGCAACTTTCCTCACGATGGGGCATTGATAAACACGGGCTCTTTGATAATTTGCTGGAGCTGATGGTGGTTCCTGGTGTTTTAATATGCTGTTTTTCTTGTCTTTTCTCTGTGCTGTGAGTGTGTGCGTATGTGTGTGTGTGTGTGTGTGAGAAAGAGTGAGTCCCACTTGTGAAAGCCTACCTCACAGGTGCACCTCTGCTTTGGGCAGGTTTAAGCAGAACAGTGACTGTGCTGTCTGTTTGGTTCAGAGAGGTCTCCTGGTCATACGCCGGCATGGAAGGCGCTGAAGACGTGAAAACCAAAAGGGAAGGAGGTTTTACTACACAGCAAAGCAAAGCTCAAAACACACCAGCTTTGGTCAGCAACATCTCGCATAACGAGTCATTCAGCTCGACGCTTAATAGAATAAAAGGAAAGCCGATTGTCTCACTGCCTCTTGTCTTTATAGCGCCACAACTTAAATCATTAAATATAGCAATAACAGCAAAGTGAAACATTTGCTGCTGTCACAAAACTATTGCAGTATCTTGCTTAAGTAGTGCACATGGATCACAATTGCCTAGCTAACGAGACTCACGGTCATTATCTAAATCAACCCTAGCCATGGTTTATGGGAACCATGAGCACAATTTTTCCTTGGCCTCTCAGGCAATTCTGCTAAATGTAATGTAACTCCCACACCAAATAGCCTTTATCGCTGAACCAGCTAGGTGTTTCGTCCAATCAATTGAACTGGTCAGGCACAGCTATATCTATACTAATGGAATTGTATTGGCTCATTTAATGTTATGATAGGATTTACCCTTTGAGGCTAAATAATTAGTAAAGTAAAAACCTGTGCGGTCTAAATATGTCTGAGTAATAATCAAGTTCCAATTTCCATTTACGCGTTTGAACATAAAAAACTCCAGCGGCAGTAAGTGTTACTCTACTTAATCGACATCACCCACACACTGACCGGCCATGCTTTTGACCCCGCTGACCTGATATCTTGGTGGTGAACTGGGTGATGATAGGGGGGCCGTAGCCCTTGGCTGTGCTGGCGCGCAGGGTGAAGGAGTACGTGGAGCCTGGGTAGAGGCCTGCGAACATGTGGGTGGTCTCATTGCCCAACTTCACAATCTTCCCACTCTGGTTGGAGAGGTCCAGCTCCGGGTCAAAGGAGCTCACCGCCTTGTAGGAGATCTAGGAAGGAAGGAAGAAAGGAAATTAATATTTTGATAGTGGCCTCTGGTACTCAGAGCTCAGCTCTCCTCAGCTGAGGAGGATTTGAATTCATACAATGAAAAAGATTTATGTTGGAGGCATCTAAGTGGCTCAGCAAGCTAAAGCATTTTTCTGTACTCACCGTGTTGAGGTTTTCTATTCGATTTTTTAATATCTCTCTCCCCGCTGCACTACTCACCGAAAGCCACAAAAGATATATTTTTTTAAATCTTTTTTTTTCAGTACCTCTTCATGTTCATCTGAATTAGCACAGCTAAATGCAATACTTTAGTATTTCTCCAAACTAATGACAGAATCATCCTCAGCTGTTTTTCATGTATTAAACTAATTACCAAAGTTAACTAAGAGGGTGAACTTGGCAAACACTTTATCTGCTTAACATCAGCATGTTAGCATTGTGATTGTAAGCATGTTAGCATGCTGACATCAGCAAAAATAATATTGGCGCATGTTGCATAATGCAGTCCAACACAACACTTGCTTCTCCTCTGTTGTTCTCAGTAGAGCCAATTGCCACAGAGCAATCTTTAAAAAGCCTGAAGTAGAGAGAAGAAGCTTTCTCTTTCGCTTGTGAGCTTCTGACTTCATGTCAACAAGGCTTTAAGCTGGCATTTCCAACAAAATCATTGAGGCACAGAAGGTACGGAGAGGAACTGTTTCACTGTTACAGCTGGTAGATTGTACACTAAAAGCAGAGCTACATATTTTTCAACCAAAGCTGATGCAAGCTTGTGGTTTCAAGGAGAGAGGAAATAAACTTAATGTATTCCTTTTCCATTAATAAACACAGGGAGCTCTGAAGGGAAGCATTAAGGTGAGTGTTTTTGCTAATATCCATTTTGAATAACTGTAAAGTCCCACTTTAAGAAAATGCCTCTGCTCGTAAAGGAAAAACCTCCATTATAATTCCAATTAAGGAACACAAAGAGAGTTAGGAGTGCTGCATAATTTGTGTCCATCAAGTTTTGAAATGCTTCGAGGCCTTCTCATTTAGTCTTTGTCTCTGAAATGAGTCTGTGATGCCAAATCCTATATCATAACATTTCAGGGAGAGGAATTTGAAATGACTTGTCAACACTGGGCACATGGACAGGTTTTCACAATCATAATGGAACTGACGGGAAAAATAATGGAGAATATTTGAGCAAATTAATTTGGGCTTGCTTGGAGCCATTACTCGATCTGATATATTAAGCTTTTTTAAATTGCATTGGTTTACATTTTTCTATCTGAGGGAGGAAAATGTTGAATTTATGAAGCATTCATAAAATATAAATGCCTGCATAATCTCCAGCACCTTTACTCGTACAATAATGAAGAAGGCTGAATAACTGTTGATGAAAGATGCTGTTACTCAAAGTCCACTTAACCTTTCTATGAAGATTTTTAACTCTCTTAAAAGGACCTACAGTAAATTAGGATAATTTAAATTCAAGTGATTTAGAAACACGGCTGCTGATTTAAAAGGGCGTTTAAGGGTAATAGCATTACTTAATAGCACTGTTGGTTGACTGAAAATACAATTTATTCTTTAATTAATAGTTGCATTTTCCCTTTAAGTTAATGTGATGAACAGCTGTTACTTACCACAGCATCCCTATGATAAAGAAAATGCTACTTCACATTTAACTTGCGTTGCTAGATATGACTGATGTACAGGGAATATCTGGAAAACCTGCAGTATACCTTTAAAGAGAAGCTGGCTCATGTCGGTCTGAAAGGCTGCCAATAAAATTGCATCCGCACATCTTGGTCCAAAAGGAATGGAGCTGAAATCTCTTTGATATCAGGCCTTGTCAGACGTATTTCACTTTGAGTCCTTTGATAATGTCAAATCAAAGCAAGGTCCTGACTTATAAGAAGCAACTTCTGGGGAATACCGGCAGAATACGTTGTGGGTTATTTTCTTAAAGCAGAAAGTCAGACTTCCTAGGTTTGCCTCATCTGTCACCCTGTTTAAGACAGGGTGACATGAATACAAATGCTCTTTCTTACTCTAAAATACATAATGTGATTCTAGGTTATGTTGGGAAATCTATGACGAGGCTTTACTGTATATTAAAACCAGGAAAATTGTCAGCGACTTCTTGTTTACTTTAAATAGACAAATACCTGTACTGTTAAGGCTTTTTAGACACAGACAGAGAGAAGTAATTGCTGCAGCATATGAATATAATAGCCTGGAGTGGGTATTTTATAAAGTGAGACACAGTTGCCTCGACGTAAATATGAGTGAACCCGACAAAGCGGCAGCGCAACGCCATGCCATTTGCTCTGAATGCTTTTTCTTGTACCATGAAATTTTAAAAAGATAAACAACTGAAACATGTTGCTCTCAAAGTGATTAAGTGAGCAGTAAACCTACCGTTTTTATAGACATTGTTTTCCTGCACTCTGCCAGCACCTCTAAGTGCCATACAGCCTATGCACAGGAAACAACATGGGGATACACACTTTTGAATAAACAGGGCCTTTTTTTATGATTCTGGGGACTTTAGGAGTTCCCCGCTTGGTTTGAAATGTCTCTGTGCCGCTAAACGAGAGAGTACATGACATATTTCATACACCTGATGGCATGGCAGTGGATAGAGCAACCGCTACAGCAACCCTGATTGCATTGCCTTTACTCTTCAATCTGTTCTCCTTGTATGAGAAACAGCCCCATCAATGATTGCTAACCTAGTCAAAATATCAAGCGAGAGCAAACGGCAAAAGAGAGAGAATCAACAGACAAAAATCAATCTGTGGGAAAGGCCGGATTAGTTCCACCTTAAGCTGGTTAAGATCAATGTGTACATGTATCGTCTGTGTGTGTGTGTGTGTGTGTGTGTGTGTGGAGACAGTTTCTATTATTCAAAACTCAATGCAGCTCCTGGACAAGGCTGACAGGGCCGTGTGGAGCCTTTTGTCAACATTTGCTTTGTGCTGAATCGAGGCGTGTTTCAGGGTTGTATTTTCCTTAGAGGTCGCCCATGTGTAGACATGTGTGGACAGAAGACAACGGCAGATTGCAGTTGATTCTGTCGTAGTGAAACATGCGAGTGGTGCTTCATAAAGGTGGCTGAGAAGAAACCTGTCTTGAGTGAACCTAACACATTGATTCTGGTTTAAGCTGTTCCACAAATATAACTTTGAGCTAATGTGATTAGTCCAATTAAAGGCTGGTTCAAACAGTCAAGATGACTGCACTTTAAATGACTTTAAAAGGCATGCCTGGGACATCAAGTACAGATTACAGACACATTAAGAAGGTATTGAAAGAGTCGATTGTAGTGACTATGGCCACCGAGGATTCATTAATATACAGTAAACAAGACATAAGAGTCCACAGCCCCGCTAGCGGCTCTGTGAGGCTCCCCATAGAGCTAAATGCTAAAGTCAGCATGACATGCTCACGATGACAATGCTAACAAGATGTTCAGCAGGTATAACGCTTATCATGTACACACCATCTTAGTTTAGTAGCTGTACAGGTGAGTCTGATGGAAATGTGCTTAATATTTGGTCATATACCAAACTATTGGACAGTATTTGACCTGATGATGGTGACGGAGGAAAAGCAAGAGGAGAACCAAAGTTAATACAATTTATCTTAGTGGTGCGAGAGGAAAAGTCAGGGAATCAATAATATCATTCAAATATTGCCTGTATCAAATTTTGTGCCTGTCCATTTAGTAGATGTTTCGATAATTTAGTCTGGATTAAAGCAACGTTAGCCTCCCTCCAGCCATGCTGCTAGCACTGCTAAAATATTATATCACTGTTGCGTAAAGAAACCGACTCAAAGAAACCAAGATATGCACACGATCCACAAAGAGAGAGAAAAAAACTTAATATTGGAAGTTTGTTTCCTACTCTAAGGCGTGTTTAATATCTAACCCTGGTGCAAGTGTACCTCAAACTGTGTGATGATCCCGTAGGTCTGTGCTGGTTCTCTCCACTTCAGGATGATCTTCTCCTCATAGGCACTGCCCTGAATGGACTCCAGAGGAACAGCGCCTGGCACTGTGAGAAATGATCACAGACACATTTCTCAAAAACTGGTGGCAGAGTGGTACTTTTTCCCCCGCTAGAAATAAGTATGAAAAGCATACACAGTAGGATTTCTTATTGATAATCAAGATAAAAATGTTGTCGATAAGAGTTGGATGAAAGCAGCTCCTACTTTGCAGCTTTAGTCGTTTCTATCATGATTTACCGAGCACCTCGTGCTGATGCGCATAAAACAATCAATAAAAGAGCTCTTCAAGGACCTACAGTACACAAATGGCCATGAGCCAAAGGCAAAGACATTAATAGTAATTTGTGAGATTATTTGAAGTCATTGTCACTCACAACACACTCCCCGACACCTTTTACAGCAAACCTGAACACTTTTCACTTATGATAAAAAAATGTGCTGCAAACAAAGATGAACTAGTAACCCCAAGGGAATAGTGGGAATCTTAATCTTTCCACAATGTTTACGTGTTCTCAAATACTGCCAAAGGGATCTGGTCCTTTAACCCTTTCATGTGAATAGCTTTCATTCTGTAAGCAAAACAGAATGATGTGGAGATGTCTTTTTTTATTTTCTCCCAAGATTTATCTTCAACAACGCAACTACAGCTACACTCCGTCTGTAAACTTGTTCCCATGGGACTCTAAAGACACACAGATCCACAGACACACAGAAGTCAGAGAGTGAGAAACAGTTGCTACTTTCAAGTTTCCAACCACAGATATCTGAGCCAGACATGACAAGACTCTCTCTTTTCGTCAGCTGAGCCTGTTTATTATCTGGCGGCCGGGGTTCCTTGAGACTTCTGTAGAGTTCTTTTCCTGTATCTGCTGAGGCAACACGGAAGATCTTTCATCTTCGAAGGAGGTGAAACAACCATATGACACAAAATCAGCTCTCTTGACAAAAAAAAAAAAAAAAGAGTTGGAGAATCTCAAAGTTTTCCTTAATTAATGTAAGTTATTTATGACCAGGTGAGAATTATCCACCCATCCTGAAGATTTACTTTAATAATAAAACATTAGCAGTTTATCCTTTACATAAACTGCCTGGCAAGATAAGGTAAAAATAAATAATATATTACATTTCCAAATTTTTTTTAATTCAGTTGTTTAAATGTTGTGTTTCACGTTATTTTGCTCTCCATAATTTAAAAGATATCCAATCCAGGACCGGTTCACTAAAATCATGTGTCATTCTTCCCAGACATGGACAGGAAGTAACCTTGAATAACACCCACCATCCTCATCAGTCTGAACCTCCAGCTCCGTGCTCTCCTTGACCCCCTCTGAGTTGCGTAGCACCAGCTTGACACTGAGGTTGGTGAAGGGCGTCAAGTTGTGGATGGTGTGCTGAGGGTCACGGCTCTGAGTGTCATAGCACAACTCCTCGCGGGTCTCCTCCTTGCCAGCCACCCTTGACCGGTACTGGACGGTCAAGTTGTAGCTGTAGCAGCGGGTCACATTGTAGCCCAGAGGCATCCAGCGCACTGTCACCTGTTTGGACTGGATGTCCACCACTTCTAGCCTTTGTGGGCCGTGCATTGGCTCTGGCAGGGTGAAGAGAGAGAGAGAGGAGTGTGAGCATACATCAAGGTAATCAATTAGGCTATATGAAATGGCAGGTAGTGCAAGATAGTTTCAATAAAATCAAGGAAATTACAGAGGTCTATGCCGGGGCACAGAGAAGGCGGTATTCCTTTGAGTCAAAGAAACACTTGAGACCCGGTCAATACTTTTTTTTTAAATATTGAAATACGATTCCCTCTGTTTGGAGTTCATATTTCCAGAAAATATTTTACACTTTCAAAGCCACCGCCCGATACGGCGCGTTGCCATATCCCAGCACCGTTGCTAACTCGGTCTCACTGCAGCTGCACGCACCGAGACACCACAGGTCTGTTGGTGGAAACCCTCAGCAGGCGGTGTATCATCCCTTCAGAGCGTGCCGTTCCCCTGCTTCGACTACCTTGTCCTCTGCCTTTCCCCTCTCTCTTTTCCATCTCGCCCGGTGGCGGTCAGCTATTAGCACCATACTGATACAGAGTCAGCCAGCCTGCCAATCCAGGCAGGACACAACCCCCACTACCATCCTATCACCTCTAATCACATAGACGCTGTTTCTCCTTGCCTTTTCTCTTCTACTTTCTCCATTTTCTCCCCTCTCTTTCCGTCCTTCCGTCTCCTCTCCTCTCCCTGCACCTCTTTTCTCTCCATTCCCTTTAGTATTTCCTCTCTTTTTCTGTGGCTCTCACATCTCTCTTTCTCCTCATCTCTTTTCTCTGCTTTCCCCGTTTATTTTCCCTCCCTCTCTCTCTCTCTCTCTCTCTCTCTCTCTCTCTCTCTCTCTCAATCTCCTACCTATGGGAGGAAAGCAGCCCAAGCACAAGGTAATGGGATCAATTTCCATTCCAGGTTAAATTCGCAGTCCATTTCTCTGGAACTTAACACTTTACCACCAATTAGGAAGAGCCAGGGCTCAATTTCCCCGTTCCCCAGGAGACACAGTCCAGCAATTCAGAGGCAGCCACGGCAGCCATGTTTAACATTCTGGAGGTGCATGGGGGGGAGACTGGACTGGAGCTCCAACATGCTGTTCATTTCTACAGGTTGTACAAAGGACATGACAAACAAGCAAGAATCTGTGTGGACAAAACAGCTGGCATCCTTTGTATGTGATGCCCACTTCAATGTATGAGACGGCCTATAGAAAGATAATGTCCGACTGCTTTTGTGCGACTGGTTTTATTGAACATCCTATATCCTAGAAAATGCACAACATTTGAGACAACACTGAGAATAAGTTCTGCGTATAGCGCTACTGAAAAGCCAGAATCTTTTTTTTTTTTTACAAGAACATAGGTCATATAACCTGTGACATGAAAGAAGAATATACGAGTGAGAAAGGATGGTGCAAGAAGAAAAACAGTGAGAGAAAATAAAGGCGCCTGCTTGTTGAATGAAGAATGCAACATTTTGAGATTTTCACATGGACAAACAAAGGGATTTGATCTCTCCTCTGCTTTCATAGCGTAGATGAAACAGCATTAGAAGGGCTAGAAGGAGGCAGAGGGAGGATTGTTGAAGACAGATGGGGAAAGGGATATCAATGTGCAGCAAACAGCACATCAAGCATACACGAACGGCAACACATGATAAAAGTATGTCAGGAAAATGGGAAAAAATATATATCTTTCGAAAAGGAAAAGAATGGTAGTGAGCTTCACTTTAAGATAGAGGGATCACTATTGATCTACACAGAGTGAAACAAACCACTCAAATATTTTATTAGCTTTTAAAACAATTTAAACAATAGCTGAAAAGAACTACATATTTTACTGGCAGAGAGTGCGTTATAGCTTCAATATAAGTGATTCATATTCTTTGAAAAAGCTTTCTGCAATGCTGTGTAGGAGTATCCCTTTGAATATGTCTTATCTTCGATAAAGGATATTCTAGTAGTACCGACCTCCACTGGTTGTTAACATTTTAAAGAAATGTTAATCTTTGTTAAAGACCGGTATATGCAAGACCTTCAAAGTGATCAGCAGCTATTCAACACACGTGAAAACAGACAATAAATGAGCCTTGTAGCAAACAACAGTAGACGGATGAATGTAATAATTCACAAAGAGATCTGCCATTTTAAACTAATGTGATCAAACACACAAAAATAAATTGATTCTGACACAGCACTGGGAAGAACTGGAGACGGAAAACAGGCCTCTTCAAATAGGTTGCAATGTCGGGAAAGCCATCCCAAAAATAGAGGTTTAAACCTCTTTATTTGTGGAACTATCTGTTGGCCGCACTCAGTAGGCAACGGTTACACTAAAAGCACAGAGAATTGCAGGGTGGCCAGGCACAGAAATCAAATTAAACCAGACGCTCTCAAAGTGACAAATGCACCAAAGTGTGAATCTCACAGACGTGCACGAGCGGCTAGGAGGAAGTCTCATTTCTGAAGCGTTCAAGGAGAATGTCACACTTCCATCTTTGTGGAACATCATGGATGTGGATACACTACTCCCTAATTCTGGCCAGTGGAGAGATGCCAACATGAATGGGAATCATTTGTGAAAAATATGATTGTGGAGAGAAAAAGTCGATATTTATTCATATTCGTCTTTTTGGCACTGGTGGTGGACGGATATATTTGCTAGTGCGCCAACAGTAATACTGAAGGTACATAAAGGAATATTGGCCATTTAGTAATCAGCTCTTATGGCTATTCTATAGCCTCTCCCTGGAGTTTTGTTGAGAAAAGGCTAATTGTTTGTTACCCCTTCAGCTCCCTGTGGTGCAAATTGCCAGCTGTCTGAGGATGGCAGTAAAATGTGAGGAACTGTGGCGGACGCCGAATCACAACTTGTGCCCCGTGACTCAAAATTACATCATCTGTTTTCATGAACAACAAGGTGCCTCATCTATTTCAGAGCCTGGTCATGGTTGACTTTGAAGACAGAGAAAAGGGAAAAAGAAAAAACACCCTGTACCCTCCTCCCCCGCTTAATCTCAAATGAACGGGTCCAACGAATGGCTGATAGCCTTTATAAATCCTTCCGTGCAGAGATGGGAGGGTCTGCAGCCATTTTGAAATAGGCCCATAGGCCCATGAATGACAGCTGACGAGATGAGCCTATTACCCCAGTCTACTGTGACTGCTAGTTTCGTTTTATTGACCGAGCAGTAAGAGGCTCAGTATCAAAGGCACAAGCATAAATCACAACAAGGAATAACAAGGCTATCTCTTGAAATCCATAGTATTTTTTTTTTACAATTCTCACAAACTATCACTGAGGGCAACATTGGGGTGAAAGTACTAAAAAATATGACTCTAATATCCAGTATGGCATATATTTCTAGTGGAATAGAGTTATAATAATGGCTATGAAAGCATCCCTCAGAGCAGGAAATTACAGAGGGCACACAATGAGATCCAGTGAGAGCCAGATTGGTATTCCAAGCGGTGGACAAATTATCACCTGCCCCACACTCGCCGATATAATTGAATAATTTGAATTTGACATTTACATAGAACTATTAGTGATGTCATTACAGCGTGACATTTAAATAATGTTTTTAGAAATTATCAGCACGTTATTGCCTCTTGTTAATTCGAATGGGCCCTGCATACGCGGTACCACGGCCGCAGTGATAACATGATTTCCAAAAAACGTGAAGCAAAAACAACAAATAACCGCATGTTGCAGCCGTCTGTCCTAGAGGGGGCCTCAAATGGTGCACTTAGCCCCTGGGTAGAGCGGGACATTAGTCCTGGATGAAAGGAAACAAATTGGGCATGTCCGGAGCACAGCCACTTTACTGCGAGACAAGTGTGAGTATGTGTGTGTGTGTGTGTGTGTGTGAGAGGACAATGTGTGTTTTCTAGCGTGTTAACGGTCTCATGTGATTAAAGCGAGTGTCCATACGTGTGCACGAAAGCGCAGATCTGGTTCCTCAGCATCTTACTGGCTAAATGTACAGAAGAACGATTTACTTATCAGATCTTCCTCAGGCTTTGCAGCGCACGAGTCATTCAGAGAGCCCGGATCTTTATCAGATCCACATCGATTAAGAGCAGAAAAGCCTGGTGCTGGCATAAACTTCCATCTCCCTGCTCAGCAAACACAACTGGGACGGGGGAAGAAAAGACTACTTCTCCAATGATTAGAAACCACCGTCAAGTCAATGCGGCTCCTGAGCCGGGGCGCTATCTCATCAGGATGAAACGGTGCTCAGGTTGAGGAGGAGGAGGAGGAGGAGGAGGAGGAGGAGGAGGGAGCTTTGCTGTTTGGAGATGGAAGAAGAGAAATGCGCCGACTCTCACAGGATGGCATGTAGACTGTCGGATTCCGTGCCGGAGAACGGCTGCCGGGGCTCGTCACACGCAGGTGCCTTCGTTGTAGACAGTACCAAAACAACATGACAACGGCGAAGATTAAATTCTCGTCGGAGGGCTGTTTTCATGTGAAGTGTTCCATTCTAGGCAGCGAGGCCTGGTATTGCCGTCACTTATCTCTCCATTGCCGTGTGTTATTCACCCTGTTCTGTTTGAGCTGGGGAGGCGAGCACATTTGTTTGCCTCTTTCTATTACATCTCAGTGATAGCACTGAGGCCATTGAGGTAATGACATGGGTTTTACACTTAGGAAATCATTTTTCATATCCCGCAGAAGCGAGCCGTAATGATAGCTTTTGATAACCGACAATCAAAGCTCCATCACCCTCCTAGAGTGCTGCTCTATGCAATCCTCTGGAGGAAGAGAAAGGGAGGAGGAAGGGGGTTAAGAGGGAGAGATGGAGGGAGTCAATGTGTGTGTGGGGGGGGGGGGGGGGGGGATTGGAGAAAGAACGCTAAGACAGAGGAGGAAGAGGGAAGGGTTGAAGTGCCAAGGTTTTTGTTCATCAAATGCAACAAGTCAAGCCAGGCCTTGGGGTTTGACGCGTGTACACATGTTATAATTGATAGCACTTTAAAGGCACTGTACATGGACCTCTTGTGTTCTAATGTCACCCTCTACGCCCATTACAGTCAGAGACAAATGTCCACATGCTCAGGACACACACACACACACGCATTCTGCCCATACACCTTGGAGGCGTGGATAATCACAAGGATTTATTGAATGGTGGTGGTCGCTCCTCACTCTATCAAGTCCTTCTTTATAGGCCTCATGATAAATGGGACTGCCATGACGGGTGAGAATGAGGGGCGGAAGGGCCCACGAGGTGCTGGATCGAATTGAAACCACAGAATGAGCCCCGGCGCTGGGCCGGGCTCTGCTGCCACCTTGTCTGATGAACCCCCTGAAGCTGTAGGGGTGGAGATGAATGGGTGAACGCTTTCCTTCTCACAGGACTGAATAGGAAGGGAGCGATAAAAAACATGAGGGGGAAAGTAAGATAGACCTTACCAGCACAGGAGGATGATGCATGACAAGACCCAAGACTGTCCAGGCACACCAAGTCGGTGCTCGTCTTTGTTCATGATTGATCTTACTGTTTGCTGCACTAAAAAAAGCCAACAAGCTCAAATGTCTAACAACCAATAGGTCATTTTTGCTTCCCTCCCTTCCTCATAGCCTCATTTTTTGTCAAATCTACGTAAACAAAAGTCGTGTTACATTAGCTATGACCAGTTTCTTTATGCACACTAGCCTCCGATATACAGACGACAATCAACTACATTTTCTTTGATACCGGAGAAAATGTTTTGATTGGATGATTGGGAGACGAGATCTAAAAATAGAAGGAGTGCCTTTCTTGCTTGATCTCTAAACGGGTACCTGTACGTATATCCTCACTGGACATCGGAGAAATGTTTGTTACTTGAAAGAGTAGGTTCTGCAGATTCCAGTAGTATATGTACAATGCTTGTGTTTCTGTTCCTGATTAATGACACAGGAACAAGGATGCATTTATTTATGCAGAATACATCAATCTGGTGCTCATTATCAAAACCCATAAAAAAAAAACAGTAGATACTGCCACTCACACCGCTATTGCTTCCACTGATGATCCATATATACACTGTATATTTGCAAGGAATCTGTAATTTCATGAATTAATAATGGTTACTTACTCCCATCATGTTTTGCATCACACTGGGAAAGTGCAGTAGTTTAAAGCCCACTAAAGCTAAACGGGGTTCTACAGTTAATTCATCATGACGGCAGCATTTAGTGGGGTGGAGATGAAGTAAGTACTGAGCTGCAGAGTACAACAGTGAAGCACTAGCCATTGGTAAAGACCTTTCTACAAGAAGCAAAAAAACCTAATTCTGGTTTGCTTCAAATACCAAGTCATAAAAAGCTGCACTTGTCGATTGCAGTATGAAAACATTTGATTAAACAACAAAAACAAACTGAAATGGAATATATAACTCAATAAGTAACAGGGTATTTTCTATCACTGACCATTTAGAAGGATTAAAAGAACAAAGCGACCAAGTCTGGCTCGGGGGCAAAAGGTGAGTCCACCAACCGGATGAAAACAAATGGACAGCCAGTTGATGGGAAGAGCAGAGGCAGCGAAGGTGGAACTGGTTAAATCAATCTTTTATTTCGTTTCCGCCAATATGCTGTGCGGTGATTGGGGTCAGAGTGACAGGCAGACATGACCCCCCTCTTCCCCCATCTATCTTAACACACACACACACACACATGCCCACACACTCATCTCTACCGTCAGACCAGGCTTTGTCTTTTGTGTTCAGGTTCCCGGGGAAAACGCCTGTGGTTAGGAGCTTACGCACAGGAAGAACACAAGCCCTCATTTACCGACGTGCATGCAATCTCTACGGGAGCAGTCGGAGGTTACCAAGGTGATTCTTCAACTTCAACACTCCCCAAGATGGCCCCGTGTGGCATTGTCATTTGTCGCCCAAAAACCTACATGTGTCGCACTCAACTCAGGGTGTTACCCGGAGTGTAAATCAAAGTGAAGCGCTTGACTTTGTGAAATGCTCGCCGCGTTCTCTGAGCCACCTACTTAGGAGATATATGGGATCTAAGATCTAGCTATCTAGGTGGGGGAATACAGGATATAAATCGCAGCCTCCCTGACATTCCTGTCCTTTAGTTGAGGAGGAGACACACAAATGTTCTTGAGTTAGAGTTATACAACCAGACTGAATGAGTGCTTCCTGGATGCCTAGCAAGGGGAATGGGACATCTATAATTCAGCAAAAGGATGGAGAAAATCTGTGACAAAAATTACAGCAGATAGGCCATGAATAATTAAACACGAGGAATAGAAACATTTAAAGACCTTGAGAGGTGTTTCAGTTCAAATTTGAAAAACAGCCGAAAAAAAGGATCCTGACAAGCCTGACTAAACTTCTGCTATTTATCATTCTCTTGAGGCTTAAGAGTTGAGGTTACAAACAAACCTCAATGATAATTGTTTGCGAGGAGCTGAAGAGGCAGCTCCGGAGTAAGAAGAGACTACGCTTACATGGATGTCACCAGAGTATTGTTTGTGCACATCTGTTATCAAGAGTCTCAGTTCTTTTCGTGTTTGGGGAATAGATAGATGGAGATGAGGGAAATGATAATAATGAAACGGCTATAAACTGAGAGTCTCTCTCGCTCTCTGTCTCACTCTTTTCCAGCAGCAGTTGTTTGAAGACTTGTCCTTGAGAAGAATACAATTTGCCTTTTGCAGAGCCAATATCATAGAACACAATTTGTCATTCTACTTCCGATTGCCTGTGATGATAAAAAAAACCCTCCTAGGCCCTCACATAACCTTCCTGCACATCAAAAACTCAATCTACCCTGTTTTTCTCTGACTGACAAAAGAACACACATTCAATGGGCCTCAAACCGAGGCTTTTCATTCGCCTTGCGACAATATATATAAACCCTATAGGTCACATGACAGCCAGCTATTGTGGGTGACAAACCAGACCAATGTTATCTGAGATGGGTAGGTGAAGTGGCTTTCTATTCATGCCTGAAGGCAACAATGGTGTTAATTAGACTCATCAAACAGAGCAAACATTTTCCTTTTAGACCCGCACAGACAGATGTGCTCAATCTCAGCCGTAAAAAAAAGAAAAAAGGAACCATCATAAAGGGTTAGACCTCACTGAGGCCAATTGTAGAAGGACAGTGCTATAGAGGGGAAGAAATAGCAGATATAGGTGGCAGATCATTCTACCTTTGTTGATCAAATGTTAGGCTTTGGTTAGAAAAAACTGGGGAGGCAAAATATACTGAAATTGTAAATAATGTCAGCTGATGGTTAGCAGGCTAACAATAGAGTCCGACAGCTTGAAAACTACACAGCTTTCTTGTAAACAGTACATATTGTCAACTCACATCTTTGGACTTATAGTGACAGCTATGCATCCTTCCTCTGCTTCTATTATTCCTGCAGTTTCAGGATATATATATACACACACACAACGATAAGAACAATCAATTCTTACTGAAGGAAAGGTCTGTCACACCCTTGCTTTCACATTGTCCAGTTCAAAACAGGTGAAATGTGACCAGTGAATTTGCCAGAGCCCATTAGAGCTTGGTTTGTTGACAACTTAAAAATACGTTAGGAAAAAGAAAAAAGCCTTTTATACTGAAAAAATGGCTGAAAAAAAGGAATGACTTTAACCTACTATTATTCATACGTTAGATAGACCGATTCCATCATGCCCACCATGCTTATACAACAGAGTGTGTGATTCACAAACTTCTATTTTCATGGTATTCTTCAGACAGGATTTCTATGGATAATACCAGTCGGTCGGCACAGGGCCGCTTTCATGATTCAGGTAATGTGTTTCATTCTATGTAGAATAACTTCCTCGCGGTACACTGCACCAAGATTGTACAGCTCACACCTTATCTAGTTGAACCAATAAAGGTATGCGTCATACTAAGTGACACAATGTTCAGAAAAATGGTTTAAAGGATCATTCTAGCTATGGTGAATATTACACTTCCTAAGCTATTCTCGCTAACATTCCCCTACATAATAAAACTGTCAACAATTGATCGATCTGGTTTGTATGTCTACATGAAGGACATCATTTCCTTATCAAGTACCTTATTTTACAGGTGCTATAAACGGTATTCAGAGCATATCTAGTGTCTTCACATGGCTTTCAAAATGGACACATCCTACCTGAGGGGGAAGCGGACGGGGCCGCTATACTTCCGGAAGGACGCCATGGGTCGGGATCGCGTTATCAGCTGTAACCGCTGTATGAGCGCAGTGCAGAGCGGTGGCCATTAGCTAGCCAGAGAGAGACTCGCATGCACTAAAATAGTGAAAAGGTAGCCATTACTAATCTATATATTTACTTTGCAAATAGTTGTTTGTTGTGATATTAATGCTCTAAGTCCTGTGTATAAAACATTGAATTAATTCCATAAAAACTAGTTACGATTAGTAACCAAATGCTCTTTCTGGTAAAAATGGTGTCAAGTGGCGTGCCAGCAAAGACTATGGAGAGTTCTTGGAGAGCTAGTCATGTTAGCGTTGTAGAGAATTCTTTCTACTTCAACTGGGAGCTCTCTGCTTGAACATTTTTAATAAAGCCTCTAATGCACATACAAACATACAGCTCCTTTTATCCACCGTAAATGAAATGAAATCGACTCTTACTGCATACGCAATGAGAGCTTTCTGAATGCACAGGTGTATTTAACGAGATATTCTTGACTAAAAATGACCTTTCATGAAGTTTAATAATTGCTTTGCTTGGTAAAGCCAAACACACTAACTTTGTTAAGACACACATCATCTTGGAAAACCTCAATAGACTTAGATTAGAGTCTAACATTTTATATTAATGGTGAAAATTAACATGATTTTCTGAATACATCTAAATGTTTGCAGGATTTTTCATAATGGGAAAGAGCGAGCTGGAAAACATTCGCACTTGTCCATTAAGTTTGTCCCGGCACCAATGTCACCGAGACAAGTTATTGTACTTAGCAAATAAAGTGATGCTACTACCACAACCAGTTTCATGTTGCCAGACACTGGCGTCATTCTCATTCGCATCACAGCAGACCCGGTCTTTCACAAATTAACCAGGAGGCCAAATGCAAATAACCAACCTTGGTGTGGGTGAACATAATTGCGCAGCTCCTCCCTACTCTCCATTGTTATAAACGAGTGCTAAAGCAAGAGCTGATCCCTGATTAACGCTCATCCCCCTGTGTTTAATAGCCCTCCGTGCAACAGAATGGCAAAGTAAAAACAAACAGATGAGACTGCTCCCACGTGGTACCGGAGCGCAGATGGAGAGGACTTATAGACGGAGATGTGGACTTGGCAGAGGCTGGAGTCTGAGCAGGTGTTTGGATCCAGCATGGACATCATGTACTGCCATTTTTTAAAGCGCGAGAGAGCCAGGGGGACAGCAAAGGCCAGTGGGTGGAGATGAGGCACACAGGACAGACTGTTCTCCTTCCATGGAAAATGGTGTGAAATTATCTTCGCTGCATTAGAAAGATACTCCGGCTCAATTAACTTCAAATGGCTACAAATAATTGAGTCGATTTATTTAGACATTGTCAAAAGCAGCAAAAGTAACTGTCTTCTGCATATGTGGGTTGAACACACAAATTTGGAGAAAGAAAATGTCCCAAATGCGAGCTTCCAAAAGTGGCGTGAATCCACGTTCAAAACGTGTTAGGGACCTATTGCGATGTGAACACTTTTCCACACAGATCCAGAAGTACAACTGAGACTGCAGAGGAGGAGTTGTTTAAGGCTTGCTTATCTGCCTTCCTAGTGAGGCCTGGAAATGGTTTCTCAGTGTGAGATGGTTTCTCAATAGTGTTGCTGAAATGGAGGGCACCCCTGCTGTGATCCTAGGGCACCACCTGATAAAACAGTGTCTTCCTTCAAGTAGCACTTACCAAGCGTGGAGACCTCTGAAGTGGTAAACAACTTCACACAGGTACAAATTTCACATGGAGGAGCGCAGTTACCAAATGCTTTTTCTCTTTTAGCTTAAACAATGTTCGCCGAGTCATTTTGGCTGCTCGGGAATGAGGCAAATAACAAATGTTAACAAGCTGTGAAATTCAACATCAACGGACGAAAGGCACAAGGATAAGCAAAAGCAAAATGTTGTTTGACTCACTCCGCAAAACCACAAATAACCCCCTCGAGCAATCACAGAGCCTTGGCTAGGACTTTCTTTTGATGTTCGCTAGGAAAGCAATGGAAGTGCTTCATCGGAAACCTTTCAAAGCAGCCCCCTTTCCCCTTTCTTCCTCCTGCTTCTGAATCGAAATGGTGGCGTCATGCATTATACATTCCCTATTGTACAGAAGATTGAATTAAAACATCCTTTGTCATCAGAAACATTGCTCAGTTTGCGAAGTGACCAAGGCATGGCTATGAATAATTATGTGAGGGAGCGCGCTCTAAAGTGGCCGCAGATTTTCATTAGCGCCTCCAGACAGCAGTGCAGGGAGAGGGGAGCAAGTCTCTGGGCCCGCCTGTATCAACAGTGATGTATCACACGGCCCTGTGAGTCTTAACCGTTCAATTAGGAGTGCCGGACAAGATCAAGAGCTGCTTCCTCAAACACACTTCAGGAAGCGGGGCCATCAATCTCCCCGACTGTGACCGGCAGGGTGGCCAAGGGGGCAGGACCCCCTGCAGAAGCCGGGCCTGGCTCAGAAGGCTGCACAGGTAGGGCCATTCATCCCTATCAGGCAGACTAAAAATGAATAAGCCCGTGACCTTCACAGCGGGGGGAGAGGGTTACACCCTGGGCAGGGAGGGGAGAAAAATCTCATTTTCATCAGCATTTCTCTGGACACCAAACAGCATTAGCCTGAGAAAATGCTGAGGCTAGGTTGGTTTTGTTACCCTGAGTTGGCATCCTGGTGCAGCATGGGAATTTAGCTGGTTAATGTTGTGAGAAGGGCAATTTGCACAATATCATCAGGCTTTCCCAAAGCCTTTATGTACATGTTTGAGTTCGAATGCCCACAGTATAGCAGCGACATAATGACCCACATTTCTGGTGCCACTCTACCTCACACATGATATCAATCTGTGTTGCTGATGAATTAAGAAGCGTGCAAGGACTTCAGAGTGAGAATCACACTGAATAAACAAGCAGTTATGAAGTTAACCATGTGGCAGGGTAGTTTTCAGCTCTGTGTCTGGAGCCAGTCATAAATCATGTCATTTATTGTGACACACAGCTGTTCACGATAGCAAGGGAAGTTAAAAGAGTTGATCTAAACTTGTTATTATTCACTGGTTCATTGGCGTTATCAGTATTTCTGTTGCATGTAATGCTTAACAAGTGTGCACATTTATAATTGATCCAGGAGCTCAGGTAGAATACATTACTTAGAAAAAAAGACAATTTTTGTCCATATGCTAAAAATCTTAATGAAGATCTACAGTATAGGTGGAAACTGAAAACAAAGAGGGCTTTGTCTACTACAGAAAAATAATTACCAAAGTAAAATGGCAATGATATATGTTGGGCAATTGTGAGCTGCAGTTATTTGCTTCAAAATGCAGTGAGGCTTTAGAGGAAACACAATGGAGCTTTACCAACAATGGAGCCATGATGAATATTTATCGTATGCTGGGGCTGATTTGTAAAAATAGGAATCTTTTTTAAATGTTTTGTTTGGATGGAGATGGTTCAAACTCAAATACAACAAACCTAAGGCAATAATAATAAATTATTAATTAAAAGCTGCAGGATGAATGAACGGCTTTGACCACTCTTTTTTGCAGAATTGTTACAAATCCCAGTATCTGTCTATTGTCTTCACTTTTTGTTTTCTGTCACAGAGAGTCTTTGTGTGGAACTGTGCATAGAGCCGACAGTGACAGTGAACCTTGTGTTGTTCGGTTTCACAAATCATTTTGTTATATATCAAAAGCTACAAATACTGCTCTTCCCTGGGCATCACATTTGATGTGTAATTAACGAGTCATTCATGTTTAAGCTAGAGCTGAGAGAGGGCTACAAGCCCCGTGTTTTGTTGCAAGGTCTGCTAGAGGAGTAATCTGACTGGATCGTCTACAATAAAAACGTCAGACAAATTTATACCAAGTGAGAAAGAAAATATAGACTTATATGCACCAATAACACAAAACCAGCTCCTATTTTTGTTACAAGAGGCAGTTGACAGTATCAAGTATCACTGTTACACAACATTTAAACGTTGAGTAGCTCCAGATCCACAAAACCAGCCCGAAAATGAAGGAAATTTAAAACGATTGCATGAGAGTCAATGGAGCAGAAACAGATAGCTGTCGGACCCTGGTCAGAGCTGGACGATGCTACATTATGAATGGCACGTCTGCGTTGGGCATTGGGCACAACTGTGCTTTAAGCCTTTTGTGACATTGTGATACAACATAATGTATATATTTCGCTAAAATCCCACTCTGTAAGTAATGGTATGTTTGGCCTCACCTGCACATCTGGTCCTGGCCCTCAGTGGGGGCCCGGGGGCTCCGGTGCCTCCCTCCAGAGGTCTAGTCAGCAGAACGCTGATCTCGTACTCTGTGTCTGGATCCAGGTGGCCGATCTTGTGTGTGGTCTTGTCTACAGGCTGCAGGTCGTACATCGTGCCGGACACAGTGCGGTATTCCACTTCCCTGTCGATGATCGGGCCGTCCCCGTTGATGGAGTTGGCGTTCAGCTGAATCCAAAGGTAAGTGGCACCAACAGCAGTCAGCTGGGGTGGTGCGATAGGCACTGGAGGCTCTGTGGAAACAAAACAATGTTTTGATTGATGTTAATAGAAAATACATAATGGTGAAACGCTGGAAAGCCTTGAAAATACAAAAAACAATTGTGTTTTTAAATTGTGTAAAAAGCACCGGCATTCCCACAAGAAAACTGTGGAGAAATGCTTGTAACACGCAAACAACATGCTCAAAATCAATCTTTTCTTTCAAACAATCAACATCATCAAAGTCCTTGTGAAGCACATGAAGAACTTTTTGATGTTTCCCAATTATCAAGGTACTCAAGAAGAGCCACGTGACAATCAATAGTTCTAGCTTGGTGGGGAATCTCATCATCAGTAGAACACTGAAGCATGCAAACCTTAGCCAATGTTGATCCTATTGAACAATGTATTGATTTAAATCAGAGCACTCTTATGGAAAACCCTCTGTTAATTGAGAACAATTGTAGTTGTCATTTCTCTGATTAAAAGGAATTCAACTAATTCAACTAAAAAACACAATTCAGTCTCCTACAAATGACTTTAGTTGTCATGTGCAGATATTGTGAGAACCATCTTAATATTTTAGAATGTCTTACAAATTGAGGAGCAAGCCATTCTGGGCAAAAATGTCTTTAACTGATCTGAAGTGCAGTTAAAATTGCTTTCAGTTTTAGACCTGTAGTACTGCTATGCATCTGTTTTTTTGATTAGTGGGTTCCTGTTTTGTTTATCTCGTGCACGAGGACTCACATGCGAGTGACGCGGTACAAATTCCTGACACTGTCTCACTGAACGGTTACCTCTTAAGATTTGCTGCAACGCATCAGCAAAGACAGGGAAGAAGAAGACTGCAATTTGGTAAATATGGATGTAAAAAATGCTGAACAAAAGATAGTCTTTGCAAATGTTTTATAAGGACGGAGATGCATTCGTCACGTTTGCTAGACCTCCAAAACCTAAACAAGCCCTCAGGAAGAAGGCAAATTTGACATAGTGGCGAAACCGTGGAATTACAACTTCCAGGTCCGTCACGTGATGCAATGGGGGCCAAAAAAACAACAACTTTCCGACAGACGCTTCCTTATAATTGGGATCTTCTCATCAACATTTTATTCTACATGTCTCAATTAAAATCTTGCCGCAAATTACCCGTTTTAAGTATTATTGACTCTGAGTCACATGACTACAATTCCGTAAAACTTCGACAGAACTGCAGGCTGCTGAACTCGGTGCATTGAGGAGAGGACAGGAGAACTGCTTGGGGTTCAGAGGGTGCAGCATTGACATGAAAGCAGCATTTTCATGTTGCAGCTTGGAACATAATTATCTTGAGTATTTTAATCAATAGCAAATCATATTTCATAAGATAATCACATTAAAAAACCTTGATTTGTAAAGTAACTAGTAGCTACAGCTGTCAAATAAATGTAGCGCACTAAAAAGAACAATGTTTCCCTCTAAATCACAGTTGAGTGGAATTAAGTACAGTACTTTTTGTAAATGTGCTGACATGTTGGTATTGATGTTCAAAAGCGCCAGGCAAGAGTAGACAAAGAGTGTAATTCTGAGATTTAGACACTGTTGTCCCAAACAGACTAATGATTGCACTATATTTCAAACAGTTTCAAAGTGTTTTGTCATCTGTGTGTTGCTGCCTTTGTGTCAACCAGACTTACTCTACAAATTTCAAAAGATAGAGACCTTCACAAAATCATTAAAGGTACACAATTACAACAAATCATGTTATTTTTAAATAACAGGAAACTGTAGTCTTTGATCAATAAAAAAAAGAAACATCTCCACAGACTTGATAGTACAAATATTTTATGAAGTTAACGTTCAGAATAAATATTGGAAACGGAGACATTTCTGGTCCATTTGAACCTTCAATGTGTCAGAAATGTAATTTAAAGTTCTTCAATACGAGTTTACATCTTTCAGACAAATGTGGTGTTCAATGACAACTTAAAGATTACCTTCTCTCTGTTACGTCACCAATATTTTTTTTTCAAACTTGCAGAATTGCATTATTATATAACCAGGTAAGGGGATGCCCCCGAAACATTTTGAGGCGAGGTGTAATTAAAAACTTCTAACATCTAGAAGAATAGTTTTATACCTTTATTTTTTTAAAGTCACATTTTACAAAATGCTTGTTCCACGTTCTATTTTAAAAAGGACAGGCTTAACCATCTCACAATGTCTTCCTGGTGCAACCACAAACCAGCAAGTCAACAAAGAGCTGTGACTCACAACCAAGGCATTACTTAGGAATCTACCCTTGTCACGTACTACAATAGTCCCAGAGGCCGCGGTGAGTAGCTCTAATGAGCGCACACACATGTACCAGAATAACGGCATTAGTCGTCTGGCTGCTTCTCATGCAGTTGTCATGGGGAGGGACATTAGGGCTGAGGTGTCCTTCAGAGAATTGGAGGCTCTCCCTCAGCAGATGGTTACCCTACGGTGACCTAAGTCGCAGGTCCCTAAACTCCCACTAATCCAAGCTCCGAACAATGTTGCTGTCAAACATCACCTGAAGTGAACCAGCTTATCCGGCAGGTCTTCTCCCGGACTTACACGCAGAGCGCCAGTCTGGGTGTTGGTGCCAGACAAACACAATGAGGTGATCCGAAATCTGGCTTCAGCCATTGGCTTGTTTTGATGGTCTTTTATGGTCCGTTATGTCTTAAAAAGGGGTTTAACTTAGTTAAGTGGCAATTCACTCAGATTCATTTAATTAATGAATGTTGGTTTCAGAGGACAGAGACCTCAGGTTTTTAATGTCGATTATAAGACCAGATGTAATGTATTCTATCGCTTAACAATCATATTTACTCATTAAAGAACTAAATTAAAAGTAAGAACTTTATAAAAGAACTTACTTTAAGTACAACTGAGAAATATCACAGTCCTTTTTAATAAAAGCAGTCCTACATCAAAAGGAGGCGAGTGTCATGTAGGTTGTTACCAGATTATATTGACACATTTGCCAACACACTCACTCTGTGACACCTTGTGATCCAAAACATGACAAAGTTTCAAGCTGCTGGCTCAGACATCACTGATTCACAGGGTGAGACACTCAGCAACTTAACACAAAATTCGACCAACTAACATCCACCAAAGTTATAATACTGTATCGAATGACTATCTGGTTTTGTCTGTATTGTCTTCTAGGATTACCTGTGACACCAGTGTCAAGACTGTGGGATAAAAATGTCCGAGGTAGCAAGCAAGAGCCCTTCAATCATTCAATTAATCCTCCTTTTCTATAGGGAACATGCTTTTTATGCACTGCAATGCATAGATGCCGCTGCTGTCATTCAATCCTATTTTGCACTTCACTTGAGACAATTTATATAACAATACCACTAAGCATCGTGATGTATTAAAGCAATACGCATTTCATTTAACTTTGGAAAGTTACTGCTTCACAAAAGCAACAGCAGCTTACGGTGATGAAATAATTCCTGTAGGTGCGGTAATCCTCTGTTCAACAGCCACCACAGACGCACTGAAAATAACGGATTACCGGTGTGAAATACACTCAAGTGCTGGAACACTTTAGGATATTAACAAACTCAATTCCCACTGTTTAAGCTTCGCAGCAGTGGGGCTCTGGAAAGGGCTCCGTGCTGGCTGGAGATGGGTGACGGTGTGCAGATGACAGTGGCGGCCATATGCAAGGGTCAGCGAGCAGCTGTTGTCATGATGTTGACCAGACAGGCAAGCGGCCCGGCGACAGCTGCGTCCTCCTCTACCGCAGCACCTGCCTGCCTGCCAGAACACAAATGCACGCTCATGCACATGTAATGAAAAACTGTCGCATTGGCAATGCACATGGACCCAAAGCCGATAGACATGCTAACCGTCATACTAGGGCTGAAACCGTTTATTTCTTTAAACTAAATTTATTGCTCTTTTACTGTGTAAAAAGTGAGAAAACTGTGAAAAATGCTCATCATATTTCCCAGAAATCAGTGGTGGTGGCTTGACGATGTTTGTTTTTTTAAACCAACAGTCTAAAACCCAAATATTTTTTAAATTTACAATAATATGACACAAAGGAAAACAGAAATCCCCACATTTGACAAGCTGGAACAAGTTATTTTTGACCTTTTTTGCTTCATATATTACTTAAAATTATTAAAACTAAAGTTGGTAGTTTTAATAAAAAACAACTGTCATATTTGCTCAAACTGTCACTATATGCTGACACTAGTACATGAGACAGATAATCTACACTGCCTTATTTTAGTGCTACTAAAGGCAATTGCAAGATTCCACCGAGCCTGAAGGAAAACAACCAATCAGGGCCGCTGAGTCTCTCACGCAGCTGCCAATCACTGCTTGTGAAGCTCATGAACTCCGATCAAATGTCAAACTAGACAGCGCTGATCAAATATTAATCAAGGAACCTGTAACTGCATGGCCTATTTGTCGCCTTAAATGTTTTCAGAAACATATTTTAGTGTATTGTTTAGCTGTAAAATGAAAGTTTGTCAAGCCAAAACCAAGCAGAAAATCTAATTTTACAGCTAAAAAGTTCACAATAATAATTTCCTGAAAACATTTGAGGCGAGAAATAGGCAATGGCGATGGAAAATATTGCAACTACAATTGGGAGCACTAAAAGGAGTCAGAAGATGCACATTTGTCACAGATTATCTGTCTCAAGTACTACTGTCAGGATATAGTGACAGTTTGAGCAAATATGACAAAAAGTTAACTGTAGCTTTATCCAGTTCTTAAAAATGTCATTTCATTTCCTCCCCATTGACAAATACAAGACATTCATTAATGATACATGCTTGTACAATTCCAGGCACACACACACACACACACACACACACATCTTGCCACCCATTTGCCATTCACCACACAGAGAGCAATAATAAGAGCTGCTACTCTGCTCTGTTGTTAGACTCTTTATAAATCCTTATTTCATTTGCGCGTTACATCCACCGAGCCTCCCTTGCTAAGATGCAAAAGGTCCTCATTACGTTGTGCGCTCTCCTAATTGCGCTGCTAAGGGTAAGGAATTGATCCGCTCCTGATAGGAGAGAAGAGGTGGCCACGGGAAAATGACGAGCTTGCCTAGTTGGCCTTCGATTTTTGGTGGCTTTTCTCATTAGTGCTGACACGGCCGCGCCTTGGCAGCATTGAGTCGGTAGCGTGGCCCAGAATACTATGTATGGAGCATAGCGGGCTCTTTGCGGGCTCCAGGTGATTCTAACCAGGCCGAGAAAGGAGCCAGCACTTGGACAGGGAGTAATTATCCCCCTTTCAGAACCCCTGGCTGCACTACAGGAGAGCCCATCACAAGGGGGTGGGGGGGGGAGGGGGGCACGGAAAAGGGCTGGCCCAATTGGTATGGCGCTCTGGAAATACATGCAGTACGCTTTCCACATAGGCACATAAATCTGACTGAATGCTGGCATGAAAGGGAGAAGTGATTATCTGGGATAATCAAGCATTCACTCTCCTCATGTTGAAGAAAAAAGCAAAAAAAGGCAGTGTATGGTAATGAGTGGAGGAGGGAGAGCGAGCTGGTGTGTGACTGTAGCAGGCTCATAATCCACAGAATCGCTCCGTGGTCACTCCTCCAAAAAAACGAGTCACAGAAGCGGTGAATACACATTTGAGGAGGATTTACGACTCAGACACATTGCTAGGAGGGTTAAGCACTTGTTTTACGACTGGTACGATAAGAGGAGATATCAGCCTTTTTTTTATGTGTGACACTTATAACCGTGAAAACGCCTCTTTTCTTCCTGCGACGAGTTGGCTTATGTCGGAGTCACCGAGGTGTGAAAATCTCTGCAGAATTTAAAGCAGGATGCATTAAAAGATTCGATAACTGTCTAAATCTAGAAAATTATTTTTAAATATTTATGACAATGGCACTTTACACTTAACTGGTTTGTCTTCAGTAGAAATATATCTAGTAACACACTGAAGGCAGCGATCAGCAAAAATACTGCCGTCTAGCGAGTATGTGTAAGTGCGAAGTTGTGCGAGTGATTGTGTTGCTGAATTTATGCACGAGTCTGGTTTTGAGTGCCTCCAGTGTGTCAGTAAATTTTCTTTGAGTACACCACTGAAACCCACTGATACACTCGGGCAGAGAGACTTTATCTCCCTCTTCACTCTGCTGTGTCTGGGCCCGGCCATTCTCGCATGATTGACAGACCTCGATCTGGACAGCCAGGATTAAACCTATCAATCACATAAAGCTTGGAGACAAAAAAAAAAAGAAAGAAAGAAAAGAAAGAAAAAAAAAATCAGGGCAGTAAATTCAATTGAGAGCACAGGGAGAAAATTGAGGTGAAGAAATATAGAAGGCCATTACCGGGCTATAGGGCTGCAGGAAAGTGAGGCCTTGCAGGATTTAGTTTCAGACGACTCCATAAATTCATATCAAATGACTGCAGGAGTGAAATATCAGTGCGGTTACTGTAAACCCTTTGTGATCTTTTAGGTGGAATTGTGCTCAGTCAAGGACAGCCTTTTCAGGGGAAGTATCAAAGTTCTCTGAATGACAAATCAACATAAAAAGCTAGTATTTTTAGTATCGCCTTAGAGGACATTTTCATCTACAAACATCAACAACAACAACAGGGTTTCCTGTTTATCTCCTGTTGACTTTGCTGTATGCACAGAGGTCATGTGTGTGTTAGTGCAGACAGACGGCGTTTGTGTTTTTCTCTCTGCTTTGGGACCGATACTCACGTTTTATGGTTAGTTCCCCATAATTGGACACTCCAACCCCTTTGTCTGAGTGGACGATGCAGCGGTAGCGGCCCGAGTCGCCCTTGGTTGTGTTCTCTACGTCGAAAGTGCCTATGAAGCGCCGGTTGTTCCAAGGTTTAGTGGCTTTCATCGGGGCCTCCCGTCCACCGATGCCCTGTTTGGAACCATGACAAACAAACAAGTAAGCCTACAAAATGGTTTAATAAGCAAAGTGACCTGACCTTGTGTGTTTCAGAAACTCTGGTCGAGTGTGCTTGTTGCCCGTTTTTGCTGTGCTTTTGTTTGTGTCCCATCATTCCCATCGGTGGCTGATGGTAGGAATACATTTATCACACAGGAATGCGCACACACACACACAAACACGCAGTGGGCCCTCCCCAGCTGTCACCCCTCACAGCAGGCAGATGGGGGACATTTGTTCATTAGAAATATTTCTTCATTACTGTCATCGGGGGACTTCACTTAATGTTTGTTTTCCAGCTCCTGTGCTAATGAGGACGTGTTTGTTAAAATGATGGAGTACCTGGCAGAGGACCTTTACCCAGCGTCATGCTCCCACTGATCACATGTGTGACAGTGTGCTTAGCAGCTGAGCCGGCAGGGTTATGTCTGCCAGATGCACTACCTTCGCTGCTCAGAACAAGGTCACTTCAAGACTGCTGTGCAGCTCAGCTGTGCCGGATATAGTACACAGTATCCACAGAGCCGACATGTATATAGGTTAAGACCATACTGCAACGATCTGAAACACCTGTAATCCCCTGCATCCCAGACACAGAGGACTCTGGGAAACTGGTGAGCAGGTGAGATCTCAAACACAAGGTAGAAAAACTACTTGTATTTCCTGAAACCATCTTTAAAAATTGAATTTGACGTGTTTTAAAATTAGGAAGTTACTTCGTGTAAGCATGGAACATAACAAGGTGCTACGACACACATTTACATGATCTAACGCCCCCATAATATCTCTTCTTCACTTAGTCGTTTCATCGTATCATTTCTCATTTAAAGCTGTGGTTGAACTCCAAAACGGTTTGAGGTTAACTGTCAATTAAGTGGACATCTGCTCGCTAATCAGGAAAATGGCTGTGGTGGAACAGTTCACATTTGGCCCCATGTAATTTGGGGTTAAACATGTTTAAAATAACAAAGCACTCTTGCCTCCTCTCCTTTTTTTTTTTAACCACACTCTCCCTTGACGGAGCCATTTTGATCCAAATAATGTGAGTCATTAAAGCAGCACAATTGTATTAGTGTCTACAGCATTATGGGTTGTTCTGTAATGTTTTCTTTATTGTGTATTTAACTTTTTTTAGTTGCCAACAGTGGTATCCAGATCACACAAAATGGTAGACAGTCGTTAACCTCTGGCCTAGTTTTACTTGGATAAGCCAGATGTTGATCTTCTCTATCATCATGACTCATTAAATGCCAAATGCTACATTTCTAATTCCCACATCTAAAAAGCCTGCAGCCTTAGATAACAGTAGTACTGCTGATCAGTACAGAAGATTACATATTCAGACAGTAAGGTCTGTTCAGTAAGACACATTCATTTCCAGAGGGCCCACTTCTAACACCGATCCCACACACTGATCTAGTCCTTGATCTAGAGTGCAAGTAAAAGGATAAAAAATGGATCTCACCTGAAGCCAGAGGCGGAAATTGTCCCTTTTGCGTCCATTGACGGTGCAGTGAAAAGATGCAGTCTGTCCAGCGTTGACCTCCACTCCCTTTATAGTCAGGAAGTGAGGTGTGTTCACTATGAAAAGAAAAAAAAATGCAAATATCTATGAGACAGCTGCAGAAAAGTTACATGAGAGCACATGCTAAGGTGCAGTGTACAACTTCACTAAAATGGATTTGTACTTAATGAGAAATAATCACCAGAACTGGGTGCTGGAGTAGCAGCTCAACGGCTGCATTAAGATCTACGATCCTGTGTCCACAGATTTCACAGTTATCCACTTTGAAACGCTCATGGTTTGCATGCAAAATTGAAGAACTGCGAGAAATAGGCTTGAATGGATAGTGCCCTTTATTACACTATCCGACACCCCTCAGCGCCGGAGGCCGGCATCGCTTTGTGAGGAACGTTCCACCTATATCCTTGAAATGAGACACCAGAGGCCGATCCTGCACCCAGTTTCTGCTGTTTCCTAACTGCATCTTTTCATTGATTAAGGGGATTTTTTTCCAAAAGCATTATTCTCTTCTCCAACTGTGCTCATTACCAGGACGCACAAAGACTGGGATAGTCCACGGAAAGTAACTTATGTAGAACATTTTTGATTGGTACCGCTATTCTGCTGAGAAAAATAGGGCAATTCAGTGGAGCGACCTTGATTCGAAACATAACCAAATCTCTAAAGACTTGGCAAAAGCTAATTCTATCACTTTCATCATCAAGACTTTCACTTCTACTTAATATTTTACAACCTTGTCTTTGAACTGCGCTACACCTCCTTTATAACTTTGTCCTGTCAATCCCTCCAGTGCCAAAAAAGACAAATCTATTTTTCTCATCGCTAATGTCGTTAATGACGCAAGGAGAGGCAGACCACCCTGTGGCATAATCACACCTTTGTGCAAGATATTCCACATGGTCTTATAAATAGAAAATGAATTGGCTGTGCTCCACTGAAGAGTTGCTTTGATCACTTTGCTTATCACTCAAAGAAACCCAATTGCCACTGAGCAGGGTATTGATCCACTCACACTTTTGCGCATTTAAACATTGATCACGTCGCAAGGCCTCATTGATTCACTCAAATACATTTATATGCAACACCTATCGCTGTATAAATCCATCTTATTGACATAACATTTGTAGGAATTCAGCTGCATTCAAATGCTTACCAGGTCATTAGCACCTAACAATCAGAGTGTGATGCTTCAGCTATGAGGGGTAAAGTATAAATCAATTGATGAAAACCCGCGAGGTATTGATTTAGACTTGGACTGTAGAGTGTGTATAAAAGGAGTGCCTTATGGACTAACACGACTCTCAGCACTCAAAAGCATAGACATGACGAATCCTGGAGAGCCCTCATCCTTGTTTTCCCACGGCAGCAGCCTATCCCGAAAGCTGAAGCAGAAAAATCTAAATATGCTAGTGATTACATGTTCATTAGCTCTGCAGCGCACTCTGAAGTGCTTGTATTCAGCAAGGGAAGCAGAACTCCGAACATCTGAGAGATGAGATGCTGTACTGAATATCCTTGAGGGAGGAGGAAAATTGTGGAATCCAAACACAAGCAGCCGCAAACTGCATTGTGCTATTTGTTTTTTGTGCCCCTTTTTTTGCGCTATTTCTCCCCGTCTCTCAAAGGATAGATTTAGCACAGCCACACCAACATTAAATCCTGAGCACACTTCAGCGTGTCAACTGTATGCTCATAAATCTTCAGGGAGCTAGGGGGAGGGGGGTTTACACTTTGGATTGACTGTAGCATACTCTTTGAAGGCCTTTTGTTTGACTAGGGGGGCCTTGCATACAACAACGATACAGGTATTTGGGAGGGTGTCATGGAAAGGACAGTGACTGTTTGATGATGTTCTTTTATGGTGAAGGGGAAAAAGGACTTACTGCACTGGTGGCCCTGGACCACGACGTCTTTGATGGCCAGCAAGCCACGCTGCCCTGAGGTTACGGCTTCAAACACAATCTGAGGAGGAGAGAGGAGACTCATAACACCAATGATAAATGGCCACATGTCTTCAAATGGCACTTGAGTGAGGCTGCCCATGTGCATAGAGAAGTCCAGCTCCAGCTAATGCGATCTGCTCTCGGCTGGGCTGCAGCTGGTCACACAGCTGCAGGCCACCGACATTATTTCCACAATATGTCACAGTTGATAGGTGTTATGACATGCAAGTGTTAAATTAAGTTGGAGCCCTGAGACGATTAGTACACAGTCTGTGACAAACATAGTGTACCGTGGATGAGACACTGATATACCGCCATCTAATCATTTCATTTTAGTTAGTACATTAGTCAAACAATGTATGTGCATGAAACAAAAATATTTAAAAAAAGTTCCTATTCATATTCCCAATCTCTAAATTTGCATGTAAATTCCCTATAACGCTGTTATAGACGACTACCTAGTTTTAAGTTATACATTTTCTAAATCATAATGCGCTATTAAAACTTAGAAAATGTCTTAGCTGGTAAAGAATCTGTAAACCTGTTGCTAGGAAACATCTGCAGTGCTGTCCAAATCCTAAGCAATCCAATGTGTAAAACAGGAAGTGATGCAGCGTCGCAAGCGGTGACACACAGTAACTTCCATATGCAACATTTAAATGAGTCTAAATGCTAAACCTAATCCCCGAGTTTGAATCTCTTCCCTCAGGCCGCAGATTCAGAGTACCTCAGTTCAAGAGCAGAAAGAGTAAAAACTCCTTTGTTCCATGTGCAAAAACATGAATTTGCACATGTAATGATACTTTTAGAGATTGTTTGTGTTGTAGTATTGTATTCTGTATATTGCATGTACAGGAAACATTTTTGGAGCTTTTGTTTTGTACGGATTTTTGCTTTTTGTTTTGTTTTTTATCTTGTGCACCTGACTGCATATCAAGCTTCCCGTCTGGGATGATAAAGGGACTGAACTTATCGACAATCCTTGGCTAATCTAAGTGTGACTTTGTTTTATTCATGCAAACAGTGGAGAAATATGAGTGTTTCAGGGTTAGCCATATTTATGTAGAATGAGGGGAAAATAACAGTTTTAGGTAAGCTATCCAGTATTATTTGGCCAATTCATCTAAAGTTTTTAGCATAGTGTTTTGTAAATCATTTAAGTTTACATAATTATTATTATCAAGTGTCAGGTCAGCTATATGTTAGCAAGCCAACATTTGTCAGTTGGTCCAATTAGCACTGAAACTATTTCACTTGGCAGTTACTGGGTGTAAATATCTAGTAACAACAGTTGTAATCTCTACGTAAGAATGCTTTTGTACGATGCAACCTATTTTAATTTTGTAATGCAGGAATCTTTAGGGACTGTTTAAAGTTACAAACAGCTGGATAATCCACAGACCTATCTCTCAACTATTCATATTTATTTATAACTGTTGACTGGGGCAGATATCTCAGAGGCGAATACCCCAAAACCTGAATAAAAAAAAAAAACCATCTGCATGGATAGACGCCACTAGAGTTAAGTGTGAACACAAGTGTTGCCTTCCACAGTTGCTCTGTGTCTCGTGTTTCTTGTTTGACATGTTTGTTGCTATATCTGACGACCAACAATCCAAAACCAAGTACAGCTGTAGTGTACAGGACTAACATGACCCTATTTTAAGAGCCAAGTTGGAATGCAAAACAAATGGTCCTAAGCCCTGACGGAGGGCGTGTCCCAGCAGAATGTCAGAGTTATGTACTCGCTGGTCTGCACTGTGATAAAAAGGGAAACAGAATGCTGGTCCCTTCCCAAACCCAGGGTGTGGTACTGAGACCCATTACACCACACACACTCAGACTACGCATGTTTTGCATTCCATTACTCCCTAAATATAAGCCTATATCTTGCAGTGAATGGTATATATGACAGGGACAGTTCACCTCATAATCAAAAATACAGATTTTTCCCTCTTACCTGTAGTGCTATTTATCAATCCAGATTATTTTGGAGGGGGTTGCCTTGTTTTGGAGATATCGTACAGACAATTGTGTTCTGCTAGCCGTAGCTAGGCTGCACACACATCATCTCTGAGATTCCTTTTGTAGCCTGGGAATGTGGAGGCGGAGATAGTTACCATTGTCATCTGGGAGGCAGGATGCCTTCAGATAAGGCTGTCTAATTATATATTTCTTTTTTTGTCTCATGAAATATGAAAGTGAACGTCTTTGGGTGCCAATTATGGCCTCATTACAGGCTAATTTAAAGGAAATTAAAAGGCCAACCACTCCATATATCGCCACCAGACAAATGAACTAGCCCCCACTCTCTAATTGAAATCCTTTGTTTGTGCAACAGACATCAGTCAGCCTGCCTAATAGCTGTGATATAATTGATTCCAACATCAATGATGGTGCAGTGCATAATTGGGCCTGACCTACAGACTGAAAATATTCACATGGGACGAAAGCTGTTGATGTCGCAGGAAAGTTCACCATTCTCATTTGTCAGAGAGACACCGAGTGAACCCAACATTCAGCGTCTACATCACCGCACGGGCTATCCCTAAGGGACTTGGCTAAGTACTCCATTACAACAGGATTGATTAGCTCTGTCATAGTCTCTACTGTATTGAAATCAAGACAGATGAGGATATTTGGGTTTTTCTCTTTCATTGGTGCTTCACATCAGGATAAATAATGGGTGTTCATCTTACGCACAAAGTACATATTTTGAGTAGTATGTGCGGAACATATTTAGACACTTTACATTTATTGAAAATTATAGCATTTGCGCATGTTCAGCGATTTTGGAAATGCGTGACAATCTCAATTAAAAGTTTTAGGGATGACAGAAGAGTAATTATCAAAGGCTGGAAGGCTCATGATGACTAAAAGCCTTACCGGTAATTAAAAAATAATTTCCAAGTATCAGGTGGCTTCCCTTTGACGATTGCGTAGGTTACTATGCAATTAAAGATACCTATAATTAGTGACATGTTGTTAATTAGTGACAATATCAAGCATTGGTTTGTCTTTTCTTGACTGAGAGTGGCACTAAGATCATTAGCATCCTCTCATTTACCCACGTTGTCAGTTTGGTTTTGGAACAATTACAAACGGAGACAGACCTTCCGCTGGGGTTTGAAAGGTAACAGATATTAGGAATTTCCCTCAAAACACTGGAAAGCATTACACGTCATTTTGGGCCTGCTGGAAAGCTACGAATGTAATGTCGAAGTGTCACTAAACTTCACTTAAGAGTCCAAAAGCAACACACAATTTTGTTAAAAATGTATTTGTTGCAATGAAGCAGCAGCTAAAGTCACAGTGTCTGAACTGCACAAATAAAAGCTGAGCGACACATTTTATTTCTTAATTGTCTAAACAGAATCAGTGATGGCTAGCGCTTAGACTGCACAAGGGATGAATCCAAACACAAACTGAAAACATGTGACCAGACTGGCTTTGCATCATTATTATGTCACACAAGGGTCACCATCATCTTTCCTTCCCCCCTCTTCTCTCTTTCCTTTGTCCATGTGCCTCTCATTAAGGCTCCTATCTTGCATTCAGCAGAGAGAAGCTCAGCGGTGTCCCTTGTTAACTAAGTTATCAGGCTGCCTCTGAGGAGCAAGCAGGAGGACCCCCCTCAGCGCCACTGTGGACCAGCTCTGCCAGGCCATAATGAAATAATGTACCTAGGGAACGTCTCCCATTGGGGGGTTAAGGGGTCTCTCTGCATCAATTAACATTTGCTGGACTCGTGGAACAAGCCCCTCGAAAACTAATAGCCAAGCAAGTGTGAAATCACCTTGCCCCTGCCAGCAGTCATGTGCATTGGTAAGTGAAAATGAGTTTTCAGAATTGGAAAAAGAGAACTGTCTCAGACGGAAGGGAGAGAGAACGGATTACCATGGATACCGAGGTGGCCCCAGAAATCAATAATCTTAGGTGTTTTGAATGGGCTATTGTGCGATTGTTTGGATCTTCTCAAATAATAAATGTGTCTTGCTCCACCCAGTGAACAGGATTTAATGACTTTGGCCCGACTATAAAAGATGCTTACAACGAGCAACCTAGTTTTGTGATGAGACATTATACAAAAGAGAGCTGGATTCAGAAAACACATCCTCACCTGGTAGAAGTTGGGCCAGTAGGTGCTGATGGCCAGTTCTACCTGTCCCCATGAGCGAGTGGCTGGACCGGACACGTTCCAAACAGGCATCCCCATCGGACTGTTGTTTTCTTTGATATAGACATTAAGGTGACCGGGGTGGCTGTTGTCTCTGCCTCCTATATAGTAGTGGAAGGTAACGCAGTGGGTGTCATTCTCCCTCAACTGTGGCGTTAGCAGTAAGGCCTTCTGCCCTGCAAAGCGTCCGGACGTGTTCATCATCATGAAGGCTGAACCTGCAACATGGACAAGAGAATTCAGGAGTTGAGCAGACTTTATCCAATCAGCAGTTCAAACGGTGTCAGGTTAGGGCTTGTGCTGATTGCCGATCGGACCGCATATTGAAGGGATGCTCGACGATCGTTTCCCATGGCGCTATCAAGGCCATTCTAACTTACTATCTGGACTAAGATTTTATGAAAATAATCCCTCGGATCTGCGACCTAGATGCATTTAAAAGGTGGAGCAGCACAACCGTTCGCTGACCCCCGTTAATCAGCATGAGTTATGAGTACATTTTAAATCCTTCAACCAGTTTACCATCTCTTTTCCATCGATCTGACAGCCGACATCTCCGGTCTCCATAAACCTGCTCACCAAAACTTTGCTAGAGTAGTTAACGTTGTGGATAGGGCTGTAGGCCTATTGAATGTAACTTCTTTAAATTTCAAGCTTTGATTGAGTTTTGGAAATTAAGTTCGAATGGCTGTCATATCTTATGATGTCATCACCCTAAACAAATGGGGAAAATATGATTTTGTGTTACTGTGGTATTATATAGATGTTATTTATGGTGCAGTAAGATTGCTGCTAAGGTGAGTGAGAGAGCAAACTGTTTTTTGGCCGCAGGACAAATTTGTATTTTATCTCTAAAGAAAGATGCCCAAGACTATTGTGGTACTCTCCTGGTGTATTCCTGGCAACATATTAACTATAGCTTGGATCTGTCGATGCTAAGAAGCAGGTGGTTATTAACTTAACAGAAAGATTTCCATGACAAAAATCTGATTATTACTAGCAAGGATTAACAGTAACGAAGTAAAAGGCCTAATCTCATAAGAGTATGCAGAAAGCAGGTAAATGCGGAGACCTTTTCTGTTAGCGTTGGGAATTGTAGCATGTGACCCTTAATGAGACAATGCTCTTATCATTGGATTGACAGAAACTCTCTCATCATTACAATTCAACAAAATAAAAAGATTTTTAAAAAAGTCGTAAAAATTCTTGGTGCTTGAGATAAGTGTTTTTTTTCCCCTCAATGACAGAGAGAAGGGAAATGATGAGGAATCAATAAGTTAAAATCTATTTGCCAACCAAGCCCCATTTAGATTTTATCGCTTTGGTTCAATATTAAAGGTTAATCTAATACTCTCCCCTCTTGCCAATAAAACACAAGTGAGAATTATTGTGTTGGCAAAGTTTCAAGGATATGCGGAACACATTCTATTTGTCATCATCCTATTTAGCTTGGCTCGGTAATGAAATTGGAACAGCATTTGAGACACAGCCAAAAAGACTCTGTTTATGTTGAAATACATTTTCTTTTGGAAGTGTGGTAATGATTGGAAGGCACATTTTGATTAGAGGTGAGACAAACAACCTGTTAGCGAAAGCTCCGCTCTCCTGCATGTGAAGAAGAGCTGAACCGCAGTGGATGTGAATCCTTGCCATTAAATTTAACATCTGGTGATTCACTCAGATACGGTGTTAAAAAAGGGTGAATAACATCAGCCAAACAGCCTCTCACAAAACCCTATTTGTTTCATCAATGACTCGAGCTTGCCCACTTGTCTTGTTGTGCTGCACTTGTAACGCTCACCAATTCCATCTGTCTCCAGCTTCAGATAACGAGTGGGGGTTCTGTCATGTTTACACAATGAAACAGGAGGAGAGGGAGCAGAGGAGGAGGAGGAGCAGTGAGTTGTGATGACACAGAGTCAGCCTCCTTGGCTTTGTTTGTCAGGTGGTAGCAAGTTGTTGTTTAAAAGGATCTTAAAGATGTTTCGGATCACACGAGTGTCACATCACAGGAGGGGCTGCATTTTTATTATCAACTAATATTATCTCACCACTCATAAGTGAAGCCATGAACACAAACCACAGATTATGTGGGCCAGAAGGTGCGCTGGTTTACATTAGGCTCTGATCAACTCTCACAATATCTCAAGGCTTGGTTTTAGTCTAACCAATTGCCAGAAATGCCTTTTGCTACTGAAGCAGTTGTGAATCACCGCAACCATGAGGGTCCTTGCACATACACTCATAAATGAGCGCCAAAAATACAAGGCCAGTAGAATGAGATACTTGTCATGGACAAATGGACGGACACATGCCCACACGCACGCACACAACTAAACGCATGATCTCCCCACAGGCCTGTGGGAGACAATCATTGTGAAATTCAAATCATTAAATACACAGGTGAGCCTTTAAGGGTATTTGTTGACCTCGGAAAACAGTAGTTCGAGACAAAATTGTAACTCAAGGTCCACTTTCTAGCTTTTTTCCCCCAGAGCTTTCAACTTCATCTCATGGGCTTCGTCAGTGGATGGAGCTTGCTCAGTCGTTGTGGAGATGTCACAGTTGTCATCATTGTGCAACTTCAGAACTACGGAACTGCTTCCATGGCAACTGAGCAGTTCCATTGTTCCATACTTAGAGCACATGATGGAAAACTGAGATATCGCCATGACAACTGAGCAAACTATCTGCTGAGGAAGACTGTGAGATGTGGCCGAGAGCCCAGGAAAAAGATAGTCATGTTTTGGTTGTTTTTTTTTGGCAAATACATAATTACATAATACATAATTCAAATAGATGTGAATCAGTGTTTCAGTGGTTTGTGTGAGAATATTGTTTGCAGTCATGTCTGGCTGGGTTAGGGTCACTGGCCCCTTTGTGTGGTGTCACGGTAAATTGTGATTAGCCATTTTACAGGATGATCGTGGCTTTCCTGTGCTTTTGATTGCCCTGCACAGCATGACCACTCTGTTATAATTCACTGTTGTGAGCCGCACACAGTTTTGCTCCCAGGGGCTTTTTAGAGTATTATTCGCTTTCAGTTTGTCTGCGATGCAAGTGTTAAGGCTAATTATTTCTGAGGCTGTGCAGGACGTTGTGTAAGGTACATGTAGAAGGGCAGGAGATGAGTCGACTTTGAGACACTTGTTTGTCCAACCTCAATCAGGTGCCGCTATACGAGGGCTGTGAGGTCTCTTTTAATAACATTCAGCCATCTGCTCAGGTGCACAGAACATTTGAGTTTTTTTCCCCTTTGAGGCGTCAGCAACTTTTGGTGTGACGCGAACCAGCACTAATAATCAGTTGATGAATTGTTCATTTGTAACTCATGTTACAAAGACAGAGATCCTTGCACCACTGCTTTCCTCTATGATGAAAACAGGCTGTTTACTTCTCATCTCAAAACAGCCATGTTGTGACAGTGTTGCACAGGAGATGTATGCACAGCACTGCTCTTTGTTGGTAATTAGAGATGAAAATATCAGATCTCTCATGCGGCATTTGCACATTTTTTACTACTACATTAATATTCAATATTAATAAAACAATAGGTACCCTTTGTAAGACGTCAATTCTGTTTAATAAAAGCTCAATGCAGTGACTGTTAGGATAAAGTGCCATTACATGATAGAAATACATGTGAATATTAGAACATGTTGTCCTCGATATCAGGCATGTTGCAGAACTATATAGCTATGACATTGTGACCAAATTTGAGGCCTACAAATTGTCTTGATTTGGGTCAGTGAACCCGAACACAAAAACGGGGGAAAAGTCTTTTCTTTCCTCGTTATTGGCCACCACAAAACACAAGAATACAGTATTTCGAGTGACAGCACGCTGCCATTGTCACTGTCGAAAACAAATTGAGAAGACGACAGGAGAACACTGATTTTCATTCAGTTTCTATGCTCTTAGATCGTAATGACCACATACTCTGCAGGACCTGCTGCACCATGACAAGCTAATTAGCCAGTGAGAGTAAGAGCAAATTATAATGACACTGTGTTAGTGCTGTGCTAATGTGCTAGTGATGCACACGGGTGTTTTCTCCCCCTCTCCTCTTCTTTCTCTATCTCTTGTTCCTTAACAATGGAGTGTTCAAGACCAATTAAAAATAGAGAGCTCTCGGCACACTCAAGGCCCGTGTCTGCAACTCTGTAAAGGCCAGGGCTCGGCTATTGTCTGAGGTATTCAGAAGAACAGATTTATTATTATTCCAATGTAGGCCACCTTCACCTTCCATTACAATGATGACTGTACATGGAGAACAAGGAGAGACTGATGTGAAAAAATGAATTACTAAAAGACGAAATGTTCCTGTTGCAGATGCTAGATACAGTACATTTATGTTACTGTTCTTCAGAAATGAAGGGCACACCCATGAAATAGTAATGTATGACTTTCATTAGATTAGAATATTTTATCCATTATTAGCAAGGACACTGTGCCTGAATGAGGGCTGTTGCACAGAGCACATTAACCACACATTGATTATCAGACAATTTGTTGTCAGAGGTTATAAATGAGAAGGAGTCACAAAAATGGATCACATTTGGTTGTGATAGGGGCGTTGTAGTGCAGGGGGTTGTTTGCATCTTTTTGGATTCCCTAAGTAATTAGTAGGGATGCAGCTATACCCCTTTTTTCAAACCAAGTACAAGTACTTTTATTTGAGTACTTGCAGATATGGAATACCTATCGTGAGTACTTGATAATACCATTACAGTTATGACAATAACTTTAAAAACATGAGCGGACTTTTGCTGAATACCTGGAGCTTTATGAGTTTATCAACCATAGTTACCAGGAGGCAAGTTAGTGGGCTACTTGAGATTACGAGTAAATTGTGTTCAGAGAACGCAAACAAAATATAAAAATAAAATGATCTGCAAAAGAAAATCGTGCACATATGCTTACTCATAATTTAAAGGGTCTAGTATTTGGTGTGGCACCTCTAGGTTGTGACCCTAACTATTTATTTTCAATCTCCCGATTTCAGTGAATTTCTGTGATTAGCGTTTTTTTTTTTTGTTTATTAAAGCAAATTTTTGTTTAAAAAAGACCAAATCTCTGGTTCTGTTAAATCAGTTATGCTACTTCTTTTTACCGTCTATAGTAAGTGTAACAATGTTATGTAACCCTACCCTACATTAATGGGGTATTGTGATAGTCAATGTATCAACAAACTGTTGTTTCATCCAAGTTTTCTCTTCGATGAATACTTTTCTAGCAATAGTCAACGACAAATGTTTAGGTTTAATTGGACATTTAGTAATCTAAAATAACAGCATCGGGGGTTTAGTGGTATAATAAGCCATTGAGATATACTCCAGGAGAAGGCTTCCATTGGGTTAATCCTTTCCCCCGTCAGCTCACTTGCACTGGCAGAGCACGTGGGAGCTGGTCACATAGCTTGTGTCAGTCTGGTGACCACTAAAGAACTAAATACTTGAATTTGATGGCTTTCTAGCACCTTATCATTCAAAGACTGGTATTTCTATCCAAGCAATGGGTCTTGTGCTTTAGAGTACATTTTTCTGAGCATAACTCCTCTGACGTTATCCGAAAGAAACAGGCAAAAAATAATGACCATAATCCATTCCAAGACGAACAAGTGTGATACACAGTATGACCTCCTTCTTTTATGAAACAATCAAACTAAATTTAGAAATGACAGCTTTTCAGGATTACAACAATGTGACAAAACCACGTTCTAATTTCCTCATTTCCTGCAATAAAGTCTCATGTCTTGTTTTTTTCTTTCTTTTTTGATAATCATTGTAGAAAGCAGGAGGAGGATCGGGGTTAGGAGACAAGTGGACAGAGAACAGTGACCTGAGACAAATGTCACATGCATCCTATTAACCATTTTCTATGACATCTTTGTTTCTTTGCTTGACTGTGGAAATGAAACGTCTTGAAGACCTATACTTCAAAAAGACTAACTGGCCTCCAATGTGTAAATATGATTTTCGTTAAAGATGCATGATTGCACAAATAACACAAAAGTTACCAAATAAATGTGCTGCACAGCAGGTATACACATAGAAGACTACACAAGCAGAATAAGGCATAATATAGCAAAATAGCCCGAGCTGTTTAAGTGGCTGCATTTGTAATTTTTTCATTTTTCCCCCCTTGGTTCCTTTTCTTTAAAACAAAAAAAGGAAGGAAGGGAAATCTTCATAATAAAAACGTAGTGTGATATAATTTAGTTCATACAAGTACGGTACTGTCTAATCCTAGTCATCAAAGTCTATAGGCTTAAGGTATTTAGATTAATTATCAGTTGATTGATGGTCTGAGCAGAGGATATAATTTGCAATAATGACTAGCGCTCATTATTTCTCCTCCACTTAGGTCCTGAACTCTGTGGAAATCATTATGTGGGGGAAATCAGAATGAAGGGGCACTCTTTAAACCCAAACCCTCCAGGTCTCATTTGCTAATAAAATTCACAGAGGTCACCACCGCGGAAAAGCACGGCTGCCGCTTTGGAAATGTCAATGAAGACAGGGCTATTCTCACTGTCTGCCACCAATCAAAAATCCTCTCGCTGTGAGGGTTAGGCTGTTAATGTGAACAGCCGTGGCCTCCACTCAATTTCCCAGAATTTTCCCTTCGTCCTTTCAAACATGAAAGGGTCCTGATAAAGTAACACTGAATAAGTTTGGGCTCTCCGTATGAAGGACCTGCCAGGCTTCTTTTGACGATGTCAAACAGATTCACCCAAAACAATTCATCATGCAACACGTTTCAGCCCCGTCATTTTAGTCAGGTGGAACAACTGACCCTCATTATGTTCCATGACAGCGTGCTTTGTTGCTGCGTGTCAATCAACAGCAATTCTTAATGGCTTATTATGTCATCTTAATATGCAGTACGCTCTATTGGCGCTCCACTGCAATAAATGGGTCATATAATGGCCCATTTGCCTGATGCAAACCTATTACACAACAGTGTTCATGTGAGTCACCTAGCTGCATCATAAGCCTTAATTGTACATACCATGCACACTAATGGGAAGAGATACAGCATGCAAATGTTATGTCCTCCATCATGACAGTACAGTGTGCTGTCATAATCCTTTTTATAGTTAAGGAGTAAACCGGTTTACTCAGACCACGCAACACTTCTTAAACCCACAAACATTGCAGTCTGTCATCCCCAGGAATTAATCCAGGAATTGATCAGGCGTTGTAATTTGCTGTTCGGTTTCGTCCCCTAATCGTATAATGGGGTTTCTCCTTAACCTCACAACCCTGCCGACGCCGTGCAAGGTGTGATTTTCACACAAAGTTGCGAATGGCTCAAAAGCAATTAGCTTATTTTCAGAAGACGGGGCCCCTCCCTCCTCAACAGCAAATCCCATCTTTTGCTGATGTGATTTTAAATTCTGATTAAATTTCTGACGTCCTTCAGTCAATGGCTGTTCTCTCCTCTCGTATTTTAAGTGGCTCTCCTCCTCCTCTTGCATCTGAACAGCACACGCAGCGTCGTAAACGACGCTCCTTGTCCAGGCAAGGCGGAGGGGCTTTGTCAATTCATTACCTCCAGATTGAAATGTTCTAAAAAATGGTGGAGAGTTTGACTTTTAAAATGATTCGTCTTATCCATATGCAGCAAGGTTCCGCACTCAAAGGCACCCTTCTGGGTTCAAGGGTGAGCTGCATTTGCATGAAGGCATTATGAATATGACAAGAAATAAGCAGAAAGAGAGAAGATCACCGTTAACCTTATGAAGAACCTCATTCTGTCAATCCTTCACTATTGTCTAGGTGTCATTATCGACCAATGACGTGCTATCAAAACAAAGACCCCGTGCAACGGTAAAAGAAAAACATTTCTCTCCCACAACATATTTAGAGGACACATTAAGAATACCACAATAAGTCATTTAGCTGGAGCAGCTTTTGCTATTGTGCGGAGCATAATACAAAACCCCTAATTAATCTCAGTTAGAAGACCTTCTTTCTCCTCCTCCTCCTCCTCTTGCCATTATTCCCCAGAAGGAGTCCCTGAGGAGAGTCAGGGAGCAGCAGCCACATCCATGACACCATCGAAAAGAGGAAGCCTCTGCACCAGCTGGGGCTCACTAAAAGCAGCTTCCTTTCTTAATGGCATCTGGACACCCTGCTCAGCACCACACCGCAAACCTCACCAGGAAAGCTTCATCCATTGTTCTCCGAGACGACTGCGCCACTTTGGGGAAATTATAACAAAAGAGTGTCGGGTGAAAACTCAGAAATCTGTATTTTTTGATACATAGGTCTTTGATTCCAGTGTGGTAATTTTCTCATCATATAATATGCAATCCAAGCCAACATCTGACTCTGATAGAAGTGCATCCAGCTCCATTCTCAGAGGCTGAATGAGTGTTGTTTTTGGCTCAAACGGTTTCATTATCATTGTCCAGGACTGATTAGGCTTGTTGGTAACAACAGGACTGACGGTGACAGTTCTGCTGGGGGTTTCTCCAGTTGGCTCCGGAGAGGGAACACACTTGGGAGCGCCCAAGCAGACATGCAGGGCCTCAGAACTGGGCTGAGCCACCCTAAAAGGAGCCGAAGCATGCAATCAGCGCTGTGGGGAGGGGATAAACAAGACTTCTCTCCGTCCAGACTGGGCAATTAGGTAGGGAGCGGATTGTCGTAAACAACCAAGGGTTTCAGGCACTGCGTGTCTCTCTTCTCTGCATGACCAGAGGGCTTGCTTTCCTTGTTGCGTTTCATTTTGACTTTCCTCTGTGGTACTCCTTTGTTTACATGTTGGGATGGAATTGGGCCCATTTGGTCTTTGGTTGCAGTATTAGCTTTGCAGGATTAAAGAGAGTCCTGACATCAAATTCTGCAAAAGGCGTCTCATGAATGTGTTCTCTGTATGTATTACAATGACACAGCACCTTAATTCAGGATGTTTCCGACTGATTCCTGAAGTCTTTGATACATGTTTTTGCAAGCAGAGATTAGAATATGTGTAGCTTTCAAGTCTGAATGTTTTAAACCTACAATGAAAACAGGATATGATAGAATTGCATAATGAATTCTGCATTTTGTGTTTTAAAGAACTCGAGTCGAGTCCAATTTTTCATATTGACATTTTCTTGGTTAAGGTTAGGGGAAAGCAAGCGGTTATGGTTGATATAAGTCAAAAGTTACAGGTCTCTGGCAGAACATCAACCCCCCCCCTCCGTTAAATTATAACGCTGTCATTCAAATGTAATGTGATAGTGTAAAGTGTAGTTTTTGGCAAGAAGCTTGAATAAATACAGTTGTTTGAAGCTTTTTAAAAAATATTTCACAGCAATATAAAACAGATATTAGTGTGTATTATGGCCTGTTTAACCTCCTAACACTAGCTCTAAGCAGTGTGTAGAACCTAATTACAACTTCTATATATTCTTGTATTAAAGCACATTCAACTAAAAATACAATCATCCATTTCCTAATAACATGAATTGTGTGTTTTTATAAAAAAAATCACTACAATAACAAGTTAAAAGGATAGTATTTACAATTCTACAGTTTACACTGATTTCAGGACAGTTGAAAGTATTTTTCGAGGCGGTGGTGGAGCCTTGGAACCCAGAATGTTATATGAAAGCGCAGTAAATGAGTTTAGTTTTGCCAGATAATATTATTGGAGTTTATTTATTTGGAGCAATTTAGCCCTGCAGAATCGTCCAAAATGCCAAGCGATACTAGTATTGGACTGAACACAAAAGCTAGATGTTTAAACCTCTGGAATGATTTTATTTGTCCTAAAAACTCAGCCAGGTTTTTAATCATCACTTTAATCACACATTCACATCGACATTAACAACACCCTTACTTGGACAGATACTGTCTGCAAACCAATTCCAACCAATGTTTGAGGTAGCGATGCCTTCTGTTCGGAACAATCTGTTCTGTGAGAATGATGAGGTCGTTTTGTCAAGATTCATAAGTACAGGTTGAGAGTGAGACAGCAATCAGAGGTGAGATAGCTTTCCCACAAGTGTGCCTTTCACCTAAATGCATTTCTACCCATCAACCCCCTCTCCGGTAGCCCTAAAACAATTTCAGGCGTCAAGTGCACTACATTTCACTTCCCCTTTCATTGCGGTCAAAGAGGAAAGTTTACAATTTCGCAAGGCGGGTTGAGTGCTCACACTGAGAAATGGAGAAAGTGCTGCAACCTGTTAATTACGCACAATTCAAGGTGCACGGGTAGAAAACACGCCGATCTCAAGAGCTCTCAGCCTAGGAAGCACAATCAAGGACACATCTTAGCCAGACATGGGATTTTAATTAATCAGCTATGTTAAATTTAGACCGTGCACGGTGTTAATTTGTTGGTCAAGGCTTTTCCAGATTTCCCTGTAACCTTTGTCCAGCCTCCATGTGTCCCGACATTAATCAATTGTGATAGAAAAAGCAGACACTTCCCCCTCCATGGAAAGCAATTTCTCTGGGGCGGTTCAACACACATCATTCTGGTGTACACACAAACAGGTCTGGGCACTGGCTGCTTAAAATTAGTGAGGGGCCTGCTAATTAATTCCCCCTCTGTCACTGGGGGGGCCCAGTGCAATCTATCTGTGATGCAGCCTTTGTGAGATTAGGCTTCAGATACGGGCGGAAAACAATATCCATTAGTTTGCAACGCTACCTTTGTTATAACACAAAAAAGCGTCATTCCATTAGTCTAATTCCTTAGGTGCCTTCTGCTTCTGTGGCGGTGATATCTCCGCATTTCAAATCAAATGAAAAGCGATCAATGGAACATTAAAGAGACAAATTGTGTGCGACAGACACAAAATGCAGGGAAAGCATTTTAATGAATTTCAATATGTGGCTGATGAATGGACTTCTTTGATTAAAATAGAGCTGGCTATTTTGATATCAAATGGCGCTTTTGTCTCTGTTCATGTGACGGTCACAAAAGATCTTTGTGGTAGATACTCAGGTGGAAAGAAGTTGCATGGAAATCTCATATTGATAATTAAAAAGAAGAAATTAGAGTTGGAACTTTAATAAAGAATGTAGAGTACTGTACAAGATAAAATGGTAGTACATGTCCACATAGCTGTAATCAATATGTATTAGTCTCGAACACTAAGTTATTTTGTTATATTAGTCAGACTTACGGCCTATTTAGAAAAGTGTCTCATGTAAACACTAAATCATCAAACTGAACCGCCATTCGGATATAAATTTAATTTGGTGGAAAAACCACAACAGATAAAAATTGATCATGTAATTCTTCTGTCAAATTAGTTGTATGTTTGGATATTTATAATCGTTGTGCGCATAGCTTGCCCACTTGAGTACACAAGGAATATTTACTCATTTTAAGGATACTCTTAATCATTGCAGATGTCATGGTGGATGTCCTATAATAAGGAGGAGTAGCATCTTTCTAAATGGAACAGCTGTGTTATATGATGGGGACAAAATTGTAAAATCCGACACGTTTTTCTTTTTAACATCTGGGCTCTTCCAATTCAGAAAATGATATTCTCTTAAGTAAAATTAGTCGAAACGGACAGTGTGAAATGCGCAGACTAGTGATGCATTCTCTGTATGGGGATGGAATCATCATTTCTCTTCTTGACGAGCCAGAGTCACCGTCCTTACCTGAGGGCATCCATGGATCCGAGGAAGGCTTCTCTCTGGTGTTGACCTGCTCCCAGTCTAGGTCATCGTCTCTGCCTTGGCTGTACCCACATGCTGCCAGCGGCTTCTCAAAGTTACAATCGCCTGTGATAAAAGGAAGAAATTCATATGGTTATACAGTTTTTTCCATTCATTTGGTTATACAGTTTTTTCCATTAACTTGCTGTTCAAATGAATGAATATATAAATTAACTTCTCATCTATTTTTTTTTTCTTTACCCAGCGGGTTTTCATAATGCAATACGCCAGACAATGAGATGCATTTAAGTGAGACAGAGTGAAGGATTACTGTAGTAGGGGAGGCACAACATACATTACCATCATTAGCAACACGGCAGTCCAATTTCACAATGACAAGTATGAAGTGTCCAAACTCCATCATCGTTAGGCATTATGTTCCAAAACTGCATCACCATCAGGGATAAATTGATTTATTTCCCTTTCCGGCCACAGAACTTTGCTGTTCATGCGCCCTGACTCCACAGAGCCACTCTAATCCTTTTTACAAGCTGCTTGCAAAATGACAGCAAGCTACCATTAGGGCCAGGCTTCAACTAGGGTTGGCGTGTGATCGATTAATACAAATACTCCTTTATTCCTCGCAACTTAAAGGCCACACAGAGAATGTGAGAGTTGAGCTTTCCCCCCCCCCCAAAGTGCTTTTCAATACACTCATAAATCTGCAAAAAAACAGGCATGTCAGAACAATATGTGGCTGGAAGGGAGTTCATACCGAGATAAAAGCATACATATACGTTATCTTTCACATACTTTATATAACGGTGGCTTTTACACAGTGGGAGGTTGATTTCAGAGCAGGCAGATGACTTAGAGCAGAATTGGACAAAATGATATTATGCCGCGTCAAATACAGGATTATATTGGTTCTGTGTTGATAGCAGGTGCACTGTATATCATCTTGCTTCTCGCCAGAATCCAAATGTTGAATCTGAAAAGGTTTGCTTGCACCTTGCTAATAAGTTTATAAACACAGATGACATACAAATTGTATTGCCACTGGGAATGTCCTTTGAGGCAGAATCCATGCCAGGCCAAAACCAATATCTCATCCCTTACAAGCTCCCTCTGACATTCTGCTGCATAAAGGCTACGAGCTGGGGTTTTTGTTTTCCCATTTATCTCTCTGCTGACATTTACAGTACACGTGCAAATGAGTGGCTAGACGAGGAGAACACAGGATAATTAATATCTAGCTCCATAGGGCAGCTACTAATGATATATTTGCTGCTTTGTCTGTTTTTTGAGGGGGTGGACATGGAAAAAAAAAGCAAGTGATTGCCAAAGTACCACAGCTAAAAGGTTGAGGGATTGTGGAGAGCTTGTCCAGAAATTCATTGCCTCCTTCAGCAAGGTAACACATCTCCAAATCAACTTGTTAGGATGAGAAGCTTGTGTAGCGGTAACGTGTGCGTTAGCTAGGTTACCCGCAGTGTGAAACATCAGGGAGAAGCTAAGTGACAGTGAACAAAGTCAAAAAAAAATAAAACCAAAGAGAGACAGATATTATTTTCAAGAGTTAGAACATCAAAAATGGTTTCATAGCCAGCAGAGTTAACGTTAGCTAGCTCGAGTAGCTGTAGTAGCGTTAGCTAGCTTACAGCATAGCCATCAAAGTTAACGTTAGTAAATTAAGTTTAACAGTGTGAAGATGTAATGTTGGTTACCTAACTGTGTTTATTTGTGCTTTTATAGAGCCGACTGTAGAACTGCAAACCAGAAGGAACGGGACGATGTTTAAAAGAGACATAAAGTGAGTCTCTAAGACGATGAAGAAGTGAAGCAGTCAAATCCTCTCTCACTGTTCACTCTCTCTTCTCTTTCTCCTTTACAATGACATGTAGTTCATACAAGTCATATTTACACGCGACTTTAATTATTTACTTTTCTTCGAAACATGCAGTACCTCTTCAGTTTTGGAATACAAATGTTCCTAATATTTGTGTTACAAAGTCAGCTGTATAAATGATTGAGGACAAGTAATAAACTTCAGCAATACTGTATTGTACATGAATTCTTGTGTTTTCTACTTTTTCTTAAAGTTGGGAATTAAATGCAAAAGTAACAGATTTTATTACCCTTTGTAAATATACGGTAACATGCTGGTATATACTGTAAAATTACCATAAAACTCAGTTATTCTACCATCGCATACTGTAATCCAATATACTACAAGATACTGTTAAAATATATTCCAGTAGCTGCAATGTAAAATAACAGTAAATTACTTAATACTTTTAGTGTATTTTGACACTTTATACATTAACTGATCAAATGTGTTAATGCATTACTGGTTTCAGAGTCTACACTGTGCTGTTGGTACTTTTACTTTTTTTATAAAATGTTTATCTCCACATGTTTTCCTCTATATACATTAGTTTTTCCCTCCAAGCTATTATGCTAAGCTCATTAAGTCATTTCTTTAACAGCTGCTAAATGCCATTGTATAATTGGGTCCCAGTTAATTCCTTATTCTGTGGAGGCAGTTAAGTAAAAGATCCACATAAAGCACCATAGTACATAACCTGTACAACCTGTAATGTTAATCAGCAACAGTAACAGGTGGCCGAAAACCTATTCCCAAGTCTACCTGAGAAGGCTCTTAGCCCCCAACGGTTCTGTTGGAGCTGTTCTCTAGCCAACACCAGGAAACTTGTGGTTGTCCTTCACGTCTCTCAAGCAACTGTGTGAAACTCTAAGAGTGTGAGGGTGGTGCTGAAAAAGAGCATGTGCTTTATGCTTTCTCTCTAAATAAATAAAAATGGTTGTGTTGGCAAGTTTTAAGTTGGAGAACATTAGCATGAGTCTTTGGCTGCAGCGTCACAGGGACTGGCTCCATTCCATCAATATTTTGACTCAATAGTTCCAAGATGCTTTGCCCCATGCCGCCCACCTTCCTTCTCACAGCATGGTGGAGCTCAAACAAACCCAAAGAGGTGGCTTTTATTGGTGTTTGATATTCAAATTGATGGCATTGGCGAGGATAGAAATGCATTCCGAGGCAGTGGGTAATGGGAGTGGAGGGAGAATTTCGAACACAGAGCAAAAAAAAAGCCTTCAAGAAGCATGAGCCAAGTCCTTGTTTCATTCTATATTTTATATCAACTCAGTGTTCAATAATTAATCAGGAAAATAAGAGGCTTGAGGTTTCAGTTTGAAACTTCATCCCCTTCAAAGACATCAACAGAGCTGTTCTATTAATGATGCTCTTGTTGCTTAGATATACATAAGAGATTAACAAAATATACTGCTTATAGCACCAATATGCTCCCTTGCAGTTCAACCTGTAGTCTAACTATTTTAGAAGTATGTAATGCCAGAAGTTGATACAATGTAAAATAAAGGATTTTCTTTAAATACATCCAACCAATCCAATCCTAAATGAGAAAACAGCGCTGTATTGTCTCTTGGTGACTATGTTTTCTTATTGATTCTCTATAAATCCAGTATTTATAAATAAACTCATACTGCTTTTTCATTGACAACACTGAAGAAGCATCCACATTCATTGCTTTAGCTGAACTCTTTTGACCATGAAGACAGGGTAACAGGGTGTAAACAAGCAATAAACCGATTTGCGTTGCTTTGATCGTTACATGGGGCTCTTGGTTTCAGACTCCAATAACGCCTGCAACTTGTTATTGATCTGCTGTAGAACTGTTCTGTCCTGAGGTAAACATTAAAGCATCTTGTTCAACAGAAACGACATGGTGCCACAAGCTTTCTTGAATGTGCGACTTCACCAATGCGAGTGCCATGAGTCAAAAGCAAAAATGTATCACCGGTCACATGTTGCACGCCATCAATACCAACTGCTGCTTCTGAGTCAAGAGATTGTACACACGCATGCAGATGAACGCATCAATCAATAGCATCATAATAGTCCTTCTCTCAGTAGGAGGTTTATATCGCTGCCAGTGTGTGGCACAACCCCCATATAATCAGCCTCGACAGCTGCTGAAATAGATATCCCAACGAGGGGCTGCCAACTCTCTGAAGGAGATTTAACTTTCAATAAAAGCTTCTATGAGGTGTGGGTAGTCTGGGACTACAGATGAATGTGCTCCACCCTGTCAACATTCCCCTTTCAAGAGAAGCAGGCAGCTTGAAGCTAAAAAGGTGGCCCCAGATATGTCATGAAACAATTTATTCCTGAGCGAGAACACACAATAGTCTTTATATTCTCACGCAGAGCGCATTTCAAAGAAATCTATCCATCTTTTCCTGGACTGAGCCAGAGGCCAGAATCAATACCTCAACCCCTCAATGCTAGAGCCAATTTCTCCTGAAGATTTTCAAGTCAGACTTAAAAGGCCTTTTGTTATTGTACCTGTAACAAAAGTAAACTTTAAGCATTAAAAGCAGTGCGTGTGTGTGCATGTGTGTGTGTGGTCAAAGATTGGTAATAGTGGAGTGCTATTCACACAGTCCTCTCTGAATGCCAGTGAACGAGTGTAGGAAGGATATTGAGGGTGGTAATGGAATATTGAAAAAAGAAAATCTGTGATAAGTGTGTTAAATGGAAAATAAGGTGTTTCTGAATACGTTCAGAGTAGAGCTCCTTGGCGAGGTTGTAATTGACATTGTTCTGTTCTGTTTCGCAGCACTTTTGTTTCTCTGCTAAATTAAATTTGTAAAATGTTCCTACTGTTGTAAATTCTAACTTTTTTAATTTTGGTGTCAATTTCTTAAAGAAAAATATCAAATTCAGGGTTGCTAATTGGATGCAAACACTTGACTATGTGAGTTGTTTTGTTCAAGTTTTTACAAAAGAAATAGTTTGCCATCTTATAGCAAGCTAGTTAGCTTAGCATAAAAATTGAAAACAGGGGGTTGGTACAGCTTGCCTGGCTCCGTCTTAATGTAACAAAATCCACCTTCCAAAGCATCTTGAGTTCACTACTTAATATGTTTTATCACGTTCATTTAATTCATTAAAAAAAATATAAGTGCGAGAATGAAATACAAAAATGAAGTTGTGGTTTTACAGGTTGTTGTGTAGCAAACTATTTCTTGGCCGCATAAAGGGGAGTCTAGTCATCCCTGGGAGGTTGCCAGGCACCCACAAACTCCAGGAAGTCAATCATATAGACAAGCAAAAAAGAATGTTTTTTTTAATTATGAACAATTCCTTTAAGATTGTTATATTTGGTGGACTTTACTTTTGTTTGAGAGGACATAATACAGACAAAGAAGACGAGAAAGTTTCCAGGCAGAACATGAACTCAGCACTCTGAATATGTTTGGCACCGGAAGCCACAAGGGCATCTGTACGATAATTACTAGCTACTACATAATTAGTGGTCATTTTCTACCCAGTAATTTTGAGAGTGTTGCATATGATGCATTGCAAAGCAAGCAAATTAATAACAGTACGACCATTAGTGTAGTGCGTTTTGTAGCTGTTATGGCATCAAATAGAATATCCTCCGAGTGAGGTAGCTGAGCCCGTTTCCAGCGACGGCACTGCTTCAGTCCCAATGGCAGATATCATTGCTGCAACATCTTCCTCGCCGCTTTGCCGATTCTGCAATTACCAGCTTTCCAGCCTGCTCGGTCTGGCGAGGAAATCGCAGGTATGCTCTTTGCCCCATTCTGCCTCAATGTCTGCACTTGTTTTAACAAACATCTTGTCTGCTGGCGTCCCCGCAGACTGAAACCACAAGGCAATCTTGGGTAATTTAAAACCAATGTCGACTATCTCCCTCCACCACCGCCAGTTTAGAGCTTCAGAATCCTGCAGCTAAGCCCCTTAGGGACTGATAGGTCTTTTCACTCCGGCCCTATTTCACTTATCTATTGGCAGCTCCTGCCAAGTCCTATCTCTGCACTGAATTGCATGTATATAAACTATCTGTTCGGGGACTTTGAACTGAGGGAAGGGATTTAGACAATCAATCTCAATATCATTATCAATCACGTCTTGCTGTTCACCACATTGATTTGGGAGGGAAATAAAGAAGTTGGAGTGGAGATTTCCTCTGATAATCTGCCTGGCTGAGCCATGCACTTGTCAGCAATGTTTTGCAAGACAGGACCGACAAATCACATCTGACAAATCAGGGCAAAAAGAGAACATCGCATTTGTTGGTTAAAATGGTGGACAATGTCTGACGACGTATGAGGATTTTTATTTAAAAAATATTGTGCACAAATGTATTTTTTTTTTTTTAAACAACCCGTTGCCACTATGTGTAGTTCAAAACCAATCGTGTTATAAAAACCTCGACATTTTCTTTGTCTTGTCAACCAAATATCAGCTGGATGAGTGTGCTTTAAATCAGGAGTACAACAAAGCTCCTGATCAAATCCCCTCTTGTGCATGGTTAGATGTACATCGAACATGACAGGCAGCCTTCTCCATAGATATGCTACATTTTGACAGATGATTTTCAAGCTACGTGTGCCGGCGCAGGGCTCGACGTTCTCTTCCACTGCTCCTGTCAAGAACTTCCAGTAAATGACTTCAAATCCATCTCCATTCTGGATAACCTGCCAGACACCAATTAAGATAAATATGGAATCTAACTCAGAGACATGAAAGATCCCCATTGTCATTTTTCTCCAAGCAATAGAAATTAGGACTTCAGTCTGTCTGCATGAAAGTATCCTGTGGCGATAACACCAAACATTATGCCAGTTTTTCCCCATAGCAGAAATTTTCAGGAACGTTGTGGTCAAATAATATAGTTCAGAGGCTCATTTAAACTCAGGCAGACAAGCTCACAAATGTCAAAGATTTAATCAATTTCTGAACCGTGTTCAACTTCTGAAGACTGAGGGAAACCCACCTGCTGTGCTCGGTGTTAAGTTCGAAGAGAGGTGGCTTAGGCGCAATCTAACTCCGACTTGACAGCAATAACTCTGGTTAACAATGGCTTCTCCTCTTATTGTTCCCAGCATCCTCATTCTTGTCTCTATCCACAGACAGAGCTGCAGAGTCTGTCTGTCTCAGTGCCTCTGCCCTCCAGAGAAAGAGACAGAGAAAATAGGGCTGTTTCCTATTCGGCTTAATGCCTGTTGATACACTAAATGTGGAAACAGGCTTGTTTGTCTTCCCATTCAACATGCCCCCAGAAATGATACGGTGACTGAGCATAAAAGGTTCCATTAAAATCACTGTTTATTTGTTGCACAAGTTAAAACTGCGCTGAGGAGAAGATGCATTTTGACCAGCGAGGTGAGGAAAAGCTGAGAAATGTTTCCTCGTCAAATACACTAAATTAAAAACAAAACCAAAATCCTGGTACGGCTGACTGCACGGCAATTGTTGATGCGTATCCTGTGCTGCAGAATCAACTCGTGAAGATGGCTTAAAGTGGAATTTACCCTCTGCATTGATTCATAAACCAGTAGTAGCTCAATACTATAAGACTGGAAATTAAAACTTCCTCCAGCGTGGTTTCGCATTTGATCCAGGTGTGATGGGCCACTGGCCTGAGCTTCAATCATTAAAAGACAGTATAAGAGAGGAAAAAAGCTCCCTGGCTTCCGGTGGAAATTAGATCCATACTTGGACATGGAGGCCCCAGGAATAGAAAGGAAAATAAGAGCCCAGTCTGTGCTCAAAGCTAAAACCCTCTGGCTCACCCCCTGACCATTCAGACTGAACCCTTCCAATCCTCCCAAAACCTCCTAAGTCAGCAATCCTTTGAATTCTGCCTGAGTGTAACAAAGGAGGAATGAAATGCTAATATCAGTATCAGTAGCTTCCCCCCTGTTCTCCCAGAGTTTCCCAGAGTCTAATTTGTCAAACATGCAAGTAACAATGCCAGAAATTAACCCAAAGGGAGGTTTCCTCCAGAGGAGAGAATGATTATGTTTGATCATGGAATAAACAAGAACATTATCATGCTTTGTTGGTTTTCCTGAACTGGAAAGAAAACGCTTGTTTTTATGTGTGGAGGAGGGAATAATTCAAGGTTGAATGTCAAAGAATTAGGAAATCACTGAGGCTAATTAGAAAATGTAGAAGAATAGAAGAAAGGTTGAATCAATCCCTCTTGAGAAGGAGAGAAAATCTAGGCCACAAGGCAGAGCTTGGGCGTTCAGGCCGAATTATCAGCTTGATGAAATATCATTACTTGGCTTTTGTGTCGTGACGTATCGTCAATCACATATGCAGTGTGTTTAATCCCCCGCCACACACAGCCACATCGAGCCCGGAAAGTCTGACCAACATGTGGGTGCACGGTGCACGGGTGGAAGGTGGATCCCAGCCCGGGTGAAAGGTTACCGTGTGGAGCTGAACGCTGCCTTGACAGGTGTGGCTGAAGAGATTTCTATCCTAGTGGGAGCTTTTTCAAAGTGCCGTCTTGGGGTCTTCACCTGCACACTTCAAACACATTCAAACCCTTTGCTTCTCTGCTGAAGCCCAATAAATCAGCTACCTGAAAGGAAAACTCCACGGCCAGGCTTAATCCTCCTGGGTAAGGGGGAGCCAACATGGCAGGCATGAGGCACTGAGCCCCCCTTTTCAAATTTACTGCGTGTGCCGAGGTCTTGCTTGGCAACGGGAGAATCTGAAGACTGGTCAGTGTGAATCTCAAAAACGAGTGGGATGAATCTCGTCTTTAGGCCTTTACACACAGGGGGAATTTTTCTCTGTTAGATTAATTCACATGCGAAAATATTTTTTAGAACTGTTGTTTTTGTCACGAGTACTTTCACACAGAAAGTGAATATGAAAAATGCAATATGATTTTTTTTTTTTCAGAGCAAGGTAAACTTTTCTTAGCTTTCGCAGAAAGCTTCTGTTCCTACCTTTCACAATAAAAGCCCTAGATATACACAGTACACTGTCAAACTGTTTACCAGAGGGAACTCAAATTCACTCCGACAATTTTGCTGAAAGGAAACTCAATAAATGATCTTAGAGTAGTTTAGGATTTTTAACAATTTACCGCAGACGGACTGCCAGACGCTCTGGGTTAATAGCATCGATGGCATTAATGTACAAATGTTTTATTGAAAATGTGCAGCAACTGTCGTATGAACAGTTTTGATGCATAATATTCACAGTATTTCGCATTTTCGTTTATTCGTCACGCCGCCGGTGTGTGTAAAGGCCTTTACTGTATTTAACTACAGCCCCAGTCCTTACAGCAATGATATTTTAAGACTGTAGATAATTACACCAAAATTGATCACCAACAGCATTTACCATGACATTTATCTCCTTTGTAGAGCCTCACCCACATGATTTTGTCTCTGTAGCCTCAAGCCATCTATGCAACTGGCAACTCAGTCCATTACCACGGTGTCAAAATGCTGCCCAGAATCACAGTTGATTGGCCATCGGTCTGTCTCCAATCAGGGATGCACCGATCTGATTGTTATTGCAGTCGGATAAGAAAGTTATGTGTAAATTAAGTGGTACGTTACCACTATTTAAGTTGTCCATGTTGCACTGCATTCCTGCCAGCGGCCATTGTTTTGTCATCATTGTATTGCATATTTAATTTGTCCTTACAAGGATGTAATTTCCACTAGGGACTTAAAATATAATTGTTGTCCCCCCTCACCTTTATTGTCTCAGGTTTGATATCTTATCCTATTGAAGTCTCTCTGAGCGCTGTTTGATTACTGTCCCGCCAGCAACAAACGTAACAACTACCAATCGGAAGATCAGTGGATCGATTCCTGGCTCCTCAAGTCAAATGAGTGAAGCATTTAGATTAGACCCTGATGAGCAGGTTGCCATCTTGTATGGCAGCCTCTGCCATCAGTGTGTGTGAAAGGGTAAAGGTTGATATGCAGTGTAAATCACTTTGAGTGGTCGGAAGACTAGGAAATTCGGCGCTTTGTAAATGCAAATCCATTTAGCTTAATTCTGATTTAATTGTTTTTAAACTTCAACTTTCAACTCGGTGCAGCCCACCCACTTTTAATATGATAATGCATGCGTGTGTCACCTCTATACAGTGAGTGGCAGAATAACGTCAGACAAATTAGAGACTTTTCAGCTGGTTTGTTATCAATTCAGACAGTTAAGTGGTATGAATAAGTCAAGGAAACAAAGGAATTCCCTCAGTCCCATTAATATTATTAATTTTTAAATCCAATTATTGTAAGACTGCTCGTGACCTATTTTCTGATTTAAGTGTCCTATCAAAACCCAACACATCACAGGAAAGTAGATGGTAGATGGTTCTCAAGCTCCTGCAGGGTGCTCCTTTGGGAGACTTTGGTCCTCCAATCATGGCAGCCTTCTGTCGTGTCCCCTGCAGGAGAATATTACTATCTAGCTATACTGTGCCATCCGGGTGAATGATCGCAGGTATTAGTACAGAGCACACAAACTTCTGAGGCACAGCACCTCTCTGATCCCTCGTTACACTGCAGGTTCTTTCATTAACAGTGTGACAAACGTCCGTACAAAGTCATACTGCAAGCACATTCTAGCTGGATGGAAGTAGGAATTTACAACAGAGGAGGGCCGCATGCGGACAGAAGAAGTCGGGTCCCGTGAGTTGAGCAAATGGGCAGATTGGAGCGAACTAATCTGAATTGGTTCCAGCAGGTAATATTAAAGAAGCTGAAAGAAGCAGTAATACAATGAAACAAGACATTTGAAGACGTCGTCACGGGTTTCAGGAAAACAGCGATGGACCTTTTTTCTCATCTTTTCTGATGTTTTATAGAACAAATAACTAAGTATTTTATGATTAAATTATCAATTGCAGATTATGTGATATTGAAAATAATTGTTAGTTACAGCCATATTTAGCACCAAACATCTACCTCTATAAAACCTTCCACTCAAAGACACTAACCTTTATCATCAACTAATATAATATATATTAATATATATATATATATATATATATATACATCAGATTAGTCTGATTCACCATAGGAATACTGGACTAAAGACTTAATGTGTTAAGATTTAAGTGTCAAGTGTGATGCTTTGAGTACTATAGTCACTATAAGTGAAGACCAGCATCAAAAACCAATACCAGGAAACTCTTAAACTCTTTTCTAAAAAGCAACAGTCGAGCAACAAAGAGGCTTAAAAATAGACATGCGTGTGCTTTCTTCTTCTGGGCTGGCCTGTGCACGTGCTGCTGCATTTTAAATAATCTGCCGTTTATCCAAAACTTTCTCCAGTAGATCAGAAAAAAAAGAAGTTTAGTTGGTCTGTAAGTGATAAAAGTGAGTGTAACTCAATAAACATATTTCTGTGGCATTTACATTGTCTCAATTTAATGTGGCGCGGTGAACTGAGTTCCTGGTCAACCCGTCACAAACACTTTCTGGCTCTGTGAATAAATACACGGTAGGAGTACGTATATCCATAATTACATACTGCAGCATATGCTGCATATAATCGAGCTTTAATACATATCTGCAGCCAAAGCAGCAGCAGCCCTGAATTAAAGTGTCTAAATAAGAGATGTGTTAGTCATCAGTCACTTTGTATTGTCTCAGCTTGAAATGTCACTTGTGTAATTTAGTGAATGCACAGTAATTTTCTCGAACAGTAGGTGAATCTCTCAACGGAATTGAGCATTATGAAATATGCCAAAATAGTCTGATTTAAAAAGTAGATTTTTTAAATATTTGCAGCACCTGCAGGCTAATCATTGATAAAAACAGTGGCATCTGTCAATCGGTCTCTCTGATCCCTGAGGTCTTTCTAAGAAAGTGTCATCGTGTGAGTGACCAGAAAGGGTCATGATACTCTCACAATACTCCTGCGTTACAGGAGAACGTCTCATCCAGTCAAACGTCACACCGTGCCGTCTGCTCTGCTCGACCACCCCGCAGGCCTTTCCGCCTATATTGGTTTGGCCAGAAGAGCTGAATCAATCATAAAACAAGGAGAGCTGCCAAAGCCTTCCTTCACACCCCAATACTGCAGCACTCACTGCCATGTTTAGGCTATTGTGACATGGTCTCAGAAATGTCACAGACATCATCAACTGGGACAGCATGCTAATGCTGCAGGGCTTGTGGCTGTCACGAATACGACGGTGAGAAGATCAAATAAGAGACGATAAATATTTAACGACACAAGCGATTCAAATGAAAGAAAGAGTTCCACTTTATGTGAAATTAGCTTCTTTATCTGAAGGGTTCCAAGCCTGGTTCAGTCAAGTTTACATTGAATGCTGCTAATCCAGAATAGTGAAAGAAATGATCCCCTTGATGGAATTTCACCGCGCCACAGATCAACAAATTGAACCAAACCACAGAACACACAAAAGTACCTCCAGGCAATGTGAGATTAGCGAGAGAGAGAGAGAGAGAGAGAGAGAGAGAGAGAGAGAGAGAGAGAGGCAGGAAGAGAGACAGTGGGAGAAAAACAGGGGATGGGTTGCTCAAAAGATAGTGTTGTAAAAAAATATATATATATATATTTTTTTCTTTTTCAAACATCACTAGGTAATAATTTTTCAGGAAATCACATTCTTAATTATGTGACTAGAATTTAATGATAATACATGAGCGGCACAAACCGTGTTAGACAGAACACCTTACTAGGATACTTTACGTTGGTTTTCCTTTAATTTGTCACCCATCCCTTGCTTTTATACAATGTGCTGCAATTTTGAAGTCATCCACCCCAGTTTGCCTTTCTCATCAGTGCGGCTCGTCACACACACACACACACACACACACACACACACACACACACACACACACACACACACACACACACACACACACACACACACAAAAAGCAGTAGAAAGGTACACATGGTACAGCTGGTGGTGCTGTGTACCTCCCATAAATATATAACAGTAGTGGTAATCATCAGATGGCCTGAGTAAACAAAGACTCACATTCACATATTTCTGCGAGTAAATGTTATTTCATCTGTTATTTTGACTCTTCGGATGGAGACTGGAAGAAAACCAGGAAGTTATTTCCCACTCGTGACAACAGAAACGCAGCTTGTTCGTTAACCTTGTGTGTCTTCCATATGGCAGGATGAATTTGAGAGAGTACATGGTGTGACACGAAATATGGTCAGCTAGACTGGTCAGAGTGGCTAGAACTCCAACATCCAGATGTTTAAGTGAAAAACCAACAAGGAATTTTAGGCTATGACCATCTGTAGTGCTGACCTGACACTACAGGGGGGACACTGCTGGCTTTGAAAGCATCTGAATTTGCTTCTCCAGCAATTAAAACTGCACGTATTCCAAATACAAACATGGATTCTGTGAATCACAAACACTGGAAACTTTTAACTAACACTCTGTGGGATAAACATGCATACTCAAACAAACAATGCACAAAAACACAAACATATCCAACAGATTGAGCGTTGGCAAACTTCCCACAGCCTCTACATGACAGATCTGAATATGACGACAACTGGCGCCTGGGATGCATTCGCTCCTTCAAAATGAAAACGTGAACATTCAGCTGTATTTCAAAAAAAAGGATACACGCATGAAGGTATTATCCATCTTGTGCATACAATTAACAATCTGTGCCTCATTTTGACATTCACAAGCTTTCATTTTCTAATGATTAAGGTGAGGAGTTGCAACGTAAGCGTTAAATTTAGTGCTGGATCATTTTCGTGGCTTGTGCCTCCGGCTTCGGCGCTTAATGAATTAGTTTGAAACTTTTCAAGAGGCATCTTCCATTTCACACACACATTTCATTAACCTGTAGTTCATTCATTATTGCTGTGGGTGTGGAGGAAAGCAGCAGCCCAGATATAATTGTGTTATTGGGGTTGTAGGGCTGTGCCTAATTAGTGGCTGAGAACACAACACAGGCACTTAGACATCGGTCTGATGGAACAAACCACAATGGTTTGTGACAAGAGCTGTCTTCCCTGGGGTTTCAGGAGAAGACATGATAGCACAGTAATTCACGACTCATAACAGCATCACATCATCTCCATAGCATGGAAGATGACACCGAGAACACTGAAATAAGGCGACAAGTTTACTACGGCTCGACTGAAACAACCAGATCTGACAGCAAGCAGCTAAAACAGGAGGAATGTTTTACAAGAAGTCGAAATGTAGATGTATTTTAAATCACCACGTTCGAGAAATCCACAGCAATTTGTCGCGGTGATGTGGCTGCTGCAACGTAGTGGTTATGCTAACCTGCAAGGAGTGACCTGGCTGTGGGCCATAGAGCCGTTAAGGTCTTATTTGAGTTAAGCGGTTTACACAAGCCTTTGATACCCTGAAACTGGGTCTCCTCGTTGCCAGAATATTCACGTAAAACTGTCGTGTCCTTCCCACTAATAGAACAGTTTACCAACAACACAGGTAGAGTCAAGTCCATAGTTTAATTCATATAACCTGAAGTCATAAGTTGGTCTGCAACGCTTTATAATTTGTATAATATAAGACACCCTCTATCGTTACACCTCTGATTCAAATGTTTTTTTTCAAACTTCACAAACTTACCTTAAACAGGGAAAGAATCTCTACATAATGCTATAAATATATCAAATGCTAAGTTAGAGTGAAGGCTGAATCAAATAGAAGATTTTAAGAAACACGGTGACGCCAAGAGCTAGTTGGCAACGGGCATAAAGTATTAACAAAAGTAATATTCAACAGCCACTTTGAGCAAAATGCTAACGTCAAAGCCATATCGATTCTAAGCAGCTTTTTGGAACGTAGTGTGTTCACGCTGGAAAAGTGACAAAATAAAGTATATTGAAACCAGACTGCATGCGGACTAAAGACGGTCAATTTTTGAGTTAACTGTTGAGGGACACTATTCTCCCATGATGCAATGCAAAAAAAAGGAAATGCAGGAGCAGCTCACAGCTGAACAAACTAAAATAATTTGTAGGTGGGAGTGAAAGAGCTAGAAAAAAACCTTGTAAAACCAATAAATATGTATTAAATCATAGGAATAGCATGTTGATGCTTCTGTGAGATGTGTATCTGGTAGTAGCTTTCTAAAGCTGCAGTTTGAATAACATCAAGCGTCACATGTACTGTATCATTTCCTGTTGGTATATAATCATTTTTGTTTACCAACTGCTAAATGAGCATACTATGACAATTACTACACACGGTATAGAATTAACATGTATATGGATTTGGGACATGCCTAACATACTGATGTTTAGCGGGTACAATGTTTACCACTTTCACCATCTTAGTTTAGCATTGCATGCCAACATTTGTTATTAAGCACTAAACACAAAGTACAACTGAGGCTAAAGGGAATAGCATTAGTTTTGTCGGTATTCTGTCACAAACCACAGTAATGGACAAGCTGAAATCTTGATCCGATATTACCATTTATAGAGCCACGCCTCTAGCTTGGATAATGACAATAAAAATATAAAAAGTATAAAAATGTCTGGTTGCCAACTACCTTATCCATAAAACTGTCTCTAAGATAGAGGGGGGAAAAAACCAATGTCATCAACAACTACTTTTCTCTTAGTTCTTAGAACTGAACCTTATTCTTGCCAAGAGACAAAGCCAGATTACTCAAGTCCCAGGGCTCTCTGCATGTAAATGTGGTCTCTGACAGATTACACAGTAGTGTGGAGCATACTGACACACCTGTTAAAAACACAGCAGCACAAAGGGATAATAAAGGCATTCAAAGGGCAGTAGCATCAATATTTCTGGCTACATTTATAATCCATGTTCAACAACTTCAAGTTCAGCGGGGTACCAGGTACCAGGCAAAACACCAAGTGGTAGGTCATGCTTTACATGTGAAAAAAAAAATCCAATTTCTTCCAACTGCATTTTGTCTAAACTGTGCTTCGGAGTCTCAAAATTGGTCTCAGTTCTTTTCAGCCTATTCGTTTAAAAACCAAAGTAAATGGCCCCACATGAATGGCGCTTATCCTACAAGTCAGAGGAAGCTGAGGCATTGTCTGTCACCTGGCCTCTCTTATCTTCTGGCCAACACAATGTCTGACTCATTGCAGCTCTGAAAACTCCACATTTGAAGCTCGAGAAAAGCGCTTTGGACGAGACATACACAGCAGCATATTTCCTCACAATCAAAGCTTTACAAAGGAAGAAAAGGAGAGCGCAGACGCTTGAGAGTTATCCTCATGAATATCTGGCAGGGTCTTTTTTTTTTTTTTTTTTTATCCTCCTGTCGACAGCTTGTCTGATTCTTATAAAAATCCATCCTTCACTCATGTGTTTGTCTTTCATTGAATTGACTGGAGATATCTTTTCCACTCATTGACCTTGAGAAACAAACTTTTCAAATGTTGGCAAATTTAAATAGTGAAGCACTCGACGTCAGGCGAAGCTTGATTGGTTTAACTTGAAGGACAAATAAAATGGAAAATCGGTGACAAAAAAAACTTAAATCTTGTCTAAATCTTTTCTTAAAACACCCTCTGCAAAGCTCAGCAGCCCCAAAGATGCCGGTGTCGAGAAGCCAAGCTAGACTAGTTTATTTTCTCCCTGCCATTTTTATCTCTCTGTTCACATGCTGTTCAGTGTCCATTTATCCGTGGTGAGGGCCTCTCCTTGGCAGCAACGATCACTTTCAACAACAGGCCCTGCGAATCAGAGCGACGTGTCACATCGTTCCAGTGACAACTAACGACTACCAATGTATCTGGGCAGAATGCCAGAGCGCTGGGCTAGGAACAGCCGGGGGGGGGGGTTGGAGAAGATGGTGGAGGTGGGGGCTGCACGCTCCAAGGAGAGAGAGAGAGGTTTAGCTCACATGTGGCAGCATTAAAACCTCACATCACATCCCTTCAGTCAACAAAGTTCCTTACGTATCATCTGCCGAGAGATTCAATCAATCTGCTTTGAGAGGCTGACTCTGATACTGTATGTCTGGAGGCCGGCTGAGACAGGAGTCACTGAGTCTAATAACCCGGCTGAGAAGGGGGGGCAGCGGCGACATGGGGGTCATCTGATTCATCCAACAGTCAAGCCCTCTTTTCCTCTCCTCCCTTCTGCTCATTTGAATTCCCAAAGTCAGAGGGGTCGCCAAAACTTCACTTTGCATATATATATTTTTTTTGGCACTAGGATTGAGAGAAAAACACACTATCCCCATAAATAAACACTAATTGTTGGCTAATTTTCTTAGTTCTTGCCTGGTTGATTCATTGCCTCTGGGCCAGCATGAATTATTCATCCAAGTGGCAAAACAGCTTTATGTAGGAACCTACAAGGCACCGCATTCATTATGCTATCATGCCGAGGAATTCAAGGCACTGACTGCTGGTATTTGAATAATATGCATATTGGGTATTCTTTTTTTTCCCCGGGGCATTGGCAGGCAGTAATAGCGCTTCCGTTGGCAGGGACCGAGAGGGTTGCAACACCCCTCGTGGCTGACAAAACCCCCTTGTTTTGACAGAGGATTGAGCGAGGAGGGGAACGAGTGTTTCAGCTCTGCCCTCGTGGAGAGAGGATTAAGCTGTGTGGTCGCGCTGCCGGTTGACGCTGGGAGCCGGCAGGCTACGTTATCATGTCAGTCCTCCCTCCCGTGGTACGGCAGATCTGCGCCGCACCTGTGACTCCGAAAGAAGCACCTGGCCTGGCCACGGGGAGCTCATCAGGCTCACGGCTCTCCCTTTGGGAGCAGGGCTGCGTCGCACTTTCCGCAGGATCAGAAGTCTGGCTGACTGCAGAAGAAGGGCAACTCAAAGGCATATATACTGTGAGGCCACAGGTTTCTGTTTGTGCTTGGGAATAAGCTGTGCCGTGTTTTATTTTTTTAAGTTGACGGCGACAGCAGCAGAGCAAGGGGCGACGAGTCGGACGAGATATGGTAAAACAGAAATGTCACTTCAGAGCAGGGTGAGACTGTTAAATGGCAGCAGGCGCCTGGCTGAGGTATCCGTCTTCCCAAGTGTTCCCTGTCTCCGCAGATCTGTCTCTGGGCCGGAGATACCTCGCCTCCGGAGGCCCGCGCCATGTCCTCAGGCTATGGCAACATTAGCGTGAGGAGAACATGCAGGGAACAGGGGTGGGCCACAGCTGGTTGCCTCTGCCATGTTGGTATCACAGGCGCTGATATCACTAGGAGCTTCACAGTAAGAATTATTTCAGGTTCAAATACATCTGGAAGTGTAGCTTATAAATGAGCACATTTAGGTTGAAATGTTAAAGTTCAATGCTTGTTTTTCCACGTGTAGTTGGGACCCGTTTCACACTGAAATATAGACATTTGAATGCGTTTTAAACAATAGAGCCTTGGATTCTATAAAGCTTTACACTTTCCAACCTGATTTTGACCTAACCATCTTTCCAGCCAAGTGTTCCCGTATCTAAAGGTGGAAGAATAGAGGTTGCCGTAAACAAAGTTGGGATTTTCAAATATAGAAATACATTAACTTGACCTGCAATCACCAAATCGATGCTAAAGGGCTATGATTCACCTTAACAAGTGAATGGCGCAATTCTCAGTTTGTTACATTTTACAAGCTCTGTTTGTACCTCTGAAGTTTTTAATGCAGTGAATTCAACTTTCCATCAGCTGGTTTAAAGTGACCGATTCTTAAAATCACAAACTAATCCCACTGGTTTTTAGAGGTTAAAAGACCACCGACATTATTACTGTACAGTTCTCTCCCGCAGTGAGTTCAGAATGCAGTGAGTACAAAATAAAAAGGCTTATTGCAGCCTGTTTGCCACGCCTGGTATCATTTAGGAGATCTCAGTCAATTTGCCTTTGTTTTGTTGGCACCAAAATTCACTCGTTTGTTCCAGACCTTACAACAACAAAATGTGATCTGTCTAATAGAGCATGCATGTTTGTATTTCAAGTGTTTTTCCTCATTATACCGAGTATCAGAGTGTGTGCTGGCAGACATTAGGGGGCATCAACGTCATGCATGCCCACTGAGGTGGAATTCAGCCCGTCTCTGGACTTAAAAGTGGGAGCTGTTTTCCATTGACATTCATTTCAACAAATTAGACAACCCAGGGCTTGGTCAGGTGATTGGCTCTGTCTTGCAACAAATGTGCTGTCTGACCCTTATCAATCTGTTATAGAGTTGTAACTATACCCTGTGATTCGGAGACCACTTTTATTTTTGATTCAAGAACCCAGACGAGGAAGGACAAGACTTCACAGCTAAGAACTTTTTCCTGGAAAATCATGCCCGGAAGACAGCTGCTGTTGACTCTCTCCTATGAGAGTGATAGTGTAGATATATTAAATGTGTTAAGCAAATCTCTGCATATTCCCAAGTAAATTGAAAAAGATGTTTAAAAACGTATTAACGGGCAAAGGATAATATCCCTCCTGGAATTAGGGATTGACAGAATTGGAGCAAGTCGGGCGAAACATTAATTAAGCGCAGGGGTTGGAATGTTGCACCACTGCAGCCAGCGGATTGTTTGGGATCCAGTCCAACTCCATCGCAAGAGAGGCCTTGATGCAGGCCTCATGCACACATCTAAAATGCCAATGCACATCTTCCCGATGATTGCATATTGCGCACATTTTAGGAAACATCAGCGGTGCAAGGCCAAACTATTCGGACAACTCAATCTTTACTCTCGGAGGGCAAATCTTACAAGCCGTGACAGAAAGTCACACACTGGTAAGGGTGAAACGGTAATGAAACATTGTGATGGAATCTAGATACGAGAGATATCGTAAATCCAGAGGCAGAAACCAAAGGTGAATTTTTTAGAGTAAATGTCAGCTCCTCACACAGGAGGATAAGCCTCTATTCCTCGCCACTGTCTCTGCTCCGCAGTGTGTGTGTGCTAGTGTATTAGTGCGAGATAAGGTGCGCACATCCGAGGGCGTCCGATTTAATTTTCTGAAAGTAGTACCCTTTTACAAGTGTGCAAGATGAACTTCCGCCTTGCCAAGCTACTTACGACGATTATTATGAAATTTCAAAAATTGTCTTCGTCCACAATTCTAGATAATAGTCCGATGAGCACACAAAACAATGTGACCCCCTCTGCTGACCCTCTTTGTGGCAGCGAAATTGCCTCTAATGACATGCTGTAGCACCGACACATTAAAAAAGATTTCTCTTGCAGCTTTGCCAATTGACATCTTCTGACAAATTCTCCACATGCCATAAATATGGTACCCACTGTACCAGTGTGAAGCAAAAATCCATTTTTGCCCACAGCAATAATCTTGCATCACTCACTCCAAATCATAATCTCGTACCTTGATGTAATATGACAACTATACACATGATTTTGAATAGAATTTGGAGGAGGAAATAACCTAATTCTTATAGGAAGGAGGTGAGTGGAGTGTGTTCACGATATATATGCACTGCTGGAGTTGCACACTTGGGCATATGAAATCAGGAGCCGTCAAAGTAAAACACGTAATTATCTTGGAGAAAATGAATGTGCGTGAATGCATTTACAAAAATTAATAAGACTAATCCTAATCTGTCTTTTTTTTTTGGTCGGGTGCTCCTGGAAAAGCTGGACAATCTCGGGGGGATTTCTTCAATTAAAAATGTGGCAGTAAAGCTCAGACCTGGTTATTATAAATCTCACCGCACCTTCGTTTCATCTTAGTGCCAAAATCGCAGACTTTTTCTGTTGTCACTGGCGAAGAAGGCGCTAATTACAACTCATACATAATCTTTTATGTAAATGATTTTTGCCTGCTTTGATCTCCCCATGCATTCGAGGACAGCCAGATCACAGACTGGGGCTAGATCTGTCACAGAGGGAAAGAAGTGAAGTAGAAGGAAATCTGATTTGTTTTGGTGTTTGTCAGCCCATGAGCACAGAGGATGTTTGATCAGGTCATTACATGTACGGGTCTAAAACAACATGGTCAAAGCACCCGGCTCTTTCATCACGATCTTATGGGACGACGCAAGCTTAGCCTCAGATGTGAACCAGTGAAGATAGAGGAGAGACAGGGATTTGAACACCTTTTAGTCTCTGGATTAATTTAAGCTGCAAACCAATCACTTCTTCGCACAGTTCTTTAACTCAATGAAATGCTGGCTATATGTTAGAGTGAGTAATTTTTCATAATGAACTTTTAAATGGCTTGCATAATTCTAAATTTCAATGACAGATAATGATTGGTGCTAGAAATAAATGGGGCGAGTAGGGGCCATCAGTATCAGTGTGAGACCTCATTCTTGTACTGTACCTCATTTGCTATTACTGAAACAGAACATTGGAGTAGCCCCCTGTGGTCCTTTCTAAAGCATAAACACAGCTGGGGGCATGACAGATAGAGGCCGGCTGTACGTTACACCCCCCCCCCCTCGCCCCACCAACAGAAAAAGGTCAGCTCTGACACCCCAGAAGGAGCCCTCAAGCTCTGCTGGACACGAGGAAGCCAAGCTGGCTTCCTATGAGGCCGGAGGTTGAGGCAGCCATCCCAGGGCAAAGCAGGAAGAACTACCGACAACCTCGGGCACTGCTATCCAGTCCAAGCTCAAAGGGTTGGTTAACCCATATTACAAAGAACTCATACTAACTCACTAACCCATAGTGGTGTCTAAGTGTGCAGATATTTATCGGGTTTTTGTTATCTCTGATATCTACATACAATTTCTGCCGCATTCATGCAGCTCTTGATAGATTGGCAGAACACCATTTTCACAGATTCCGTTTAATTTCTTTGGCAGTCATTTTTCTAAAATCCATCCATCTCTATTGTACTGAGGTGAATATCATATACAGACCCTTTAACTAGCATTAGCCACTATACACTATTGGTCAAACAAAACTAAATATGGCTGCAGTGGTAAAACCCCTGAGTGTATCAAATTGAGTAAGGGTGCATATTGTTTGTGAAATTTGTATTCATAAAAGGAAGAATGCGAAGGAAGGGAGACTACTTTCTTCCTCCAAAAGTAGTCTCCCTTTAAAGCCTTTTGGCTTTTGTTAAAAGCACAACTCACTTATGTTCCTTATGTTGATCCATGACAAAAAAAAACAAGCGCCAAGAATAAAAGAGGGCAAGGTTCATCCTCGCCAAATCTAGCTCTTTGAAAGTAAGAACAAAAGAGAAAGACTTGCCACGGGTTAATGAAAAGGAGAAGATGGAAAACTAAGATTACCGGGGGCTATCATCGGTCCACCAGCGGGGAGTTTTGCATTTGCAGGATTTTGATAAGAAGAGTGTAGGTGTTCCCTCCTTCTGTGTGTACTACAAATGAACATGACGGGCTTAATTTAGTGGTGCGAGGGTCGGACCCGCTGTCTTCTCCTTTCGTCTTGCCAGTCTGGTTACTGCCTCTCTCATTCCCTCACGCTACGGTGTCACCAATTAGCCAGGGCCCAGATTTCATGAAGGCATCGCCACTGCTGCCTGCCGCCCTCTGTCACATCCCTGATAATAAGCCTGAGACGGGTCCGCTATCTGACACACAGGGAGGAAGGAGGAAACCACAGCACACAGACAAAAGACCTCAACACTCACTATGTGCGACAACACACATCGAAGTGCACACTTGTGGACCGTCAAGAGACACACACACACACTATAAACACAGGCTACGTGTTTATGTGCACAAACGCCTACACACTCGCACGGACACAGCTGATCTGTCAACGCTTGAGCGTCTTTTGTTCAGATAATTATAGAAATGATGGCTGAATGATGAAATGTAGAATGATAGGAAGAGGGGAAGTAAACAGGAAGAAAATTCAGCGTCGATCTCAAACCAAAGTCATGGCAGCTCTGCCCTTGTTATGCACAAATCAATGACTTTCTTTATTTTCATAGCGTCCCGGTCGAGGTTCCAAGCAAGCTGAGGCGATAGAAGGTGGAGTCTGAACACTGCAGGCCACTGATTGGTCAGAAAGAACCGTCACTAGTGCGACATTCTGCACAAACCCGCCATTTCTAACTAGCCGAGCTACCGTCAATTGCGACTGCATTTTTTATTCACTCAACGCCCGCAAAACTGTGCCTTACAATTGATGAAGTGCAGACGTTTGGTTGCTAATGAAGTGTCGCATTGAAGATGTTGTCGAAGCAGAGTCGCGCAGCTTCACTGTGGCGATCAGCTGAGAATCCCGCCTACACTGCGGTGGAAAACTAGATGGAGAAAAGGACCCACCGCAAAATTCGACACAAGCTCGGTACCCGATTGTTTTCGAATCTTGGTGCCATACACACATCTCCGTCAGTGCCAAAAACGTTCAATGCCCTGCCCTAATTATGTTCACCATTTTCTCAGTATTTGCGAGTCCAGTCAAACTATAGCCTGCTGTACACTGGGCCGTTTCCTCTCTACATTTCTGTCATCCCAGCACAGAATTCTAGCCACAGCACTGCTAGTCTGACAGTTTGGAGATAAAGCACAGCTGGGGTGATGCCGGGGTGAGGTTTACCCCAGGGAAAGTAACCTGGTGGGTTGAAGGAGAGAGATTTTCAGACGCACAGGTGCTGTTGAATATTAGTATCACGGCGAGAAGTCTAGGCTCATGTGAGTGAATTATTCATCGTCTGAACCCAGCCCGTGTGCCTCTGCCTTACCAGGCCACGGCAATCCTGATCAACACTGTTTGATGCTGCCGCGACTTCCCAGGGACCAAATAAGGCCGTGGAGCAACACTGGCCTGTCCAAGGGGAGCATGGTGTATCAGAAATTCACAGATATTAACACTTAATTCTGCTCACGTTCATATGTTCAATAAGGTTTTCCCTACGGTTTGCTCAAAAGAAGCTATATGCATCGATGTCACTGATGTCAGTCTCAAGTTGAGTGAAGTACTACATGGCTTAATAAAAAGAAATATACCTTCAGTACTGTGAGAGTCTCGACTGGAGACATGAAATGATTTAATTAATAAATCATTTAAGTCAGGAGGCTGACATGGACATGAGTAGGATGAATATAAAATCTGGCACTGAAATGATACTTTTTGCCTGCAAACGTGTTGCAGAATAGAGGGTAGTACATACTCAGTATGTTATACAAAAGTGCTGTCAAAAGAAACACAAGCAATTTGCTAAATTACTTGCAATATACACCTAAGTGATGAAATTATTTTTGTTTTACTGTGCAGAGAATGAGAAAATCTGACACAAAACGTCAAGACCTTGCACTCGTTGGCTCTAGAAAAACCTAGGCAATGAGTTCGACGAGTCAATTTTACCCTCAAACTGGCCAATCAAAGCGTAGCATCGTCCAGCTCTGATCAAGGCTCCTACAACTCTCGGCTCTGCTTCATAGATTCTCATGCTATCAGTTCAGATTTTCTTTATTTTCAGGCTGGTTTTGTAGATTTCACAGTTCAACGTTGTGTAATATGGATACTCGTTACCCGGAGAAGTTGGAAGGAGGTATACGTTTTTAAAATGTTAGGCTACCCTTCTTCTCTTACCAAACATAAGATAATATTTATCCAGGGAGTGCAGTTAGTGACAGTGTGGGCTCCATGGTAGCTCTGACAGCTTGATGGAGCAGTAGCAGCAGGGGGCGGGGCTTAGCAAAGGGTCAACTTGTAGGAAGAAAATGGTAAATCGATATAGAAGCACAGTGATAAATGCCATGACAAGCAATATAAATTTAAGTAACGTTACACAAAGAAATAGGTAGGTTTAGTAGATAAAGGTTCCATAGTTTGTCTTACATTTTTTTTCTTTAGATTTTTCGTTAGCTAGCATCATGCTAACCAACAGCAGGCAACACAACTACAAGCAAAATAGACAAAATAGACATTTGGTTAAACAAAGCTATGTGGTGACAAAACAGGAAACCTGAAAAAAATACATGATTCTGGTGTGAATACAATGTTTTCTTGGCCCTGCCTCATTTTATGAATGTCTCTACTGCCTACCTTCAGCTGGAATCCTATTATGAATAATGCCCCATTTAGAGATCTGGGAACGGCAACAGGGAAATTCTCCGTTAGCCCTGGGACTTGCTCAAAGACTTAGTAGGACAGGGAAAAGGGAAAAGATATGTTTGCATTATAGTCAAACCATCGCTTCAGCAGTGGGTAATGATATTCACACGCATTACAGAAAAATATTCACATAGTGTTCAGAGCATTTCAGTTGTAGTTCTTGAGGCTACAGAGTGCAGAAAGACAACTGGACAAACTGCTTTAACAGTAGAACTCAAACAAACTAAGATTTCACTTTAATAGTTTCTCAGAAATAAAAAAAAACAAGTAAATTTTGTTGGAACTGGTTTTAATGGAGTGCTATTTGTCGTGATCCAGTAAGCGACACTGCGGCAGGGCTGATGATAACGTTGCTGAAAAACCAGCTAATGCTAGAGGCTTTCCACATTAATTACTCCTTTGCCCTGATACCAATAAGTCTCTGAGACATCACATCCAACTGAATTCATCTTCCCGGCCAGCAGCGAACTATCATTATAATCAACTTGTCGGATTTTCACCGGTTTGTTTACTCGGATGTGCATTATTCCAAAAACATGCGTTTTCAACTTTGTTTCCGCTTGCAACGCGGCGATGCACCCGCACTTCTAATGACTCCTGTGCCCTGTAATTTCTTTAGCGTGACAAACCCTGATTATAGGGTGGGAGTCGAGCTTCGAGCCAAGCTTCATTTTTTCTAGTTATTGTTTTGTGTTTGCTCTGTCGTTAATACGGGCCCCTGCAGCTGTGTGTCTCAATAGCTGTTTCGATGAAGCAGTGTTTAACACTAAAGTGATTTAGCACAACAGATCACTGCACTCCAGCCCGTGGCTACTGATTTCCAATGCATTGTTTGCTCAGACGCACTGGCAAATTAAACAAGGAGCGTGTTAAAAACGGAGCTGACATCGGTGGAGCCGACTGACAGCCTTTGATAGTTGAAGGTCCAGCAGTTAGCCAAGTTGTCCCCAGAAGACTAATGCACTTGTCTCGTGTCAGATTCCAGTGAGTAAACAGACAGGGACAAGTGAGAATGTAATTCATGTTGCGATAAGAAGTTCGCCACGCGGTTAAAAACTAAAATGGTGATTGACATTAAATGAAAACACCACTCTATCATCAACTGATTCCGTTCCCACAAGCTACCTCCAGATAACGGGCATAAAAGGGTCGTTCACATTATCATCCTTGTTTTCCCAAATGCTCAGCAAGAGACAACAGCGCGTCTTGTCTGCAACATCGTTCCCACCGTCTTATTCTCCCTCTTTCCTTCCGTTTCTGAAGGCATGCACACACACACCCCTCTGGCTCCGACAGCTCCGGAGTGACCACCCCGCACAGTGTGGAGCGTACAGTAATGCCATTAAGCCTCCCCCCTGGGGAATCAGTCACGCGGCGGTTTGAGCTTAGGGCCAATACAAAAGAGACCCATTTGAAATGGAGCCGAGCCCAGCCCGAGGAGGTCAGAGGGCTGTTTACAGAACAACAGTCTCTTATCGGCCGTATGCTTCCCCGAGGAGTCTCCACCGCAAACAGATAACAGCCTCCAAATAGGCGCCAGAGTGTGACCGATGGGAGCATAATCAGGTGCATTCTGCTTTGGGAGGACGAAGTGGAGGACAGGTGTGGATGATGGCGTACTCGGTTGTTAGTGGTGAGATCATATGCGAGAGGGATACGGCTTCAGTGAAAACATACAGTAGATAAATAAAATGTTGCCACACTCTGCCTCCCTCTCAAAAGACCGTGAAAATGTATATGATAGTTAATGCTGTTTTCTTCTCGTCCTCATAACCATTATTCAACTGGACCGGTGAGGCCTGATTCATCCTCAGGGATCGCTTCATTATTGAACAGTTAAATGGTCAATAGGTTCAGCTAAGGCAGCTTTTAGCACAAGGGCAAATAGACAGTGTAAAAGCCAATGCAAATAACTGGCACTCAAACCAGGCCTAATGCATTAATGACTGCATGACGTGTGCTAATGTGACGGCTACAGATTCAGACTGACAGTAATGGAGAATTTTGCCCCTGGTTATACTCGTAAGGCCCGGATGGGGAGAGGAGGAGAAGGGATGTACACCTGCCTGGTGCCTGAGCCTTGACAGAAACCTAATAAATAACAGGAGACAAGGTGAAACAGCAGTAGCAGCCCCCCACCTCCTCCTCTCACTGCAACCACCTACACTACACCGCCAGTTGTGTGAGGAGCAGCCGCCTATGCGGACAGCTTTTTGGCACGAAACAGAGTCTCCTCCAAGTTAGCAAAGTGCACTTGTCCCGTGAAGGAGGCAACTTGAGTTATTCATGAAATTACGCAAGAAACTTTGCACCTTTTAGCTACGTGACTCCAGCGTCAAAGCGGTGGCAGGACTTTCATTTGACAGGACTTGAAATTAAAGCTTCACGCTCCAGGTCAAGGCTATACGCTCACCTGAACCAAATATCAAAGTGTGCTCTATCAGAATCAATTTCAGTCCACATGCTAACCCCTTAGGCGACAATGCTGAATAGAAACTAGCTGATTGAACGGCAGCTTTTGAAGATAAGTGAGGTACGTGCCGGGGTCGGGGTCGATTCAATCCAAGTGTAAAACCATCGGAGAAACTGCCAGTCAGTGGTCTCTGATGTAGATTTAATTCTAAGGACAGCAGGAGCTTTTCAAATAACAAAAAATAAAACGCACCTTTTTTTTAAAATTTTGAATAAAAGTGAGCTGCCATCCACCGCAGATATGATGCCTAACTATCAATAGAGCAGACGCGCTGTAATGATTTAAACTGATTCAAACTGCTTCTCCTACTCCTCCCTCGGTGCCTCCTCGTCACCATTAATAACAATTGAGACCCTTGGAGCATTAATTAGTGAGATTTTCCTGGGTGCCTTGACTCTCTGAGCCACCTACAACGAATGCAGACTTCAGTAAACATGATCTGCTGCATAGTAAGTTGTTGTTTTTCTACCGAGGGTTGTTTTCTTTCTTTTTTTTTTTATTTTTTTTTTTTAGACATGGTGATGAGATCACAGAATTGTTCGAGCATGCCTTACTCACACACACACACACACACACACACACACACACACACACACACACAAACACTTCCTCTCTCTTACAAACACTCCCCTCTCTGTCTCTCACCCGCTCTTCATTAGGCAGCCCCTGCGCTGGCCTGTGTGTGATTCATTAGCTTTTATCCTCTTCATTTGAAGAAGGAGCTGTGTATAATTAGAGCATCTCTGTTTGTCCAGCATCCTTCACACAGTCACATCTCAAGGCCAATTATCATTCCGTTGCAGAGCTCCCAGATAACAGAGCCACATCAGCCGCCTCGAGAACCAACTTCAAACTATTACCGCCTCTCAAGTATGTAAATAAAATCACTTGCAAATCAACAGCTAATGATTGAATGTGGAGTGGCACTCAAGGGATATGAAGATGATGAACCATATTGGTAAGACTTTGTGTTTGAAGGGCCTGCAATAGGCCAGCACTTAACTTCCCATACTTACAGTGCAGACTTTGGGTGTTTTTGGACAGTCACATGTTTGTTGTTGTGTTGGCTCTGTACTTTGGCTTCAACCGCGAAAGTCATCGTTTTATTTCAAAGTGCCGTCAGCTTTAATTTAATCTCCAAGCCTTAGATTGAGCTTTAATTTCAAACTCATGTTATTGAACAGTAGCCATTTTATACAAAGCCCCCCCCCCCCCCCCACCCATCTCAAGACAGTGCAGCAGGACAATGATCTCAAAACATAGAGTGAAAGCTCCCAAAGAGCTTTTGATGGTCAACAGTGTAATGTTGTTTACAGGCCGGGGTCAGTCATCTGACTGTGTCTAAATGATCACGTGTTTGACTCGCTGCAGACCAGAGTGTCAGCTGATGCTTGGGGGTCATTGCTCGGTAAAGGGTTCAACACAGAATATCAAATATGCGCTGCACGTCATAGGCAGACAGCGTGTTGGTAGTGGTCTCTGAATTAAACAATCTAACCAGAAGAAAGTGGCATTTGCAGGTAAGTTGACATGCTGTTTAATGTGCTGCATCCGAGCATCGGATTAGCTCATTACTAGCCAATTGCTTTCTGTGCCCTAAAAAGGGGTCTAAAAAGGGCTACACTCTGTGCAGTGCTCATCTGATGAAGATGTGAACACCTCCACATTAAAGCTGAGCGTCAGGACGAACTCATAGGAAATTTGAAATCCCATGTGTACAGAGACAAAAATGTGCCACTGTGCAAATAGACTGCACTTTCCGTTACCTTCTTAAGCCAACCCGTAATACCACTTTTATTCACTTTTAGTTTGTTTTTCACAGAAGTTAAAGACCGTTTATGAAGTAAAAAACTATCACAATGTGACGTAAATTTAAAACATTCCATCACCTGTTTATCAGGAAATCATACTGATCCTCGACTGTAAACACAATCTATGAATTAATGTGTCCCACGTGAATACAGTTGTGTAACAAACCGGCTTATGTACCATGTAAAAAGGGTTACAAACTGTGTCTATAATACAAGATTGAAGAGGACAGATCCCTGATTTAATCTCTGCATTGGTTCTGTTACCTGCTGCCTAAATGAATGGAAAAGTCCACCTTTGGTTGCTCTTGCACCGCTATGCATCATCATTTTTGTGATGTTTTACGGTGTCTCTGAAGTTATTTTGTAATGAAATGCGGTTAACTTTTTTCGACTTTTCCTCAACCTCTCTTATCTCCTACTTCAGTTACTGATTTCCTACATTTCCAAGAATGCCTCGTGGCAACTTCCAGAGAACAGATGCTGACTTCTCCCATTGAGACAAAGCTGAATAATGCGTCAAGCTGTGTGCCCTTCGCTAAGAAAGCAACATGTTTTCTGATTCTGCTATGATAAGTCTAATGAGGATAGCAAATCACTAGACCTCTTCCTCTTATATGATGGATTTTTCACAACAACAAAAAATTCTTCTTGATCCTTTTGAAGGACACCTGTTTCCTACAAGTGCTTCTGATAGCAGATTATTTTATATTTCATTTTGCAATGTGGATGGTCTGGAAATATCTTGATGTGATATCATGTTGCATAAAATAAATGTTTAACCCCAAAAAAACAAATGGACCAATGCTACTTACATCACTGACAGCTGTTTTGCTTTAGTGTCGGGTGTATTTATCGGGCGTTTGCTATTGAGTGTAAAACTAAGATGCACAGATATTGACAGGCCACACAATGTACAATAAGGTACTGAAGTCCTGTAGACCCGTTAGAAATCAGACTGCAGTGATCATATTTTTCACTCGACCTCTCTACTCGTGAAGTATGGATAATACTCCCGTCAGTCTAGTCACTTCAAACGAATGGTCTACACTCCCAATGTGTGCAAGTTCCTAAAGTTTCGTTTTTAAAGTACCCCCCCCCTTCCCGTCTACCTGCTGTGATCAGTCTTAAGACAGCCCTGCTGACAAACTCAGACACTTTTCGAGGAACTCACACATGTACCCGCAGTGTTTGAACAGCTTCAGTAAATCCATGTGTTTCCACTGCATTCATTATCATCACAATAAAAGTGTCTGAAAAGCAAAATTACAGAAGAATGTAGACACCTCACTTTCTGCTTTGTACTATCATCAATCACCATGGAGCTTTTTTTTCCCCCTCCTCCTCCAACATTGGTTGAAGCCATCGAGAAAGAAAGAAAGAAATTTTTAAAAAAAATCACATGCATATTTAATTTCATTCTCCACTGGCTCACACAAAGGAAACTGCCACCCTTCAGGACACCTTTTGCAAAAGTCTCTATTAAATCTGAGTCAGCTGGGAGAAGAGGAAGGAGGAAAGAAGAAACATTTCATGAGTGAAAAACTATCTAAATTATTGCCAGACTTCAAATGAAGTGCCGTTTATCTTCCCAAGCAGCCAATGTATTGTTTTACTCCTTAGTCACCGCTTGGATGGCAATCAGGATCGGTCAACCAGGACGCTATCGGCAGCAGTCACTCCGCAATGACAAACTGCAGCTCTACACTCCAAGCGTGGGCATTATTCTCAACACATGGCTCACCCCTATCAGAAAACAAGGCAGGTTTTATGGCTGCTGGAAAAGGTGGTAAACATAACAAAGCGCACAGCTCCCTGGAATTTAATGTGCTCGGGCAAAAGACAGAGTATAGATATCAAAGGCCAGACCTTCTAGAAAAAAACAAAAAACTGTCCTCATAATGTAGAAAACAGAAGCACTGGCAATACACAACAAGTGATTTATGGTGTTGCTGTTTTCTTTTCTTTTTTTTGCTTTCTCTCTGAACCTAGAGCATCCAGTGGGCATTGTGAATGCAACAGGGAGGGGAGAAGAAAAAAAAAAGAGCAGTTCATCTCTACCGCGCCACTAGGAGCAGACATGCAGGTGCGTAAACAAGCTCACGAAGGAAGGCGATGAAACTGATGCAGAGTGATCCTGATCATGGAGGTTTTTTTTTACTGCGGAAATTAAAAGACCTCCAAAGGACTGTTTCTCTGTGATCGAATTGATACCGTGCACTGAAGTAGACTACTCTGGTTACCTCCGTGATCTAATTATCACATGAGCCGTCATCACATATACTCTCCATAACAAATGTCTCGAGCCGCATGCACAGGCTCACATTTAGCCCCTCCATCCGCGTGTGGCTAATCCGTCACCTCGCCAGAGAGAGCAACACACGTCCAATTGATTTTCTCCTGGTTTACATATTTACACACACACTCATGCAATTAGGAGCACATTTATCGATGGTTTCGGCCCCACTGGGAGCCCTACAGTGCAGCCCACTCCAATAAATCTCCCGGTCCTGAGGCTGCCGGCGAGAAAGACTGATGAACCTCACACACAAATGGACTGGGAATACTTTTGGGCTGCAGGGTAAGAGAGTTCTCAGTCACTAAAATTGACCCCCGGCGATCATGCTGCTTGATAAAAAACATCTAATTTATGATAAAACTGTTTAATGCATCTTCTGAAGGTCTCTCTTCTATATGGCCTCTGTGAAAAGATCACAGATAGGAATGAGAGCAGCTTGAAGAAAGTGGAGACACAAAAACAAAACAAAAATGTAATTTTTTCCAGCAGCTTATGTGTTTTGTTTAATCAGACTTAATCAAACAGACATTTTTACACCAATACTTTCCAAAGTGCATCTGAATTCTGATCTATGCGTCTGACTCGTGGTCCTCCGCTCGGAGCAGCTTCACTTCATCATATTGGTATCATATTATATGTGTGCCATGCTGCCCCCAGCAGGCTCTGCGAAAAATGCATCAGTTATCTGTTGAATCCCAGGGCATCCAGCAGCTACAACTGAAGCCACACTTCACAGAACAACTTCACCTCACACACACACACACACACACACACACACACACAGCGCTTCCTCAGAGTCTAAGCAGGATAGAAAATAAAACCCATTCAGACATGGGGCCACATTTTGATCAAGTTTCCAAATGCAACTCTAATTGTATTGGCAGTATGGGTCACCCTCAGACTGGACATTCATTGTCTCTATATTGATTGGCATTAATAAAGGCTAATGCACCATTTTACACATAGATAATGCCTTAATGGAGATAAAAGAATGACCCCTTAAGGGGCTGAATTAGACTCGGAATATTGAGTCCCCCTAGGCAATCTACAGCCATTACACTGAAACTAAAAGTCTGCTCTATTATTTCAGTAATTCCAATAAGCCATATCACTGTGTAATACCAATGAACTTTCTCCACAAAAGCTTTGAATAGCTAGACGTGCAGCAAATGAAGTTGCCCTTGTGGCCCGAATGACATTAATCCGAGTAGGAGTGTTGTGTTTGTAACGATGGGGGAGGCCTGCATCAACAGTCGATGAAACAACAAATCCATCAAATTTGCAGAGAAACTCGAAAATAAATGAGACAAAGCAAACACTTTTCAGAGACAACCAAAAGCATGTATTCTCAGAGTGCATGCAAGTTCTATTCACATTTTGACTTTTAAGCCAGTTAATTTAATTAAAATAGCTACTAAATACAAAGTGCATTACATGAACCGCCCATTCTTTCAGGGCACTTAGTGGAAAAAAAGGGAAATAAACAAATAAGTGTCATGTATAGACTACGGTAGTAGAGGTGTATGACACATTGAATTTGATATGATGTATAGAAGTGGAATTGTTTATGCACTTAGGATGGAAAACACTGGGACGAAGAAGAAAACAACATGCCCACCAAATATAATTCATATTTTAGGTGGTTAGCTCCACGACAAAGTGACAGCAATGTCAACATGGTCACTGTGACATTACGGATTAAGTTCACTCGGGAGTTTACGGTGAAACAATGACGGTTTAAGTCTCGCTTGGCTAATCGCCTCTCCGTATACAACCGACGGCACACGCGGCGACACTTCAGCGCGTGGATCCCTTGAGGTTAATCACATTAGACAGCAACTTATCAAGATAAAGTTAGACACAAACATTAAACTCCATCAACTTGTGAGTCACGCAAATCGTGGCATTGAAAGCAGAGGAGCCGTAGGGGAGCTGCTCCGGTGCCCGTAGCGCACCTGCTCGTTGCGCACAGCGGCACAAAAGGTGAGAAATAACTACTGCCGGTGAAAGGCAGCGTTGTAGCGGCAAAACTGGTACAAATTGGAGCAAAATGTATATTTTAAGCTCATTTTGTCTACAACATGCCATCCTTTGAGTAACTTGCGTTACTTTCCCGGTGCCAAACGCACGCACATCGCCACGCACATCAGACAAAGCTAATAAACACCACAAACATTAAACAAAGCTAATTTCACCGCACAGTTATTAGTAAAATTGCGAGTAAACTACCAGGCAAAAATAGTGGGCAAACTGACTTTCAGTGCCTTTCCCCTCCACTCTGTCTCGCGGCTGAAGCGTAAAACAGGACTGCGCATATGTTCTGTACGTGTAAACATTTCCAGGTAATCCTCCTTACCTTTAAAAACTTCCCCTCGTGCCGACAGCAGCAGGGTAATTGCAGCAAACAAGCAATTGATAACTTTATCCATGTCGACAGCGCCGTCGTAGCGTTAACCCCCCCAGCCGCGGGGTTAACTGGCAACTCTTCTTTCTTTATTGCAACTTGAATCCTACCTCTACTTTTTAGTGTCAAATCTAAAGTGTCTTCGGCCCTGTCCCTCTGTCCCTGGCGCGCTGTCGGGCTGTGAGAGGACACTGTCGCCGACGCGGCTGCTCCTTGCCGGCTTGCTCCACACTTGGAGGAGGAATGTGTGAGTGAGTCTTGATTCCGGAATTACGCGTGGATTGAGAGGTCCGGCAGCTCCAGGAGAGCAGCGGCTGTGCGCGCGCCGTGTCCCCGGTAGAGGGCGCGCGTGAGCCCCCGCCTGTGAGTAGAGCAGACAGGCGGAGTTGTGCCCTCCTCCTCCTCCTCCTCCTCCTCCTCCTCCTCCTGGCACTCTATTGGCGTTTATTTGGACCAGCTTGTGGGAGAAGTTGGTTCGAGGTGAAGTAGTGCATTTAACCCGGGCCATGTAAAGAACCTGTGGGCTGTTTACCAAGTCAGCCATCATTAATTTAAGGTGGTGATACAACATTAATAATAACAGCTTTAGATTATCATAAAGTAATATCTAACATTAACAAAAATGGAAGAATTATTATATGATTATTTTCTAATGAAGCACAATATGTAGAAAGGTATTAACATGGGTAACCCCTTCCCTTTCCCTTTACCACAAACTGGACATTTGCTGCAGGGGACAAAATAGAGAAATTAGTAGTCTATCTCACCAAATAAGTAAATATGTCATGCTTTGTGTCTTATGTGAGATATGCATGAGCAAATATACGTGTCTTTTGTTTGCCAGAAAGTAGTTCAAAGACAAAGAAATGTTGCTACAGGATATTATCTTACATAGTGATGTCATCTATGTGTGAGGTCACTTAGACCTGAGTCTTGTGAGTTAACTCGTATAGAACTCCAACAACAGAAAAACTAAATTGACTTATTTCGGCTTTTGGGAGCAGTTCTGTATAAAAATGCATTGTCAACACCAATCACAGATATAGATCATAATATCCTTTGAATTTAACCATGATTTAAAGCTGCGGTGTCTGAGACCCCAAACTGAAGTAATGCGTCATTTTCTGTAGCAGAATTCTTCAGAATATTCTCAGTTCAGAATCAAGTTCATAATGAAGACAGACTGAATTTAAAAAAAAACTTTACACTGGTTATCATTTAGGTACAAATATGAATGGGTTATTATCAGAAAGCCATCATTTTGAATGTCAATTAATGAATGAATGAATCCCAATCTGCTGATGAAGATCATGTGATATGAAGAAAATTAAGCCCTTTTAATGCTCAACTTGACACGTTAGTTTATTAAGGCAATATTTCCTTAAAATATTTTCCAGCTGGATTCTTAATCACAGTTCACCTTGTGTGTCCTTTATGATTTAAATTCATGCATTGATCCCATTAAAGGGAAACACAGGCCAACCTTCAAGAGGAGCTCAGTGGTTGACATGTCATAACAGAGCCACATCGTCACACACACACACATTCATTTCAGCTTTAATGAATCAATAATGATGCCTTACTTTAATATATGCAAATATTTGTTCAAAATTAGTCTTATCTGAGACGGCAAGTGCAAACAACTGGAGGGTTTTCTCAGAGCAATGTCAAACAGAGGGATGGAGAAGCAACTAATGACAAAGTCAACCAATGTCATTCCCTTATTGTTTTTTGCATGCATAAACACACATGGTGATTTCACTTGTACCAGCACTTTTCATTGCTAATTAAAATGCAGCCAAATTGACATGGGTCTACATTTAGCCTGAAAATGACCTTGTGTTGTCAAGGATATATGGCTCCGGTTGTTGTTTTTCTCCATAAGTTCTCGAAACAATGGCTGAAGCATTTCATAGAAGCGCCACATGTTTTTGTTTTTGTGGTTTTTAGGTATTGTCTCGGCTGAAGCAGTTATGTTGCCAGGAATGCATGAATACCAGTCTGAGCCGAGCTGTCATGGGAATTGATGAGAATGTAAACTCCTCCGATTGGATGGAGGAATGAATGGATAGCATCATTGTTTGCACTCGCCAAGAGAGAGAGAGAGAGAGAGAGAGAGACAGAGAGAGACAAAGAGAGAGACAGAGAGTGTTTGTGAGTGTGTGATTGAGGGCTGTGTTTTAGGTTCTTCATAAACACAGTCCTAAATCATGTTCAACAAATTGGCCTATATCTTATCTCTTCAACACCAGCCATTGTGTTCCAAATGTGTTCTTTTGTATTGATTTTAGACTGGATTTTACATAGAAGTGGATATTGTTCGCAATTTCTTTCAGAAATCCGTTTTTGTCAGGTTTACATAGGTTTTCATTTGTACAACTTGGAGAAGCCGAAGTTGGTCATTTGCCACGACTTTGATCTAGTTCAAACATTTATCCAGTGCTTAGCTTTTTCACCATTTTGCTTTTAGTTAACAGTTTTGACAATTTTCCAGCATTATTTTCGGTAACCTTTTCCACCATTTATCCATTATTTTCGCTTATGTTTTCAATCAAATCATCATTTCCATTTTGTCAAAGTAAATGAGTTAAGAACCCCTGTATTAGAATCAATGAACGCCTTCATCTGTGATAACAAAAACAAGCCCTGTGCCACATGTACTTGCCACTTTTATTTTTACCCAGTAACCTTTCACAAGCTTAGGCTACTTTCATCGCGCTCTCAAAGCAAGATACAGAAAGACGATGACATTACAGTGATTGAACAGGAAGGAAGTGGCTCCAAAATTGATACCAGACCAGGATCAAAAGATTCCATATCCTCAAAGGTTATAACAGCGGCCTACCATTTCAGTGACTCACTGTTGCTGATTTCTGAACAACATACTGTGCTATTGAATAGGTGATATTGACATTTCATTGTGGAGAGCCGCCGCCAGCCAAGGAAGAACCTGTCAGCCTTCAGCAAATCTATTCTCACTCATATTTCTCCCCGCAGGGACAGTTTGAATCAGTTAAACACAAGAATGATGAGCTAAATAATATGTTGTAGTAATTGACATAAGTGGCAGTATAATGCTGTTTGTCAATAATGCCAATCACCTCACCCTATGTGAGGAGTCTCAGTGTGACTGAATAAATCACAGAAACTTCTCTCCATAGTGAGCTTCTCCTCATGTGGCTGCCAAACAACAGTGATTTTATTTAATTCCATTCTGATTATCCCATGCCTTGATTGTCAAAAGTTCAATATGAGATTGATTAGCTGTCCTTCATAGTCACTGGCTGCTGGTGATGCTAAACTGTTTTCCAAGCTTTGGCTTATTAATGCAAAATACCTTTGAATGAAGAACACGGGTGTCAATCTGTGCTCACCCAGTTGTTATATTTTGCTCAGTGTCTCATTATAAAGCACAGTTATCGGAGCACGCAGCAATTAAATGGGATCAGCAAATCCTACAAAGCTTGCTAAGTGCAGTCATGGGTGATCCCCGGTGTACAGCTGACCACTATAGTGAGTGAGAAACGTTGAGTGGAATGAGGTGCATCGCCAGACTGCAAAGATTAATTTTAATTAATTGTCATAGAAGTGTGTTTTACTTGACTGTACACAGGTCAATGTTTGCATTTCAAAAGACCCCCGACCTTTCGATTATGAAATCAGAATAATTGTTTTAGACTGTTAGTTACTGATGGAATGTTTCTGTCTATCACTATACAGTATATATATATATATATATATATATATATATATATATACACATGTATATGTTCAGTTAATGCTAAACAAGTTGCACAAGACGCCAAAGTCATTGTATTTTGTATTATCACTAAAATAGTAACACAACCACAGAGCACCTGAATTCAGGTCATCTGACTCACATTGATGCAATATCTTTATAGAAGCTTTATTTGACAACATGTCCCATGATCACTATCTAGGACAAAGACTTATTCAGGAGGGGTTCATCCATCATGAATGCGTGGGTTGTTCGTGTATGTGTGTGTGTGTGTGTGTGTGTGTGTGTGTGTGTGTGTGTGTGTGTGTGTTAGAGAGAGAGAGAGAGAGAGAGAGAGAGAGAGAGAGAGGGAGAGAGGCAGAGTGGATAGCCCAGCATTCACTTTGACTAAAGTAGTAACAGGTACATACCAACAGAGGTCACTTTTATATAGCACCTTCAATCTTCACTTGTCTTAAATGTTGTGACATCTAAACCCCATTAATATCTGGGCAGCCAAGTTGACACAAACTCCGTTTAATTTACAGCAGCTCTTTTTAAACTTTTATTTCCATATGTCCTTGCTGGACAGGCATGCAATTTTTCTAGCCAATATTTACACTTTATAAAATACTAATAACATGTTACATATTTGAACATTTTTGCATGATGACTATATTAATTCATTATTGTGCTTATTTTTGCTTGATGTATATTTGGCGTGCTATTGTAATTGCTGATCCAAATTTGTAACAAAATAATCTAAAATCAAACGTCCACTTAGAAGCTTCTTGAGCTTTAATTACATATACATTTGCTTAAAATCATTTTAATTGAATTGAATAATTTGTTCCACAGTAGTCCACATCTTTTTCGTGACGCAATTTTCAATCAAGTTTTTTTTTTCCATTGCTTGAAATGGTTTGTGTGACAACACCCGACAACCTCAGATGATCTGCCACCCAGCAGCCCTGCTCTGATCCGATGGAGTGGAACTACATTTAATCAGAGTTTAAGTCCCTGTTGTGGTTTGTTTTATTATTTTGCAGATCTTAAGCCCCCCCCCCCCCCCCCTCCATCATTATTTCCACTGACTTTACGCACCTGATCCCCATGTCCTGAATCCAACAAAGAGGCTGGTGATATGTAGCTGAAGTAACCCCCGTGGCCCCGCTCTGCCACAGGCCAAACAAGATCAACTGACCAGTAATCGGCCCCCAAATGTAGACCTGTGAATTTCTGCGTGAGCCAAGCGACTTGCTCTGAACCCTTTGCTGTGGATTAACAAATGTTTGCACACGACACAGCAGTTACTTGTTGTTTATTTTTAACCCAGCTTTTGCATGACATAAAAAAAACAGGAGATAATAATATAAATACTGAATACTGGTCATTTGTGTTGAGTGATAATATCTTAATACAATTAGGCCGTTTGTGGCAACAGCTATGGCTCACAGCATGACCACCACGTGCCGACTGGTGCCAACATCCCATTATGACTCTTTTAGATTCACACCCACACACACACACACGCACACACACTCACACACGCACACACAAATGCACACACAGTGGTAGTCCCTCACGTGGGCTTGAGGTAGTTATAGAGGGCACTGAGTCCGCCTTGTAGCACCTCCTGGATAGGCTTGAGGAGGGGGTTGTGGATAATATGAAGTCCTTTATCCAGTGGGTGGCAGGCCAACCTCCCGAGCCTGCTCAGCAGGTACATTTCCATCGGCACATTTTGCAGGTCATTGAAGTCAACGTTGAGAAGTTCTAAAGACTCCAGGAAGCACAGCGTCTTAGGCAGTGTGTGGATACTGTTTCCCTCCACGATGAGGATCTTCAGGTTCACCAAGTCCTGGATCTGGTCCGCAATGGTCTCCAGGCGGTTGCAAGCCAGATGGAGAAAGACGAGGCCCTTCATGCTGTAGACGCAGGTGGGGATGTGTGCGATGCGGTTGTGGCTGAGATTGAGTTTGGTCAGGTTGTGCATGGCTGCCAGGCTGCCGGGGAGGCCCGTGATCTGGTTATTGGCCAGACTGAGCACCTCCAGGCAGGTGCAGGAGCCCAGCTCCTCTGGGACCTCGCTCAGGCGGTTGCGACAGGCGAAAAGCACGCGAAGCTTCTTTAGGAGGCTGATCTCGGCCGGGAGGCTGGACAGGTTGTTACCCCACAAGTTGAGGATCACCAGATTTTCCAGAGCGCCCAGGGCCGGGGGCAGAGAGCAGAGGCAGTTCATGGATAAGTTTAGCTTTTGTAGTTCCCGGAGCTCCCACAGCTCAGAGGGGATTTCATCGAGGGCCCGCATGGCCAGGCTGAGGGTGCTGTAGCCAAAGTGCACCGTGGTGTGTCTACGGATCCTCTCGGCGGCCGAGGACAGGCTGGGCTGGTCGTCTTTCCCAGCACACTTCCTGCCTCGATTAACACTCACCTCATTCAGCTCCTTGTTGGAGAAACTGCGAGATTGCTTCCCACCCATCGTCCCCGCAGTGCTGTTGATTCTGTCGCCTATAACAAGATGTCAGCATGCGATTAGCTGATCACCAACAATAAGAGGATCACTAACGGTGATAGCTGCTGATTGATCTCCAAAGTTCTTGAAACAGCCACGCAGATCATGATCAGTTCTACAGGTTGTCGTAGAAGTGCTGATGTTTGGCAGTTACACTGAGTTTTTCTCACCGAGTTGAGTTGCAGGCTGCTGTAATTGAGCGCTATGGGGGCTCGTGGGCTGCCTCTCCTAGACCAACTGCCTGTCTTACTGGAGTTCATACCCCAGCTGGTCCTGTCACTTTGCATGTCCACAGATAGCACCCTGCTCCCCTCCCACTACTGCAGGGCAGCGCTGCGGATAGGATGCGGTGTGAGCTCAATCAGGTGACGTTGCTGCCGAGATCACATAGCGTAACACACAGAAATACATTGGTGCTCACGTGGTACACATTATTCTGTTAACTACACCTGCTATCTTCTCTATGTGCATTGCATTTCGCACTTAAAATAATTCAGATATTTGACATACCATTGCGGGGCGACCATAATCTCTTCATACTTTTTTCTTTCCGTGACGACCACTGAACCTTTGTGCATGATCTCTTGATTATGCCACCAAGCCGACAGCCATTAAAACGCTGAATCATTTCTCAAAGAAGAAGCCGTTCTTAAAGGTATTAGTGGAACCCTATGCACAGACATGAGCTGGTTTAATCTCAAGTGCGAAAGGTTATAGAACATTCCAGAGTGTTCCTAGAAAACTCTACTGCTATTCAAAATATCATTCATGTGGCCCCGAGGGGAGAATCTCTCTTCATGTAAAAGCATACACTGTAGAGCATTTGCATTTTTGAATTTGTCTTTCCCCGAAGCAACTCACACGATGAGGCAAAAAGTTCTTCACGCTTTTTCTCTAAAAAAGTTCTCTAAGTATCTGCGTAGCATTCACGGAATGCTATTTGTTCCACTTCCTTTTAAAATGTCAAATTAGAACAATGAATATTATAGAATATTATAATCTTTTTCTGAATTTAGCTTGAGTCGTGTGATTACTTTCTACCGTATGTCTGCCTGATCAGGCCACAGCCACGGGGCGGTGGAGATATCCCATCATGCATCTGTTGAGAGGCATACAGAGTCATACAGAAAAAGACAGTCACACCTACAGTACAGGGAGTATTTCCATTTCATGCTACTTTATACTTATATTCCACTACAATTCAGAGCAAATTTCATGACGTAGACTGGTCCCAAATGGTCGACTCCATCTCCGCATTGGTCTTGCAAGGTTCAGGGCTAATTTGCAACAGTATATGGTGTGTTGAGCAATGTTGAACCCGTAGTATGCCATTTTTTTAATACATTTTGTAAGATATGTCAATATTTACCCCAGCATAGATGTTGTTTCATCCAAATACTGTCATATCATGTAGTTTAGAGGTGTGCAGTACCTCTTTTAGTAAAAGCTGTCAATACTTCCTCCACCACTGTCCATTTGGACTGTAGGAGGAGAACCGAAGTATCTGGAGGAAAAGCCACGCAGACAGAGGAGAACATGCAAACTGCACATTGTAAGGCCCTAGCTAGCCTGGTTTGAACTCAGGTCTTTCCTGCTGTGAGGCAACAGGCGCTAAACACTTAGTGAAGTCAAGTTTTTTTTTAGCTCCAAATCAAAAGTTTGTTTCCGTCTTGTTTTATAATCATGTGACACCTTCTACCCTTACAGGATCAATTCAGATAAAACAAAACAACTCTGATAAACTTCAGAAAGAGCAACAGACGAGGGATCCCTCATGCTGCACAGATAGACGTTTAATAGACGTGTACAGCATGTACAGCATGTACAGTACAGCGTGTACACTTGGCTGCTGTGCCAGCCGTACTGCTAATTTTTAGGTCTAAGTATTATACTCTATAACACTTTTCTTTAATTTAATTTTATATTTACTCTGTTTTAGTTATTGTATCTATCTGTAGCTATCTATCTAACATTTTTTTTATTGTATTATATAAACACTGTAATTGTAGAATTATAAGCAAATATAACTATGACATGTATAGTATTAATGTACAGTACTTTCAACTATCATAACGTCTCATATGAAGACATGTTTTATATAATTAAAGCTGGGTTGTATTATACTGTCAGACATTATCTGTTGTAGCATGCAGTTATGGATGTTCAAGTTGTTGACAACTTTATCAATAAACACTCAAAAAGACCTAATAACAGCTGTTATAATGAATGTATTAGATATGATAAAACTGCTTATAAATGGTGACTAGGTAGGTTGAATAAAGTGCAACCTTCTCTAATCATTGTAAAACAACTTAGAAATATAATTGTAATTTTGTCAAATAAGGAGCGAAATAAACATAGTAATTCATATTTGTTTTCATGGCACCATTCGTTTTCTAAGGTGGTGTCACTCAAGTGATTAACAGAGTTTTTGCAACAGGAGAGGTCTACATTCATGCGCCGTGAACACGTTAAATAAATGTTAAGGGTGTAAATGGGACCTTGGACGTGATCCACTTTCCTCGACAGAATCATAGAGTCTGACCAGGACTTAAAGTGGCCATAGTCATCATTCTTCTCCCAGCCCAGTAATCAAAGTACTTGGATGACAGTTAGCAGCGATATCCAACTCTGGGGACTCGGTGGCTCTGCTCTGAGCACGGCTACATCAGCACTTATGAATGACAGGTTGAATCATGTGTTTGCTGAATTGGACTCTGGAGGTGTCGGGCTCTTGGGGGGCTGTTGGGGTGCATTGCCTATTCAGGCAGCTGCTTGTGCAGCATGTCTCTCCGGACAGTTTGCATTAAATGTTAACACCTTCACATCTTGGTAACTTTGTGTAGAAACTGGCCTCTGGCTGACACTTTATCACAAAGTCTTTATACAGCCCTCGGTTTGTGCTGCTCTTGTGTATATGTGTGCCGCGCGGCTAATTTCACAAACAGCAGGATCGCTATATCCTGCCATCCTCTATTTACATGAAAAATGACTCCTCAGCTGTAACCGTCAGAGCATCTCCCATCCCTGTGCAAACACATCCCCAGAGTGGCAACATGAGGCTCAGAACACATGCTGTCAAATATGCAGGAAACCCATGGCTTCATATGCATATCAATCATTATGGGTTAACTGTAGCATTGCCATACCTGGAAAAAAAGCTGAGATGGATTGATGGATGGAGGGAGAGAAGCTAGATGGGTAGGTGGATGAATGGACAGAGCGAATGAGCTCGTTCCTGTGACAGAGAGATGTCATCATGACATACTTCCCCATAACACTCCGTCGCCTAGCACTTCGTCATAATCCTGTGAGGCATGAATCTTCATTTAATGCTGCTTTTTTATCCCGTGCATGTTGTTGTTGTTTTTCTCTCCAAATGAATCTTCCTTTCTACCGGAGAAACAGATGTGTGGAAACAGCTTGAGCTTTGAATTACAAGAAAATGGGATTTACCATTCCTCTCGCATTCACACACAACACCTTAATACGGAGTCCCATTAGCACCAAAATGAGGATGAGTTATTCACCCTGAGAACAGTTACACCCTCCAGTCCTCGGGGTGACAAAAACGGTCTCATTTGAGAAAGCTCATCTGGTTATGTGGCACCGTAATGACTCTGGATGAGCTACCTTTAGAGACTCAAGTTCACGATATATACCATTATTACTTGTTCATTACTGTGGAGGCTCCTGGCGATGACAGGTGATATATGGCCTTGCTGCCACCAAATTTGCCGTGGGTGTCTCTCCTCTGTTGAAATGTAAGGAGTACCTGCCAAGACCTGAGGCTCTTTAGAGTCTATAGTGCAGTCACGCTCCCTGAAGCCAGCACTCATATTGAAGAATATGTTCCCTCTTCAGACAGAATACGAGACAAGATCAGGTCTAAGAGACAAGAAATATGCATTCTGCAAGCCTATTGGGTATTCCAGACAAAATTAACGCCATGAAATGGGAGAGAGCATGAGAATGGGGTGGATGAGCCACCTGAGATGATAATCGTCTATTATTCAGCAGGTGCAGATGTGAATATTCCCACCACTGGACACTTTCCACTTTTCATTTGTGCACGCGCACGCATCCCCCAAGCTAATGGAGTCTGTGGAAGCAGCCCTGCATTTTAGTCAAAAATTGAGGACATGTCACACATTTGAATTGCCATCTGGAAATTGGCTGCAACTGTGCTCTGCCCAGATCTCCAGGTGACACAAAGGATCTAGTTAGCAATGCAAATTAGTGGGGAGGAAAATTTGAAGGAGTGTCCAACAAGTCAGCTTGGAGGCTGAACACGAGGCCAACAACATTTCATTGCAATGTTTTAAATGTTCATTTATTTACCAGTTTGGACACACGGCGGTTGCCCCTGGCTGTTTGTGCAAATTGTCCCTGTGGTAATGACTATTTATCAAGGCAGTTTTAATATATTCAAGCCCACTGTGAAGACAAAGCGGTGCTAAGAGAGCACAAACACAGATTCGTAGCCATTCTGCATCTTCTTGGAATATTTTTCACCTCCGTATCAACTCTAACTCAAGCACCTCCGCTGAGTATCTAGTAATCTCCTAATCTCTCTCCCCAGGCCACACGCCAGGTATCTGTAGTTAGATCTGTAGCGAAGCAGCCAGATTCATCTTGAGATAAACTGGGACAACATGACGAATAGATAATAAAGTCGCCCAGGGGGAGAGCGCTATCCGGGTTAACTCCACCGCATAAAGATACCATTTGTAATGATGGGCTGGAATCAACCGGGAAGTGCAAGTGAGCAAAGCTAACTGGGCTCCAAAGTGACCAAATCAGTCCCGACTTTGCTGATGCAGCAGATGGGGTGTACAAACCAATTGTAGCAGTGACAACAACAAACGGGGGTGATGAAGTACCACCGAGCGGCCTATCTGGGTCTCACCTGCTCACTGCTTCTCCTACAGGCCACTGAGCGTGAAGCGAAAACAGTCGTACAAGCGGGCGCAGTTATACAGTAATCATGACGAGATAACCTGTCAATGCTTTGGGGTGGCAATAAGGTCCATTGATTTATTTGGTCAGGCTCTGACCTCGTCACTCCCAGAAAGCTCATGCAGAGACCTGAGGGTGGCAGTAATGAACTCCTCCTCCAAAGCTGCATCAGATACAGAGCCCGATGCCAGCTAATTCTCGAGGCATCTACTGCGTGTGGGCCTGGGCTGCAGCCACCATGTGGCCGTTCCCCTCAGACCGCCAATGGAAAATAGAATCTTAGTGAAACCTCAAGTAGTAGCCTCACCAGTGCACCTCCAACCATCACCAGGAAATATACTTTAAAACACAGGAAGTTAGGTTGGATGAATCAAAACAATATAAAACAATCAAATGCACAACGACAAGAACAGATAAGAAATATAATTCAGTTTGTTTTTGACCTTGGAAATAGTAACAATGAAAAAAATGAAAAGCCACTTCCTAGCTTTTATGAGTGCATCCAATCAGAATCAGAATCCGTTTTATTGGCCAAGTATGTGTATGTAAATTATGAAAGGATATTTTTGTGGTTTTCTATAAGCTGAACACGGTAAACAACACAATGAAATATGAAAACAGTAAGACAATAGTGCAATTTTGCAGAATGCAAAGGGTGCTGGTGTAAAAATGGAACGATTAATGTCCCAGGATGCTAATATATATGAAAGTACACATATATTGTATATTGACAGTGATGATATTTACATGTTGAAAAACTGTGTATTTAAACTATAAAATATATAATATACAGATAGAGTGATTGCTTAGACTTACAGATTTTTCCTCACCCGACTAATGTTAAGTGTTGTACGTGACAGCCTGTTCTTGCGTCTAGCTGTTTTGGTGTACAGCGCTCTGTAGCACCCACCGGAGGAGAGAAGCTGAAACAGGTTGTGTTCAACATTTTGGACTCAGTTTTCACAGATGCCTTTCTTTATTTCTTTGTCGTTGTGTTTCAAACACATTTAACGGATGGTGTTGCTCATTTGACATGGCTGAGGTCATCAGCCTTTATACTTTAACATTTTTGTGACAAGGTCCCAAAGTCCAAACAGCCACGGTCCACAGATAGTACACTGTGTGGCTTGACTGCTTATGTGATGCACGGCCAGCAAATGGAGTCTGGGACTGACTTGGCACGAACACAATTATTACTTCAAAAAGCCATCCTTGAAGTAGCCTGATTCCAGCCCACTGAATTGCTGCCCATATGTTGAAGTGAGTGAGAATAATGCAAGTGTATTGTCTACATGCACTGGGCTTTAGTGGTGTGTCAGGTGTGTTGGAGGAACCCATATTGCAAAGTTTTTATTTGGACCACATTTGACAGCCCGGTCTCATCACGAGATCACTGATGACTTTTCCGCTCATGTCACCCAAACTTGAAACAATAGGATCTGACAAGCTCTGTTCTAGAAATTAGGATGCTTGCCAGGCCATCACTGCCAGCAAGACATTAATATTTCATGTGGTGCTGATATGGTAATCATTGGATCCCTACAATGACACCTTGTGAGAGTTGGATAACGATGGCTGTCTTTTAGGCCTGTGTGACTCTGGACTCGGTCCAACAGCTGAGGCACAGCCTGAACTGTGAATCTGCCAGTTAAAAAAGGCTGCGTTGCACCCAGTAGGCTGATAAAAGTCTCGAAAATGGGTGAAATAAAGGTGCAACGGGTGTCCTCCAGGTATCATGCAGACATGCAGCCTCTCTGGTTTAAGATGCCACACGAACGCGTTCCTCCGGGTTAAATATGCATTGGGTTTCATGAGGTTTGCGAGTGGGTCCAGGTGCCCGTTGGTGGCACAGACCCAGCTGGAGGATGTGGCTGACTCGCTCCGCTGGCGCTCAGGCTGGCATACTAACAGAGCCAGGGGTGCTTTCACAGCGAGTTGAAAGAGGCTGGCGCCGGTGCCACACACCCAGGGTTCAGAAACACGAGCTCCAGCTGCATGTCTACTGGCTCGCATAGCTCAAGAAAATTTGAGGCTGCAAATCTAAAGTGAATTCTTTAACCTGCAACATGGTGCGTTGCAAAAAAATAGCGATCTCATGACATTCACGATCCAGCGTCTTAATCACTTCTCCATCCCGATGCACGCGAGATTCTGTGGAATTAATTGTTGGGGTGAAAAAATAAATTTTCCAAAGATGAAGCTGCGAAAGGCCAACATGTCTAAAAGAGCTTAATATATTATTTCCCTGAGGCTTGAGTAAGCCTTCTATTAAAGTAAAACAATCTTGTCAGACACCTGTTGTTCTAGCAGGGGGTATTTATTGTTGGCCTTTGTCAGCACACTCTAATCCCTAGAACATGGCTGTATTACCAGTGTGACCTATTCTTGGTCATCATAATTTCCTGAGAGCGTGTGTGTGTGTGTGTGTGTGTGTACGTACGTGAGAAAGAGGGAGAGAGATTGGAAGAGGGAGAAGCAGAGAAAGTGACAGCAGTCCATGTGCATGAGTGTGTATGTGTGTGTCCAGTGATTGCAGGCACCCTTCAGCCATTTTCAGGTTTTTTTTTTTGACACCCAATGTCATGCAGAACAAATCGCCTATTGCTGACACCAGTGATTTCTTGTCTCCATTGCTGAGAAGTGTGTGTGGAGGCAAAACAGTTTGGGTCTTACAGACGGGGGAGTTGGACATTTCTGTGATTAAGTAGTAAGAGCCCAGGACGTGACAGGGTAACAGGGGACTTCATTGGTCATGAAAAAACTGCACACACTTGGGTCTATGGGCTATTTCTGAGAGTGTGTATAATTACTTCAAGAGTTTTGCTCCAAAACTCTCTGAATTGGCATTTAAGATGTGTGGAAAAAACTATAGAATTTCAGCAAAAAAAATTCAGCTTTACGGGGTTAATCGTTGGTGTTTGTGCATTACTAACAAGTGATTGACACACATAAGAAACAGTCGATTTTAAAAGCAAAGAGGGCTCTCATCATCTCACCACCTTCGCCACGCCTGCCTTGAATTCCTCGAGTCTGTCTATGGGCTTAACCCACTAATTGAGGCCTATGGTATTGTTCCATGCCTGTGGTTGGGTTTAAGGCCACAGTTATATTAAGACGTGGGTATTTTAACATCGATAACGCAATACACTATCAGCTCAGATAATCAGGGGTGTGTGTAGTCTGATTTATGTGTGAGGTTGTTGAGGTACAGTGTTACACTGTTTGGAACAGTGCTTAGTCAGTTTGAACCAAACACAAGAGATGGATGGAAATAAACAATAATGATACGGTGCTGTTTCTGTTGAAATATATAATAGTTTGAGCATGTACACACAGTCCTCTGGCGGTGTAAGTGGTTCCTGCGGGAGGGATAAATGGTGTTATGGGGACATCTACTGGCTAACGTGAGAGTAGGCGAAGAAGAGCTTTATTCCAATCCTCTGGTAGAATTCCCAAAATATTAGTTCTGTGTACTGGTTCTGTGCTATGAGATCATATTGTCCTTATTGTACCTCTAGTTGTCTCATCATAACATTATTTTGTTACTACTTACTTCCAACACGAGTCATGTCACTGAAGGAACGGTACGACCAAATCTGATTGTTATTCACCAGCCATTTAATGGGGAATTAACTTCATTTAGATTTGTACTTATCTTAGCGGATGGGAGTGAAATCATACTTTGGGAAAAAACCCAGGAGAAGCAGATGCTGCATGGCTTCGATGCAGAACAAGGGGGGGGGGGACATGTATGTGGAGGATTCCTGGTCAGTGAAGACTTTGTGGTCACTGCTGCTGCACTGTGACGACTTGTGAGTTACATTTCATCTTCCAGCACTCTTTGATTAATGTAATAAGTAACAATTTAAATGACTTCACAGTACAACAGCCTTTAAGAATACGCCACCATTTTATAAAGTGTACTGACAACCTCTCTATGAGCTCTTATTCAGGGAACCTAGTGTTGTTCAATCTCAAGAGGGCTGATAATGGAAAGAAAATAATAAATACACTGAAAATTTGACACTTGGTCAATTTGTTTTACTTTATTGTCAGCCTCATATTCCAATGATTTTATGATGATGATGAAATTAGACATTGCCATTTTTTAAGTTCTAATTGTGTGTGTCTTCTGTTTTCTGGGAAGGCTGGGCTAGACAACAAAGTACAATCAACTCCACGTCCAAGACCTGAAATGAAGAGAAAAGTTTTCAGAAGTACTGCTGGTGAAGGGTGTATCTATCTATCATTAACCTGCAAGTCTGTTGGAGAAATGGCATTGTCTTCCTGTCAATAGAAATAAAGTAGCAAAAATTTACTTTACTGACCAAATAGATTTGTAAAAAGTACTCCAAGGTCTAAAGCTCACTACACAGATTTAAACAATAAGAAAAACAGAATCATCTCACTTTTTAACTGAAGCCCTGCAGTGTGATTGTGTTCCTTCCATTTCCCCTAGCTGGTTCAAACTAGATGCCACATCCTGGGGATGACAAAACAGACAGGACTGCTCGGTAACCGCAGTCATCAAATACACCAAGTGGAAGTAGCAGAAACTGAAAATACTCACGTCAAGTCCCTCAACGTATTGCAGTAAATGTACTTGGTCACTTTCCACCACTGAATACAATATGTCTATGGGAAATGATGACGTGTCGTTGATACTAAATAATTACTCTGATCTTATTTTAGGGTCATTCAGGGTGATAGGACTGCTATTTACCCACTATGGGAACTGTATGGTGAAGTATATATTTGTAGTGACTTATTGTGTCTCTCTAAGGGTCATTACAGAATCACCACAGTGTGTCCGTGTAATAAATAAATAAAACATACAAACAACGACGTCTTAATTGGAGCAGTAATGCCAGTAGCCCTGCTCCTTGGCCCGACAGAAATGAATGACATTGCACTCGACCAGCTGGCACGTCACAGCGCGTGTAGCAGCCAATCACATTCCAGAAAGTGGGCAGGACCGATTGACGAACAGCCGTCTCATCCAATCAGAGTTTTACAACAGGCGTCGGTGCCCTCCTTCGCCCCGCGTGCAGCCAATTAGGACGCAGCATCAATTACTAATTCATTACATCGCAAAGGGGACTGACGCAGTTATTGAGGACCGATAGATACTCCATGCTTTTTTAAATGTATGACCTGAAATAACGTTCTTTTCCAGGCCGTGGACGTAAAGATCATCTTTGAAAAAAAAAAGAAGAAGAAGAGTAAAGAAGAGGGACTCCTGCTGTCATCTGGCTGTATGTCTAATCTCTCCACGCCTTGAATTTGGATGCCATTCCGGTTGGAGGTTGCGGTACACCCCGAGGACTAGATGCGATAACCAGGACGAGATATGCCGCAGCCGAAATCACGAAAAATCGCCATCCTCGGCTACAGATCCGTAGGTGAGTCCCGACCCGACGACGCACAGGGAAGAGGTGTTGGGGTAGCGGGGGGAGGATGGCACCTTAATGGCCTCGGATAAGACGCTGAGGCTCAATTTCAGCGGCCTTTTGTGTGAATTTAAGTCCATCATCCGAGCCGTTTACGCCTCCCGTAGCCTATTAGACTTAAATTATAGGGAGGATCAGCCGTGCATCATCTCACAGCGGAGGATGGAGCGCCACCAGGTGAGACGTGGCCTTGCGGGTTTTTATCACATGAGGCCTCCCGTTATGTGTTCAACATACATATAGATCTATTTATTTATTTATTTATTTTACTCAGACTGTCCTTATTGATATGTTTCCATCAGTGGCCCTAACCCTGGTTAGTGAGTGCCATGCTTTGTGAAAGGCCTGAAGGACCTCCGGGATTTGACGCATTGCTGTGCGGTTCATTTCATACCATCTGAAACCAAAGGAGCGCAATTCGGATGCGGCGTAAAGGATGTGCATGATGGCAAGATGGCACACGCAGACGACTTTAGGCCCAGCCAGCATACCAGCACTAACGCCAAACTCTGTAATATTGCTACGGAGACTTTGATTGTGTTTATGGCTGCATACCTACCCTATAAAACACATGTTATTAATCCCATTGTACTAATATATATGTTTGTGTTGCTTATTTTGAAGGCTTTGGTAGGTCATTTTAGATTTCACTGATGTTCTGATGATGATTTTATTTATTTTTTATATTGTGGTTTTCAGTCATAAATCATTTTGTCATCTTTAAGCTTGAGTCACAGTCCTTGGTTGATGGACACTAGTTGTGAGGGACTGCAAACCAATATTTGGAAGCGTTTAACTATTGATTTCCACATTTCCAATGATATTCCAACATGTAAAGGTTCCCTGTTTACAACATTCCTTTGTGTTTTGCAGGAAAGTCCTCCTTGACAATTCAGTTTGTGGAGGGCCAGTTTGTGGACTCCTATGACCCGACAATAGAAAACAGTAAGTGGCGAGTAGATGACAGTCTGAGCAATAGCCATACTTGAATACACAAGCTTTTACTGCATTTAGTAGTCCCTCTGCTCTTTTTGA